>NC_045624.1:16979015-17282045 GCF_009829155.1 Mustela erminea | reverse complement strand
GGTTAAAAAATATTTTCCCAGGCTGGTCTCGGGCCAAAACTGACAACTGAAATTCAGTAAAGGTAAGTATGATATTTTGAACTTGGAATTAGAAATAACATATACAGGATTGGTTGCAAGATGGGACATTTAATAGTGGCTAACAATTAAAAGAATGAGGGTTTTAGTTGGCTGCAAATTCAATATAAATGTTGATCTGAGTGCCAGTGATGCCTTATAAAAGCTTCCATAAAAATACAGATTGGTGCTTGCATCAGAGGTGAGAGGTAATACGGCTTGGGTAATAGGACTCCTTTACTCTGCAGTAGACTGACTACCTCTGGACCACGTTTAAATAAGGCCAAGGGCAAACTGTATTGAGTCCTGAGGAGAGACCAGCATGGTAAGGCGTCACTACTTCTTGAAGAATGGTTGAAGGACCTAGGGAGTTTTAGTTTCTTGGGGGGAAAAAAGATGATCTAAGGGGATCTAGTAACTTTTTATGACTTTGATAATTATTACCTAGGCTGGGGTTTCAGAGGACAGAGCCAGAGCCAACAGTGGAAGGCACACAGAAGATCTGAGCGAAAAGAAAAGAACAATTCTTCATTTCCTGCCCAGGGAGTGCCCTGTCACTGGTGCTGTCCAAGCCCAGGGGTGTCACGCAGGGAACTCTCTCACCGGGTAGGAGACCGGACTCGGTGTCCAAGGTTCCTTCCTAGTGGAAAGTTCTGTGATCTTACTATTAGTGATGCAGATAGGCGTGGCCCTCAACGAGTAGGCAAAGAGTGAGCCACATTAATGAACAGCGAAAGCCGAGGGAGAAACTGTGAACCTGATTGATTTGGAGGATCATTTCCTATTTCAGGAAGGGCTAACACTTGAGGAAACCCAACTATTTCCCACCGGCCCCCTTTATAAGATCGCATCCCGGCTCCTCCCCATCAGGAAATCAGGGCACGTGCACAGCAGGTACATCAGCTTTAGCACACATTCTCCAACGGGGCTGAACGTAAGCAGATGGACTGACTGAGGGGCAGTTTGCTGTGTGTCCATGTGGGGTGTCCTGGACCCTTAGAGACACATGTCTTACCGCCACTGTCAAATGCCCAGGAGATGACTATACAAGCCGATAAATCTTTTGCCTGTGGCCCTGTGGGCCCGTGAGTGAGGCGGGAGGGACTCCCTAGCACAGCTGATCTGTACGTCTATTCTCAGCACGAGCTTAGAAGCTCAGGGCAGGACGGGGGATCCACATCTGGCTCCACTGTTCCCTGGGGTGAACCTTCACCTCTCCCTCAGCGCCTCTGAATCTTCCTCCCGGAATCAAAATGACTCATTAGGTAAAGTGGCTTAAAAAAATCTTTGGTCCAAGAGCAGAATTCAAGAGTTACCTTGCTGCCAGAAGCCAGAGCGTAGCCTCCTCCCACCAGAATGACAATCTCCCAGGGCATGGTCTTCTGGAAGTCCTTCCAGGTGATGATGGGCTCTGTCCCCAGTGAGGGCTCTTCGTTCTTTCCTGGACCACAGGTAGACAGGGGAAGAGCCCGATGAATCCTCATGGGTGGGCTTTGTGGAGATAGAGCCTAACTGATGAACCAATGACTCGTGGGGGGACTCAGAATGGCCTTGGTAAGGCTCTTCTGAAAATTCTAACTTGGGTCTGATTGACCAAAGCCAGCCCTGACCTCTTCCCTTGAACTTCTCTCACCGTCAGTCTTCTTTCCAAAGCAGGGCTTCTTTGCTGGGATCAGGAAGAGCAGGAAGCCGAGGAAAACAGAGACGGTGGCGTCGGTGCGGTAGCCCTTCCTAGCAAAGAGAAGAGCAGGGCTGGAGGCGGAGGGTCAGGACGGGGGTTGGGGGGGTGGGGAGCACAGTGTTTCAGGACTGTCTGGACACAGTGCCTCTTTTTAGAACCCAGTTAGGGGCTGGTCAGCCTGCCTTGCAGCAGCTGCTGCCATGCTAGCCAGCAGTGGGTTCAGCGGGCAAGGCTTAGAGTCTGGAGGCTGGGCCTGGCTAGGGTAGACGTCTGGTGTGGCTGTATGCGCCTGTTCGAAGGAGAGAGCGGGAGTTATTTCGGTCAAGGAGACTCGAAAAGGATGAGTTCTCTTTCCTGCAAGGGTTGCATCTCTGTGTGTGTCTTTGCTCAGCAGAGAAGCCAAGCGGAGAGAGCTGTGGGCCGGCCTTCCGGGGTCCTGCAGGGGTGGCCCCGGGGCCAAGGCCTTGGCCACTCCCTCCATCTCTTCCAGGGGCATTTGGTCTTTAAGCGTCAGAGCCACCTGCAAGACGACTGAGGTTTCCAGAGCTTAAGTAACAAGACAAGGTCACATGGCTGGTCCTTGGCATCTGGCAGCACCAGATGCCAACCCCGTACTCAGACGCAGCACACTGTGTTTTCTTCCTGACTCCACGCTGGCTTCCCTGAGAAGGGGGCACTTTCAGGGGGACGGAGTGCTTCCTGGGCTCACCGCTGCCCCTGCGAGTGCAGGAGGGACGCTGGTGGGAGCCACCTGAAGGGTCCAGTCGGGGTGATTCTTAAGGAGGGGACAGTACCACTTACTTTTCAAAGAAAGAATCCCAGCCAGGAACAAAGCCAGGCTCGCGGGTAAACCACAGCACGGTCATCAGGATGAAGAAAAATCCAGTTACCATTTCAGGGTAGCTGTAAGATACAATAGGGAAAGCCGCTCCAGGACCCGGGAGGTTTCTGTGCGCTTTTTCACTTTGCGTGGGGCGCGCCTGCATTCAGAACCCCCATCCTGGAGACAGAACAGTGGCTGCCCCACTGCTCCAAGTGGCTGAAGCGGAAGAAGGCTGAGAAGAGGCCAGAAACCGTGACGTCACCCACGTCACCCACGTCTCCTAGAGCAGCGGAGGCGGGAAGGGAGGAGGTGGCCTGGCAGCACACATTTCTACGACACAGAGTATGGCCTCCGGGAGAAGGCCCTGGAAAAGGCCTGCAGTGCTTGGCGGGTGGGATTGGAGCAGCTGCCACCTTTCAGAGGGAATCTGATGGTGTATTAGCTATTTAAAAATTAAACACTGAAAGTAGAAGCAATCTATGCATTCAGTGGTATCCCGTGGAGTCAGCTACTTTTTGGTCTAACTGTAGGTTCGGGTGAGATGGGCCCAGCCATCAGGCCCGCACTGCAGAGCTCACGGCCTGGGAATAGAAGGACAGTCTAATGCTAAGTGAAAAAAGACAAGCTATAAAACCGTGTTCAGTTTGGACTGCAGTTGAGCCAAAATACATAAAATTTTGTACAAAAAAAGCATGGAAGGAAGAGTACATTATGGTAACAGTTGTTAACAGTTAACACTGAATAAAGAGAAGTCATTTTTAGTTTTTTCTTTATATTTTCCTGTATTTTCTAAATGCTCTACAATGAACGGGTATTCCTTTTATAAATTAAAACATTTAAAAATACTGCTTATACCAGGATCCTTTTGCCCAAAGCTGTAGCTGCCTGTTGCCCTAAAAGGAGAGAGATGGCACCAAATAGGCTGTGGGGGTCACTGAGGGAAGCTGATAATGGCTGACGGGGTGGTGAATCCTCAGGCCCTCTGTCTTCAGGCCTGTATTTGATGGCGTCAAATGGTTGTGGCCCATGCAGAGCAGTGTGGGGTGCTGGCTGTATGGGGAATCGGACCTGCCCCAAGAGAGTGGCTGTGCTGTCTCACACTTCTTTCCCCAGCCACCCCGTGTGCGCCATCCCACCCCCACACCGCGGCTATACCTTGAACTTGGGAAATGGCAAAGGGGAAGGGCGGCCACCTGGAATCTGGCCCACTAGACTTGGGTGTTCAGTAGCGTCTCTAAATGCCTGGATTCACAGCTGTGGAAAATTCCCCAGCTCCAGCGGCCGCGGAGGACAAGGCTGCTTGTGTGCACTCTCCTGGAGAAGGAGAGAGGGCGAATGGCTGATTTTTACCTAATGGCTCCCAGCTTTTCATATTCCTCTTGGATTCTCTTCTCTGACACCTCTTCCCTTTTGGTCTTCTTCTTCTTGCTCAGAGAGCAGGTCTCTCTAAAACTGAGAAGGAAGAAAGAAAGAACAGAAGAATAAAGGAAATGTGTTTCTGAGGCCAGGAGAAATCAAGGATTAAGCAAATGCTGAACTCCTGGCTTGCTGTGGTCACTTGTCCCCTCTTCTCTCCTGTGACTTTCATCTGCCAGGTTACATGGCCTCCCACCAGCCCTCCCCTAGGCTTCCGGGTATATCCATTCAGGTACATCTCTGGTGTATCGATGTGAAGTATCATGTCATACAGACTTGGGTGAGTGTATTTATGTGCAGTAGTTTCTACATACCAGAGATACAGAATATACAGCTACCACTGTTTGACAGTAGCCTTTGAGTTATTAAAAAAAAAAAAAAAAAAAAAAGGCAGCTCAGAGAACATTCCCTGAACAATGGGGGTCATATATATCTTCCCTTTATGTGTTTGAGGCTGATTGAAATACGGTTATGAAGAAAGCTTGCTAGGCAGATTAATATCAGAAGTAACATTGCAAGGGGAGTATCTAACTTACGATTTTGAGAGGTACATGAATATTTCATGCAACTACTAAGTGTGAATCGCTCAGGTCTATAAAACTAAGCCTCAGGAAACTTCTACTTGGAGTCACATTTCTGTTGAAGTTAGTTCAAATTACTCTGTTTTGAGAGAAATGAAACTAAGTTAATCACCCTCCCATTCAGACTTTTTATAAGTCTGACGGTTCCTTTAACCAGTGAGTTGGAATTAAGAACATTCCATGGCAGAGCTCATAGTGAGGTGCCGAGGCCATGTACGTTTAGACTGTCTAGAAGGGGGTGCCCTGACACCTCCCCCAACCGTCTAGTCCGGTGTCTTCTCCTCACGCATCCTCTGTCGTCACTCAGCAGCTCCCCCTTGGGTGCTGCTCCCCAGGGCTCCTGCCATGACTGTGGACGGATAGCAGAGCCTCGGGGCCTCGCGGGCAGGGCCCTGGGACTCACTTGCAGCCGAGGAACAGCCAGTGCATCCAGAACCAGCTGACCACCAGCATGATGAGGGAGATGGGGAAGCTGAAGAGGAACCAGGTGCCGAAGTTGACCACCTCCGCAGCTGGGTACTGGCTGGAGGGAAAGAACCAGGTCAGTGATGAGAAAAGGCTGGATTCCCATGTGGTTTCTGGGGGCAATAAGCCAACGGCTCCCTAAGAAGACACACATCAGAGCTAATGGTAAGGACGTGGTGACACATTAGAACTCACGTATGTGACAGCTGGGAACTGTACAGGGCCCCGCCGAGCATTACGAAGTAAGCTAGAAACGGCACTAAGCAAACAGACTTGACACCACTGACACCCGTGTGCATTGCACTCAGGAAAACCATGCAGGAGCTGTTTTGCTCTTAATTTATGTAAAGATTCTTACAAGTTTACTCATCTGGTGTTCAGGACAACAGAGAATGCAAATGCTCTTAATTTATGTAAAGATTCTTACAAGTTTACTCACCTGGTGTTCAGGACAACAGAGAATACAACCTATATACTTGGTTTATAAAGTCCCTGAAGGAACGTGAGCTGCCCTGAGCTGCAGTTGGGGGCATGCATGGCACTGACTCGGGACAAGTCTGGACTCTAGAGCATCATGAAAGTTCCAGGTATGAATGGCGCCCCTAGGAGAACCGTGACTTAGAATCTCCAAATTGTTCATCAACGTCCACTGCTGTCCCAGGATCTCAGGGAGGTGACCTGGACGACTCGTCATTTATCAGGAAGAGCTGTGGCCGCCAGCCCAGGTGTTGTTTCCTGGGGAGCCTGGATGGGCTATATGTGAGCCATGACTTCAGCCTAGACAACGCCTGTGTTCCTTTCCTCTTGGGCTCTTCTCCCCCCTCTAAGGTGGGAGGAAAGTGCCCCTCTTTTCACACTAGGCGCTGCGTGGAAAAAGAAAGACCAAAAGCAGAACGCCTCCACCCCGAGAGAATGCACTGGAAGCACAGGAGGTAAAGAGGGTTTCATCGTCTGTCCTTGCAGGGACGTCTGCTTTTTTGCCCTGTGGCCTGATCGGGGACTTACCTTTACCATCCACACGCTTCTTGGGAAATTGTAACAGCTTGAGCCTACCCTAACGGCCAGTGAGTCACTGTTTGTGGGGGTGGGGGTGGAAAGAAAGGCTTTTGGAGCTAGAAGGATACCAGAGGGTAGCAGTCATTGACTCACTCTGGCCTGTACTGGGCTAACAGGCATCAGGTCTGTTGCATCATCTCTTCTCCATACACAGAAATCTAGGCCCTATTCCTGGACCCAGGAAAGGGAATGAGTTTTAGAATAGATTAAGTAGACTTTTGTGGACACATGTGTGAGTCTATTCCCATTTATAGCACTTTAGAAAGAGTAACAACTAATTTCTAAATTTTTGAAACACAGCCAGAATGAACTGTGGGGGCGGTCTGTTCACCAATGCCAAGAAAACCAGCATGGTGGCTATTCAGACCAGTGGAGATCCTTTCACAGGATCCCTGTTGTCCACATAAGCCACAGTTACGACTAAATGTACCACAACAAAACCCAGGAAGGAGACTAAGAGAATATGAATTTGCCCAACCACAGAGTGAATGAGAAACTAAAGAGCAGAAACTCAGAGTCTGGACAGAGTGATGAGGTGTGAGGAACGCTGAAGCTCAGATCTTGGAGACTTGGGTCTTAACCTTTCATTCCTTCCTCCTCCCCCCAGTCCTCCCTCCCTTCCTTCCTGGCTTCTTTCCTTCCTTCCTTTTCCTGCTAAAATGGAAGGTGTGTTTCTCCTCTTGTCTGTGATCCGTCTCCCTACTCTCTGCTCTCAAGGCCTTCTTGTGTTCTCAGTGACATCGCTCTATCAACCATCCCCCTTCTCAATCTTTAATTTTCCTCTCACTTGGACACCCCATCAACATTCCAGTGTGTCCCATCTTAAACCCTCCTTGGCCCCACTCGACTGGCCCTGTATCATCAGCCCATACCTCTCCTGCTTGTCACAGGCCACTCTGTCTACACACCTCCGGCTCACTCAACTCCCTGAGATCTGGCTTCACTTTCCAATCACTTGACCAATTGCTCTTGCCTAGGTCCCAGTAACCTCCACATCACCAACTCGAATTGACACATTTTGGTCCTTCTTTCGCTCAGTCATTCAGCCACTGTAAACAGTGTGGTCCACTCCTTCCTCCTTGAACACTTTCTTCCCTTGGGCAGAATGACACCGGATTTTCCTCTTCCCCGTGTGATACCTATTGTTCTCTCATTTATAGTCTACTTTAAATATTTCAGTTTGATATTTATGGCCTCTGCTCTTCTTACTTTATACAGTATCCCTGAGTGATCGACTCCTTCCCTCCCCTGGATTCAGTTTCCATATGCATCCCAGCAGGACCCACTACCATCTAATTTGTGGGCCCTGGTGCAAAATGCAAATATGGGGCCACTTGCTCAAAAATGATTAAGAATTTCCAGGTGAGAGGAGCCTGGGTGGCTCAGTGGGTTAAAGCCTCTGCCTTCAGCTCAGGTCATGATCCCGGGGTCCTGGGATCCAGCCCCGCATTGGGCTCTCTGCTCAGCAGGGAGCCTGCTTCCTCTCTCTCTGACTGCCTCTCTGCCTACTTGTGATTTCTGTCTGTCAAATAAATAAATAAAATCTTAAAAAAAAAAAAAGCAGGGCATGAAGCTAAGTGTGGGGCCCTTCCGAGCACGGTGGTCCGGTGTGACTATACAGGTTGGGTGCTCATGAAGACAGCTCTGAAGGCCACTGACTCCAAATCTATGACATAAGCCTAGAAACTTCTCTTAAGATTCAGTGCTGTGTATCCACCTGGCCATCTCAACCTCTCTGTCAATGTTTCCTTACTTTTTCTGCTCATTTAGATCAAGGGCAACTCTGTTCCCCCAGCTGTGGAGGCCTTGAGTCTGACAATCAGACTTGGCCTCTCCCTCTTTCTGGTTCTTTCTGGTCAAGCCTACCTCTGCCTATCTCTCAAATCTGACCGTCCCTCCTCACCACTGTTTCGGTCAGCAGGCCACCGCCAGCTCTCTCCGGGGCGTCTGCAGTGGTGTCCGAGTTGTCTTTCTGCTGAAAGGAGGCATGCTTTGTCTTCATTATTTTAGTCCAGAGCCTGCTTTCAAAACTATAAATCTTATCACCTCTCTCCCTGCCTAAAATTCTTCAAAGGCTTCCCATGGCCATTCAGATGAAATCTAAGGTCCTTCGTGGGCCTCAAGAAGTCCTTTGTGATCTGCATGTCCACCTCCCTGGCCTCCCTTTGCCCTCTCCCAGTCTCTCAAATCATTACATGTTCTGCTCTCTTGCCTCTGAGTCCTCCTACTCTCTGCTGTCTTGGTCCGGAACACCCCCCTTCACCCAGTGTGGCCCATGGTGCTTCCAGTCTTGCTTCCCTGGCTGCGTCCTTGGGGAGGCGTGTCCTCTCCGTGGACTGGGTGGCCCCCGTGGTCTCTCCCAGCAGAACCCCACTTGTCTCCAGTCACCCTGAACTGTCATGCTCCATTGTCTCTTTTCCCTCTCAGCATGGAAACGGCTCTAGTTCCTTTTCCAGCTCTATCCTCAGCCCCTGGTGCTGCTCCTGACACACAGTGGGCAGTTAGTACATCTTTGGTCGGCCAGGCGAGCTACCTACTTGTTGAAGTGTTCCAAGAAAATCAGGCTGGTGGACGTGCCGATGATGGTGGTCAGGCCCCCAATGGTAGCAGCGTAAGATATGCTCAGCGAGAGGCACTTGCAGATCATCTGGTCATGCTGGGACTTGTACCTTCTGTTGAGCTCCTGGTTCCTGGAGCCGGGGAGCAGGACGAGTGGCTTTTCCTATTAAAAAACAAAAACAAAAACAAAAACAAAAAAACACAGTGAATCTTCCTAACCCCACGTGGGCTGTCCAGCACATGAAGCATGAAGGCAAGGGTCCCAGAGTGCTGTGGAAAGGTTTTATGTTTGGGTGTCAGAAAGACAAATCCCAATCCTAGTGCACCAAACTGGGCGGCCCCTCTGAGCAGCAGATGCTGCTGCAAAAAGAAGAAAATTCTCTTTTCTCCACCAGCTCATTGGGAAGAGTCACTGAAGTAACATATGTAAAGTGCTTAGAACACGTCCTGCATGTAACGCATGGTAAGCTATTACTACTTGAGTTCTTAGTCTCCGCATGCTGTTTTCCCTTGAACTCCAGCAAAAGTGGTTGCTCTCCGCTTTGGGTGTGAATGACACATGGAAGACGGTGGTTCTGTCTGGAGCTGGGGGGAGGGTCCGGACTGGGAGGTGACCGAGAAAGAAGCCTTGGGTGGCAGAGGGAATCCAGTGTGTGATTCTCTCCTCACTCTTTTCTGCTTCTTGCCTCTTGGTTTTCCTCCCCACTTTCCCCGTCGCCTTGCATATAAGGCTAGCCTTCGGGGCTCCTCTCCGGCCCTGCTTGGCCCACATGGTGGCCTTTCAGGGTGCGAGGTTGCTGACCTCTGGCCTCTAGTGTAGATAAAGGAGCAAGTGGGCACCTGGGTGGCTCAGTCAGTGAAGTGTCTGACTCCCATGTCAGGCTCCCAGCTCGGCATGGAGCCTGCTTACGACTCTTTCTCCTTCTCCCTCTGCCCCTCCCCACTGCACAGCCCGCTGTCTCTCAAATAAATAAATAAATATTTAAAGAAGAAAAGGGAAGAAGAGAAAAGAAAAGAAGAAGCAAAAAACCTCTGCCCCACACCCCCACCCCCAAGCCTGGGCTCCCCACACCGAGTCTTTATGAAACCAGGAGCTGCCTGCGGCAAATGTCAGCAGGAGAGATCCTGGGAAAACCTGGGAAAACCTCCCTTCTCAAAGCCCTTAACCAGTGCCCCACCTCATAGGAGGGCCCAAGTCAGTCTGGACCCTTGAAGCCTTCCTGAGACATTCATTATCAGCGCTGTTAAGAGACCTCATAGATTCTCTGGGCCAGTGGTTTTCTATGATCCTTTCTTCTAATGAAAATCTTTATGGACATCTGACATATAAGACATAATGTAGCATTTAATCAGCATCCATCTGTTTTATAACTGAAAGCAGACACATGTGGTCAGGGAGACTTGGATTTGAATGGAGATGCTCCTCTCTCTACTGGCTCCGAGGCCTTGGGCATGTGACGTCATCTCTTTGCCTCATTTGCAGGAATGGAATTCAAGACTGCCACCTCCCTGAACCGAGACAGGGACAAAATGCTCAGCAAATTGTGCTTGGTACACAGTCAGAGTTTCAGAAATGATGTCGCTTACTTATACTGATGATGGATGTGAAGTATTTGAGATTATTTGGATGGACACAAAAATGTGCAATCAAGGATTATAAATCAAGGATTACAATTTTAGGCCAGCTTCAAGATCTATTTTGTTCCCGCATCTTGTTTCCGTGGTATAGCAAGTAACAGGAAGATACTCATTCGCACAAAAAAGCAGTTTCCTTACAATCTCAGGACACTCAAATATTTGAGTATTTGCATTGTCCCCGAAGCACCTTCGAGAAAATATTTGAACACCTCTGACCTAGTCCAACCCCCAGCTTTTAGAGTTGAAGAAACAAACGGGCTCAGATGGTGGCATGACTTGCTAAATTAGACCTTTTAACTCCATGCAACCCACAGGCCAGATTTTGTGGTTGGAGGGCCTGGTGACAGCACCAGACCGATGTCCTCATTACCTCAAGACCAGGGCCCCTTGGGAAGCTCCAAGTTCCATTACGTGGGACTGAGTTCCATTACCTGGGACCGGCGCTGCTTCTTGCCCTGGGGATTTGCTGTTTTGCCCGGGCTAGTGATCGTGGGCACACCATTCACGTTCTGTGGGGACAAAGACCAACCCATAGTCAGGAAGAGGACATGGTGGGCGTCAAGAGGGGCCGCGTCACCGCCCCACAGCATCCCACGCCTCAGCACTGTGGCCGTCGGAGACCAGAAACCAGGGAGAGCGTGCCGCGGGGAGCCAGTCCACCATGCCTCCAAGACACAGAGTCCCAACCAGCGGGTATGAAGCAGCCCATTTGCAGAGACTTTTGAAATCTGGCAGGATAGAGCTCTGTCCTTGTCAGACAGCTTCACTTTCTGGCACTTCATTAGCTAATGAAGAATCCTTCATTTTTCTTTAACACAAAGAAAACAAAACAAAACAAAATAATCTCACCACAACAGAGTCTATAGTTGGGTAATCAAAATTTGGGCTGATGTAAGTAAATGTGAAACCAGTTCTGGGGGAAGAGGTGAGGCCATAAACTCTGCTTTCCTTTATAAATGTGACCCTTTTGGGGCACCTGGATGGTGCAGTCGGTTAAGTGTCTGGCTCTTGGTTTCAGCTCAGGTCACGATCTCCTGGCCAGTGGGATCGATCCCTGTGGCGGGCTCTGCACTCAGCAGGGAGTCTGCTTGAAGATTCCCTCCCTCTGCTCCTCCCACCACTCACACACAGGCATGCTCTCTTTCTCTAAAATAGATAAGTAAATCTTTAAATGTGACCCTTTTTATATGGAGTCCCCACTGCGGGGAATCTTGAGGGTGAATCTGTGACTCTTGGAAATCTGGCTGGCTGAGTACTGGGTTTCCACGGAAAAGGCTAACCTGCCCTTTAGGAGGCTAAGCTGTCTCAGGGCCAAGGTTCAGAGGTCCGCAGGCCCTCGCCCAGAGCCAGTCCAGCCCTTCTCATGTTCGGGCTTGGGTGAGCATCTCTGTGTCCTTGCATCAGTGGCTGCCGCTGGGCTCCAGGATAAGCTGCCTGGCATCTCTGTCCCTGAGGTATCTTGAGGGACTTCCCAGGAATCTTAAAGCACAGAAAAACCCCAAAGCCTTACCTTGCTGTGCATCAGCGAGGTGATGTCTACAGTCGATGTGCTGGAACAAAGCAAAGGAAATGGGAAAACACTAGCGGACCAGACTTTGTGAGATGGGAATGCCGCCACCCCCACTGGTGTTTGGTGTAAGTGACCGCTCTAGAGTTGGGTAAGATTAGAAGACTAATCTCACCCGAGTCTTCCTGGCCTTCCAGAGATGCTGTCAGGATTTGTGGGGACACAGCATTGCCTTAGAAGCAGTGCTGACCCTCCTAGCAAGTAACAGGGAGGGCTTTCTAGGAGCCGAGCACTTAAATATGGACCTCAGTCCTCATGACACCGTTATCGTCACCACAGAGGGACGGCACGTATTACTACCATTACTACCTGCACGTACACAGTAGGCAGTGGGCCCAGAGAGGAGCCCCGGGGCTCCTGCAACCTCAGATGAGCATTTCACAAGTTTCTCCTTCTAGACAGTGACCTTCACCGAGTCAGCTGGTGAGAGCTGCAGGAGCAGGGGGGGCCTGGGCTGCACGTGGAGAAAGGCAGGTGAGAGCAAGAGGTTGGGGGTGAGAGAGGAAGGTGGGAGCTGGACCACAGCAGTACCGGCTGTGCTCAGGGCTAAACGTGTGCTTTGGTTTGTCGTAGTTCTGAGGACAGTGGATGCCGTGAGGTCCGTGTGAAGACAGTGGTTGGACACGTGTGCAGGACTGGAGTCCCGTGGCAGACAACCGTGTCCAGGCTACCCAAGGGGAGGGTAAGGAGTTGATGGGGCTCAGAGGGAAGCAATCTTCGGAGGGGGTTGCGAGCGTGGAAGGAGTGGAGCGGTCCGATGTTTCCCCCATTCCTTCCCAGGCTGGGTGAGGAGGGCGCGCCTGGAGCCCCTCAGACAGCATGGGAGGTGCCGGCTACCCCGGAAGATGGCCGTCCTCACCCTCACTCTGCTGAGGGAGTTCTAGGGCCAACTTGAGCTTTTGCTTCGGAGTTTGGGGGACATAGATTTAGGTCTAGAGAAGAACAAAAGCAGGTCATGATTCTGAGTCTCACAGTGGGTGGCGCACACAGAAGGTGGCAAGGCCAGAGCTGTCTCCAAGAGGCCCTACCCAAGAGGCCGAGGCCACCCCAAAAGGAAGAGGCTGTGGGGGACTGAGGCAGCAGAGCACAGAACAGAGGGCTGGGGATGCGTGGTCATCCAGGAGGGCCCCACCGCTGCCATCAGGCCTGGCGCTCTGCAGAGGGCACCCCAAGGGGACGCTCCAGAGGCACTGAATGTGGGCACTTGGCAAGGGAGGGAGCCAGGGAGTCTCAGAGGGGGAGGGCACCGGGAGGGGTCGGAGGCAACAGACGGAGCGGCAGGGGCCCAGAGGATGGGGGGAGGAAAGGTGAGAGTCTGTCCCCACGCACTCTGACCTCTGACCGCCTGGGTGACAGCAGGTAGGACGTGCTGTGGCTGAGAGACGGAAGCTTTGGGGAGTCTGGACCAGACTGCTGACTCTCTGCAAGGGAGGTCATTCTGCTCTAACACCTTAAAGAACCAGAGAGCAGTGAAGTTTGCCTGAGATCTCGTCCGGGCCGTGGAGGGGACTGGGCTGCTGTGACTGAAGGCCGCAGCGCCGGGGAGAGCAGAGCTGCCCCCACCCTGCCGCGTTCTGCCCTCACACACGCTGGTTGCGCTCAGGGCAGCTCTCATTGCCCAAGAAGACACGGAACTGCAAAACTCAGCTCTGCTGCCCACCCAGCCTTTAAAGGCAATATGCATCACAGTAACCCTTGAAGACCACATTTTGACATAGAATTTCTGGAAGAAATAAGCTCTTAATGGATCTGTCTCACATGAATGTTTTGGGGGGTGTATTTCTCCTTTTTTAGCTTCTCTCCACCCTCACACAGCTCTCTCATCAATTGTCCTCAGATCTGCCACCCGTCACCTCACCCTTCTTTGTCATATCTGACAAGGCTAAATCTAGTGAGACCACGTGTAGAATCTAGAAGATACTTCGTGATTCTCTCAGAATCTCCCGCGACATCTATTCTGTGAATGTTTTTCTATTAATTAGTTAAATGTACTATTCTTCTACTTCAGTTCTACTTGGTAGGCGTGTAGGCAATCAGATTGTCTTCCTGTCTCTTCCCTCATGGCTGCAACGCCCTGTGGTCGAGGGAGTTGTCCTCAGGCTCCTGGCAGGTGGTGCCCAGGTACAGAGAGGAACTCAGGGCAGAGGGGAGGGTGGTGTGGCATGACACGAGTCTGGCCCATACTTCTAGAAGAGCTGTTTAGGAGCTCAAGGACTGGCTTTCCTGACCTCCGGGATAGACCTGGCCAGGCTCTGTCTGGGAGGAGGGCAGTCATACTCACTCTTCATTGACAAAGATGAGTTCCAGAGAGGGCGGGCTGTTGTTTGCCTCAAGACCTACAGGAGCAAAGGAAAGCAGACGTGAGATGCGGAGGCTGGAGCCGACCATACTGGGCAGGGGCTCAGGGATGGGGCCGAACGGGGCAAACGAGGGCATATCCTGCTGGAGGCAGGCTTGACCACCACCCCTCCCTCCGCTCTGAAAGCATGGCAGGGCTTGCGGGCACGGACAGGCCTGGGGTGTTGTCAGAACCCTTGGGTGCTTCCTCCCCCCGAAGGAGCAGCGGTGGCTGCCGTGAGCAGGGGAGGAAGGAAGAGCCAGGAACGCAGGGTCAGGAGGGAGCTTCAGGTTCCAAGGGCTGGCCTGGGATGGGGGGGAGGGGCGGGGCACGGGTGAGGATCCTGGGGGCAGCACTGAGCCGGGCGGTGTCCCGGGGAGGGGGGCCCTGGGGCAAAGGGGAGGTGAACTCCAGCAAACTGTACTGATGGGCTCGGCCTCTTCGGTGCTGGAGCTGCCAGCCACGAGCTGCTCCTCCTCGGCACTGACCAGCTCCTGCAGCACGGCCTCCACGATGGGCATCACCATGGCGGTGGTAGACGTGTTGGAGAGCCACATGGACAGCAGCGTGGTGCAGCACATGAAGCAGAGCAGCAGCCTGCAAGGCGGGGCAGTCAGGGCGCCGGGTCACAGGGGGGCTGCCGACCCAGGGTGGCCCCCCGCTCCTCTCACGGGGCTCCTCTGGGGCCTCCTACAAACCCGATGGAGCTGGCCTCGAGAAGGGGCGGCGGGGTCAGGAGGTGCTGCCGTGGAGCCAGAAGATCAGGGTTTTAAGTCAAGCTTTCGGCTTTGTACTCCCAGGGCTTGGCACGGAGTAAACATTACCTTCGTGTTTGTTGAATGAATAAATCACACCTCTTGGGCTAATGGCCTCAGCCAGCAGGAAGCCCTTCCTTAAGCAAAGACTAGCTTTGGTTGTAGGGTCACCCAGTCTGGGACTTACTGATGGCTCAGCTCTGCAGATGTTGGCTTGGTAATGAGGTGTGCTTTGGGTGCATAAAGGAATTCTTTTTTTTTGCCCTCCAGTCAACAGTTCTTCAGGGCCCATGACAGTCCCTTCTCTGCAGCCTCATCACTCTAGTTACTAGTGACCAAACAGAGACTAACATATGGAGGTCACAGTTCTGTCCATCACTTGCCCGCTGCCCACTTGCTGAAAGGCTAGCGCCCCCCTCCGCCCCTGCCCTGCCCCAAGCCACACAAGGGTCCCATGTCACTGCGTGAATCTCTTCAGCCGGTATCTTGAAGAGTCAACCCTTGGAAAACATTAACAAAAAATAACCGTCAAGTTATTTCACTATGGCTTTGGAAACACAGTGTGTTGCTGATATAGATATGGTTCTGACTTCCATGAGACCAGCCTGCATAGAGACTCCCCATGTTTCTTACTTGACGTGGGATCCCTGGCATGGTGCAATGTGGGAGCACCTTTTGTGTGGATTACGTCAGGCAGGCCAAATGGTGCTGTTTCTGTTTAGGCTGAGCGCAACAGGAGTTTGCCTGCCCCATGGTGGGGGGGCAGGTGTGGAAACAGACATGGGGAGGAGTTTAGTGAAGAAGCATGGAAATGCAGTGGGATCAGCTTTCTTGAGTTTGAGTGTGAGTACACAGTGGTTTCAAAGAGCTGCGGAGTCCCCAGCACAACTGCAGATGCCCTTGTGTGTCTGGGAGGTTGAGTGTGGGGTCCAAGGTGATTACTAAGTGACAGGGCAAGTGACACCAAATTAAGCTGTGGTTAAGTGAGAAACAGGAACCTCCTTTGAGGCTTAACCTGTATTCATCCAGAGGACTCATGTTGGAAACTGGTACCATGTTGTTCATTTATACCCCATCAGACTCCCAAAGGAGTCAGGGCTGCTTACAGAAAATGTCCCAAGAAAGCTGTAAATAGGAGGTGGGACCCAGATGCCGAAGGAAAGAGAAGGGTAGGGTTGTTCTACGCAGCAGAGGTCAACACAGAACTGTCAATCCCGACTTTGCCACACATTCCCCAGGGTTGGGAGTGTTTCCCCCCGGTGTTGCCAACAGCAGACAGAAAGAGGACAGGGCTGGGGGCCTGCAGGGCATCTCAGATGCCTGGTCAGAGCCAACATGTCTGAGCTGTGGTCTGAGCCAGTGACAACAAAAACTAAGGATGGATGGGAGGAAACCTCCACCTCTCCTTAAATGACAGAGGAGAAGACACCCATTTCCTTGTCCAGCCCGTTCCCTGTTAACACCGGAAAAAAGGTTGAGAAACAACTTGCATTGGTCCATCTCCTTTTACCCGATGGGCCCCTTGGATTTTGTAACCTGCTGCCCGTGAAGTCTACGTGGCCCGGATAAATTATTGAGACTGTGGTAATAAATGACACCAACGTCACCCGCACATCTCTCTTCCATGATCGACGGCCCAGCAGCCCTGACGTCATTCCATCCCCATTAGTAGTAAAACACCCGGACCCGGAGTCACCCGGGGACCCAGGAGCCCTGTCCAGGTGGCCCCCTGGCAGCTGGGGGCCGCAGAGTGGTTGGGTACCCCAAAGGCTACTTACATGCCCGGCTTGGCTCCGGCCATCATGACCATGCGCAGAGCAATGCGCTTGTGCAGGTTCCACTTCTCCACGGCAGCCGCCACGCAGATGACGCCCACCAGCAGCAGCGTGGTGTTCTTGAAGTACTCCGCGGCCACCTGCAGGATGGCAGCGCGTCGGCCCCTCCCGCCCGGCCCAGCGCATGCGCCCGGCCCGGCGCATGCGCCCAGCGCGGCGCATGCGCCCAGCCCAACTCAGGATGCTCCCCTAGAGACCCCGCAAGCAGGAGGCACGGAGGTGAGGGCTGTTGGCGTCGCCGACCGCTTGACATTATATCTGTTTGACGTATATAATATAAACCCTATTTAAAGGGGGAAAACAAGGACATTTCTCATTGCAGGAGAAATGAAAATGGCGGGAAATGTAAATATAGTAAAATATGTGGTGTTGGAAATAAACAAAATCTATATAATCATACTGTTAAACTTTGATGACTGAATTAACCAAAACCGTGGGGGTACCTATACCGGGAAGCTGGAGGCAGAAGGAGAGGGTGCTAGGAGGATAAAATCCTCATCGGCTGTCGTTGGAAATCAACTGATAATGTCTACAAGTGATAACTCGAGAATTAACATAATATCAAATAAGAGGGGCGCCTGGGTGGCTCGGTTGGTTAAGCCACTGCCTTCGGCTCAGGTCATGAGTCCTTGGATCAAGACCCTCATCAGGCTCCCAGCTCTGCAAGGAGTCTGCTTCTCCCCTTTCATGCTCTCTCTCATCTCTCTCAAATAAATAAATAAAAAGAATATAAAATAAGAGGGGCGCCTGGATGGCTCACTAGGGATAGCATGCGACTCTTGATCTTGGGATTGTGAGTTCCGGCCCCACGTTGGGTATAAAGATTAAAAATAAACTCTTAAAAAAATAGAATATTAAATAAGAATACTATATGGTGCTTAATTCCAGAAGAATCTGTTAATAAAGATGGAAGTTGTTGACCCTGGATGGGGGTTGGGCAGAGGTGGGGGACTTGTTGGGGGTCACAGAGGGGGAAGGCAGCCCCCTGCTTCTGCTTAATCTAGTTCTTGTCCCCAAACCCAATCGCCAGTTGGCACTGTCACTAATGTTTCCCGAGGGGAGAGATGTCCTGCTGGGCTGGTGACTCTAGGGCAGAGTCCC
Source organism: Mustela erminea (assembly GCF_009829155.1). Lineage (NCBI taxonomy): Eukaryota > Metazoa > Chordata > Mammalia > Carnivora > Mustelidae > Mustela > Mustela erminea. Next base: position 17,264,173 of record NC_045624.1, on the reverse strand, counting down.
CTCTGGGAGGGGCGGATAGGCCTCTGGGCTGCGTGGGCATGGGTGAAGATGCTGCCCCCTAGTGGGATGTGGAGGCACCGCGGGATGCCCGAGGCTTAGGCTGGGAACTGGGGAGGGGTGCAGGGGAGGAGTTGAGAGAGGGATGCAGGGGAGGGGGTGGGGAAGGGGTGGTATCTAGGACCTTTCTCACTGCACCCTAACTTTCCTAGAGGTCTAGGAGGCAGCTCTGGGGGCGGAATTGGTGTTCGCTTTTCCTCTGTCTCCCGAGGAGGGAAACCCACAGTCGCCCTGGCCCTGCGACTTGAGGCCCCTGCAAGGCCTTCCAAAAGGTCAGTGCTATTGTGGTTACTTTCCCAGGGTACTGGCGGGCAACATTTTCCTTTTCTGCCTCTTTGGCACATATCATAGTAGAATACCAGTTTGTGAGGGCCTTTTAGGAGCCCAGAGCCTACAGGACAGGCGAGGTCACTTTCTCAGGATTCCTTTCAGGGGGAAGGAGAAAGGAACCTCCCTGCTGAGAGGGCCCTCTCGTTGCCAGGAGATTTCCATTTCACATTCACTTTCTCATCAACAGTCTAGGAGGCAGGCGCTGTTAGTACCTCACTTGGCAAGTGACGAAGCGGACTCAGAGGGGTTAAGGAAATCTTCAAGATCAGAGCGCAAGGGGCAGGGCAGGGGTGGGATATCATCCAGGTGTGTCTGAATCCAAAGCTACTACACAACACATCAGGGTGGGCCAACCGGAAGCCGTGCGTCTAATTCAACTCTAGGGGAGTCTTCTTGGTCTCCGTGAGAGCATGCATAGGCACACATTGCTGTCTTCATTCATGATCACAGTCCTGACTCTGGCCCTAAATAGCTGGGAGACGGGCTCTGGGCTGTTTTCATACTTGGTGTTTGGTGGGCTTAGGTCTATTTGCGTGCCCTCCTGCCGCCTCGTGATGGGTGTCATGTGCTTGGGCCGCGCAGCCTGGCTGTAGTCTGTGCTTAACAGGCAGCACAGCCAAGTGGGCAAGAATGAGGGCTCTCGAGTCAGCCAGGACTCAGCTGTGTGACCCCAGGCAAGTTAGTCAACCTCTCTGGGCTTCATTTAGGCATCTAAGATCATGTGCGTCTCTACCTTTTGTAAAGCTGTTGTCAAGAGTAAATGACAGATGCAAATCAGCTAGCCTGTGGGGCGGGCGACCAGGATTTTTTGGCAGCTCTTTCCGTCCCCTGGTGTTCCACGCAAAGGCTGACCTGCTCTGTGGCCATTAGCACACAGAGTGGACCCAGCCACGAAGCTGCCTTTCCACCTTCATAAATCAAAATTCTATCCGATAGTGGTGTTTGTTAGTTGTGCAGCCCAGTGGGTTTTTTTGTTTGGTTGGTTTTACAATAAAACCTTGGTTATTCAGAACCCCTCAGGGAACACATGGGTTCCAGGATTCTTGAGGGTTATTTTCATCGTTTTCCAACCTGCGTTGCTTATTCCTGCTTGCTGTGGGCATTCCTTTCCCCACTACCTAATTTCCAAAACTGATATTCTCTGAGTTGGGAAACTAGATAACAAAGCTCGTTAGAATTGTGTGCCAAGAGGAACAGGATCTCCAAACGCGCACTCCTTTTGGGAGCAGAGTTCATGGTGTCTGTAATGTTTGCAGTAGTGGTTTTATTCTTGCCTTTTCTGCTTTTCTGCTCTGCGGTTTTTCTCTGTTTGCCCGAGCCCTGAGCTTGGAGAGTAGAGGTGTTCCTGGACAGTGTTTTAGAAGAGATGTGCTCAGGGAGGCTGCCTGGAAAGGCGGGGCAGAGAGGGGCAACACCGTGGGCTCTGGAGTTCTGATGAGCTGGGTTTGAAGGGTGGCTTCCCCGCAGAGGAGCTGGAGGCTCTTGGGCAACCCATGGAACCCCGTGGCCCCATCATTCCAATGTCTTCCGTGGCGAGAGTCAAGATACACAGTTCGTTTAATCCGTCACGGTGTGGCCTCAACTCAGATAACGCAGGCGGGGTCTTAGAATGGTGCCTGGCATACAGGAAGTGCTCAATAAATGTCCATGTTATTAAAGAAGTGGAAAAAGGATAAAAAGCTTCAAGATGAGATTGAGGGCGATACCAGGGAGGTCAGCACAACCGAAGGAGGGAAGAAGAGAAAGAAATGAAATAAGGAGCAAGGTGGGGCCTGAAAATCAAAAGATTCCCCCAAGTTTTCTCAGCGAAGTGGGAGCCGGGCTGGAGGCAGAGGCCCAAGGACAGAAGGGCCGGCTCATGGGGTCCTTCACTAACTAGCTCAAAGTGACTGAATCACAGGCGACATCCATTAGTGATGAGCTTTTAAAACACTATTTTCTTTGAAGGTGGAGTTATTGGTTGATCTCTAGACAGGTTAGGTTTTAAATGTTTAGAACAATTTTTGTAAAGGTTGTGGCTCTGTTCCTAGACTTTGGAGAAGGGCACTCCGGACAGCAGGCTTAGCTCAGGAGGAATGTGAGTTGGCCTCCCTGGGGCCACCCTGGTGGAGGAGGCCTGAGGGCCAGCCCATCCTCCCTCCTCGGGAAGGCGCTTGCGCACGGGGAGAACCCTTAGCTCCCTGAAAGGTGCCTGTTTTCTAGATCCTCCCTTTTCAGGCGAGTAAAGAGTAAAGGGCAGTTTGTACAGATTACAACTTGTTCAAGACTGGTTAGTGACAAAACTGGATTCAAACTCAGGTTTACCCTACTCCCAGCTTGGACCCCCAACCCTTTCCACACTGCCACTCTACTTGCTCCTGGTGGCAGCAGCCAGAGACCGCAGGAGGTGGGGTGGATCTCACCGTGCTCTGACGTGGCCATCTGGCAGCTCTTGGGGGAGGGACCCCAGAAATGCAGACACTCTGCAGGTCAGCTGTGGGCGCCTCTAGGAATGGTGGGAATATGGCAAGCCCTCAGGAGACCAGGGGTGGCCTCTGGCAACGGACTTACTTTGAGGCTCTTCTGGACATCCAAACAATTTTGCAGGAAAATCCTCTAGACCCCAGGAGTGGGTGATGGGGGTGGCTCCCCCTCAGCACGGAGCTAAGCCCCTAGCCCGAGCTGGAGCCCGGGGAACAGCATTCCAGCCAGTGCCGCGGCAAGGTGGCCAAATCCAGCGCACCTGACTCCGGACTTTCCCTGGGGAAAGGAATGCTGTTCCTGCTGGATAAGCCTCTGCGGGCTCCAACATGCTCCTGAGCACCTGATTGCACTCCCCAAGGCCAGAGGTTTGCCAACCACACTCACTGTGTCTGAAATGTCAGGAAGCCTGTGGGAAGGGCCTCTGCAGCCGGGGCTCTGGGCCTCTTTGCCCAGTTTGAGCAGGAGTTCCTCTTCCATCTGTTTTATGTATTGAATCTCCCAAGATGTGGTTTAAAGAGAAGGTTTTGTTGCTAAAAAAACATTCTTTGCAAACCTTGCCCTAGAGAAGCTTAAAGCAGGGAGACTCTGATGAGCACTGACCCGGGCCGGAAGTCTGTTTAGCTAACTCGTAAAGCACCCCCAGTTTCTTCTCTGGGACCTCATGGACCACCTCCAATGGAGGAAACTGAGGCAGGGGGCTGGGCTCTGAGTCCACTGGTAAAGGGGCTGGCTCCTATGTAGGGAGTAGCTCTTGCCCCAGAAGCATTAAGTTGGCCTGAGGAGGCCGCAGTGTCTGGAGATTCCCGGTCCCAGGCCCCACAGGAGCTCAGCTCTGGGCTGCATCTGGCTGGCTGGGTTTCAGGCAGGGGGCCGGGCCCCGAGGCTCAGCCTCCCTCCTCGTGGGCCTGTATGGAGGGGGTCAGCCCCCGTGGTGAGCAGAGACCAGAAAGGCAGAGCAGAGAGTGGTACGTGGAGTGTGCCCAGGTCTAAACAGACAGAGAAAGTCAGGGTCTGGGGGCTGGTCGGCAACCTGGCAGGTCAGAAGGATCAGGAACCGACAGGGAAGCAGATTTGTGACATTGAACTCCGGTGTCATGGGGCTGCTGAGGCTGTTCTGTTATCGCAGCTGGAGCCGCCCTGCTCCCTCTCCTCTCCTGGCAGGGGCTGGAATGCCACGGACACTTGCCAGGGGCCGGCAGCGCGGGGCCGTGGATACAGCAGAGGGGGTGTGTTTGTGTGTGCACGCGTGTGTGAGTGTCTGTTGGGCAGGGGAGAGATAGAAAACAGATGTCATCTCTACTGGAAGTCGTTCCTGCCCCTGGACACCCTGGAGACTCCTCCGGAGCCGCAGCATTCCAACCATGCCTCTTCCTGCCCCAGAGAGTGCTCTCGCTCCCCGCCTCCTAGAAACAGTAAATCTTAGCTAATTTGATTGTCCCCGGCTGTGGCAGCACCTTAGAAAGGCATAGATGATTCCTGAGGCAGATACAATGATAGTCGTGAGAGTCACAATGGAGGTAAAATAAAGAACAAACCTAAACTCCTGGCCTTAGCTCTGTACGCCCACAGGCGGAAATAGCGGCAGGATGCCAACCCGAAGATCATGGAATCCCAAAGTCAAAGAGCCCTTTGAGTCCATCCCCTCTCCCAAGGCACAAAATCTACCTCTAATGTCCCTGACTTGTTCACCTGGCTTGCCTTCCCAGGACCAGGAATACTCAGACCCTACCTGGCTGCCCAGTCCGGCATCTTCCCACACATGGAGCGGGTCTCTCTTACCGTGCGTGGACTCTGGTTCTGGTTTGAGCCTCTGAGCCTTGTGTGCTGAGATGCAGAAGCCAGAAATCACGTCCCTCTTGAGTCTTCTCATCTTTCCTCGGGTGACTCACATTCTAGATGGGGGACATCTCAGCGACCCACCACCGCACGACCTCCCGATCTAGAATCTGACGCTCTGGGCACAGACGTTTATTAACTCAGCAGACTTCAGTACCTATCGGCCAGTGGTTAAGAGCACACGTTCTGGGGGCACACACTCCTGGGTCCAATCGTGACTTCTCTGAACTTCCATTTCTGAACTTGTCCGTAAAGACAGAGCTGAGAACCTCGTTACAGGGGGTTAAGTGACACGGAGCATGTCAAGCACCTCTCAGAGTGCTTGGCATATGGTACGTGCTCCAGATTTTGGCAGCTACGCTGGGCTGATAGATGATTCATGCTGCCTCTGGACTCAGCTAAGAGCCAAGGTATTTTCCACACACACTGTGAACATTTATCCCTATGAAATGTCATTCTGTCACTCCCAGGCCATTGTCTCATCCTGTCAGCCTTGTTTCTGTCCTCATTAATCAGTTGGCCCATCCAGCTTCGGGTCATCTGCAGATCTGATAACGTACCTCTCGTATTTCCACCTGGGCTCTCCCTCTAGTCTACTGCCAATACGTTACTCGAGATTCTTAAGGTTCAGCTGGTCAGCCAGCACTCGAGTCACTCGACTGTGCCATCATCCAGTCCACACTGGCTCCTTAGATTGAGAAATTTTTTCCCCCAGAAATTGTGAAGTTTCCGGAGAAAAGTTAATTTGTTTTCAACAACTTCTGTTTAAAAGGCTGGGGAAATTATAAAGCCTCCTAGAAAGGCGTCGATCAAAAAGTGGTCAAAATAAAGTTTGGGCACCTGGTGGGGTGTATTTCATTTATCTAGAACATTCCCTCTTGGGGAATTGGGTGAATCCTCCACAGGGCCAGAAAACGAGGCATTACCGCATGGGTCTTCTGTGTTTTCCCATTTGGCTTGTGCCTTCTCTTTTTTAGAGGAGAAACTCTCAAGGTCAGGAGTCTATCATTTTGTATCACTTTTTAGCAAGGCAGAAAGAAGTAAGTCTAAGCTTTGCACACAATAAACTCTTAACCCCTGCTGACTATCAAGTCATCACCATAAAAATGAACCATTTGTATGCATACATCAGCTGTGAGACTCAAGAGGGCAGAAATTCCGTGTTTCATTTTTGTCACAGTCAGGGTCCTGTAACGTCCCAAATGGTGCCTGGTAGATACAGAACTCAGGAAATATTTTTCTGAATGTTGAATGAATAACATGAGGGACAAAAGCCACGGTTCTAGGGGCACCTGGGTGGCTCAGTGGGTTAAAGCCTCTGCCTTTGGCTCAGGTCATGATCCCAGGGTCCTGGGATTGAGCCCCGCATCGCATTGGGCTCTCTGCTCAGTGGGGAGTCCGCTTCCTCCTCTCTCTCTGCCTGCTTCTCTGCCTACTCATGATCTCTGTCTGTCAAATAAATTAAAAAAAAAAAAATCTTAAAAAAAAAAAAGCCATGGTTCTAGATTCACACTGATCCTACCCACAGGCCTTCCTTCAGGTGGAAAGCACACTATTGCACACCGTCTGGAAACCCTGCAACCAAAAACCCTTCACTGAAGGCCAGCACAAGGATCTAGTCCACAGATGCCACAAATCCCAGGGGCTGCAAATCTTTGTGGTGAGGTGACATGTCCGCAGAAAGTTGCTGTCATGTGTGTCTGATGTACCCCTTCAAGGCTAAAGACATCAGATTGGCTCCAAGGGAAGGGAGCCACACTTTTAGCTGAGGTCTTTGGAAAGGCTTCACTGTAGAGGGTAACTGGGCAGGATTTTAACAGTGGAGGAAAGTGGAGAGAACTTTGAGTCAAAGCAAGATGAGGCAAGCATAGCGTGGGTTTGGGGAGTGACAAGTAGATGATCTGACTGCCTTTTCCCGGGGAGCCCTGCACATGCTGATGTGGGGGTGTGGCTGCTGGTGGTGGACAAGGTCTCCATCTGCAAAGTTGAGTGGCTCACGAAGGGTCATAAGCCCTGTCCTCTACTTACTGGCATTTTCCTCTACTCTGAGTTTAAAAAGCTAACTAAACAGACTACCTTTGGCTGAATGTGCTTCCTATAGACCAACTGTTAATTATCATTGCCAGCCACCACTACTTTTTCAGATGGGGTAGGACTTTTCACCTCAAATGACAAGATTTGCCCTCTAGCTCCTCCAGAACTTTCCAGAACTTGCCTAGCCCTTTACCAGACAGTCTTCCTTTTCTCCTCACAAAGTCATGTTATGCCCACAAACCACTGACTCAATAGATGCCTTCTAGGTCAGGCCTTCCTGGCTGTGCAGAGGGGCGGGCCCTTGGATGAAACATTGCCTAGCAACATCTCTACCGTGCAGAGGCACTGAGTGGGCCACCCCTCTGGACGACTCCTGCTGCAGGCAGCCCTTGGAGAAAGAGGGACGTCATCTACTTCAAGGCTGTCATGCTGTTGGCTTTGGGGCTGCCCATTGTGAAATACAAGATAGAAATCTTTTAATTAGTAGTTAGCTCACGTTAAATGTTAGTTAAGATTCAATTGTTTCTATAATGTCATTTTTTTCTCTGCCCTCTGTTTTCACCCCCTGATTCATGAGCTTCTGGTGTCTCACTTTTAAAGAGAAATCTGTAGAATAAGTTTAAATGCTCTTCTTAAGAACAGTGGTGTTTAAGGTTGGTGGTTCTTTTAGGCAGGCCCACAGACCAAACTACCTATTCTTGTTTCCACAAAGGAAGGGGACACTTTGGAGCAACTGCCGGGTGATGCAGGTCACAGGCTAGGTTTTCTGTGGCCCTCCAGGATATTGGTGTTGTACCCATTTCCGGGAATAAAAGCACTGCTGATGGTTGGGGGGCTCCCATCCTTTTTGACTACTACAGCCACCCATCGCCACCAACTCTTCCACCCCAAACAAGAACAATACAGAAAAAAACGATAGCAACAAAAAACTCAGTGAAGACCAAAAACCCAAATACCCCAGACACAAACTAACAATCAGATTGGTCAGTTGAGTCTGTCTGTAGAACAGCAAGCAAGAATATACTTTGAAATCGAATGGATATGAGTTTGAATCCAGTTCTGCTACTTCCTACCTTGTGATTTTGAGTGTGATTCTTAACTCTCTGAGTCTCTTCACTCATCCGCAGAATGGAAGTACTAACACCCACCTTGCAGAGATCTCAGGGGTATTACATTAAGTAATATAGTACTTCCACTGTGGTGCCCGGTTGCTCGTAGGCCTGCAAACATTGGTTCCCTTTCATCCTTCTTCTTTGCCTCTGTCCTTTGTTGCTACCATTCAATCTTTATCAGAAGCCCTAAGCAGAGACCAGGTGCTGTGACAAGTCTAAACAGAACCAGGTAGTAATGGATGGGGACCATCTTTCATCTTGCTTCTGGGTTTTGGTTGTGTTTTTCTTCTTTCCCACTTGTGCTGGGTGTTAAGTGTATGCCCTGAAATCTGACCACAAGCTGGGCTCGATATTGACAATTTCTGGATGAGTTTTTAAGGATGCCGTAGAGAGAGAGAGTGGACAGAGAGGGCAGGTTCTAGGTAGACAGAGGTCAAGGAAAGAATATGCAGTAATCTTGAGTTGGGGAAGAAGGAATAGAAATTTTTTTTTCTTTTTTTAGGGGAAGTCGATGAAAACATTGTCAGGACTCAGGAAAACATCATGAGTCTCTCTGTCAACACACATTTATTGAGCACTTACTGTATAGGGGCTGAGGTTTATGAGATTCCAAAGACATGGGAAACCCGATTCCCACCTTTGATTCCTGCCTTATAGTGTAAGTGGATACAAAAGACTGAGAAAGGTCAACAGCAGGTTGCTTATAGGTGCTAACCCCCCAGTTCCTAGAGGGTTTCAGACTGAAGAAGCAGTTGGATGTGATCAGTCAAGTAAGGCTTCCTGAAAGAGGCAGTTTGAGGGAAATGAGGGTCATGGGGGAGGAACTCAGGGCCTGGAATAGCAGCTGCAAAGGCTTAGTGCTAAGAGGTTTTTCCAGAGGGTGAAGAAAGCCCTGTTCTCAAATGCTTTGGGACTCTCCCTTCACCTCGAGCCCTCTTTCAGTGGCCCAGGGGGGCCCTGAGCAGGGAGCTGGGCCATCAATATTCTAACCTCGCTGGACCGGAGGACTCCGAAGAACGGGTACAGGAAGGCAGGCACCAGCGCTGCAGCTCCGAGAGGCACGGCCTCAGACACCCAGTACACAGCGGTCACGATCAACACGTAAGCACACGAAGCCTCCTGGAAGGGAAAGAAAGTAGGCGGTTAGTCACAGGGAGAACCACTGCCATGGAGAATCCAAATGGGACCCCGGGGTGGAGGCAATAGGCATCCAGACTCGAACATGGGCCCCAGGACACAGCCCTGGGAGGTGCAAAGCTGGCCTTGGCAGGGCCATGTGGGGATCCGTGGAGGGGCCCACACTTGGGTGTGTGCTGTAATGGCTGCTCCCTGGGTGGACCGGCGCCTGGCATGTGATCTGTGGCAATGGAGCCACCAGACTTAGGGTATCACGGCTCTGCCGGTGCCTGAAACTGTGCAGGATGGGGACTGAAATGAACTGTGTCCAGACCCACGATCACAGGCTCTAAAGATGGAGTGCACAGCTCGGGCATGCGGCCGAATATTTTGGCATCGAGTTGATTGGATGCTAGGTGTTCTTGGGTGGTTGAAATTTGGGATCCATTTGTGTAACTGACTGACGTGTGAGCTCTGAGATTGGCCTTGTAGGGCTGGAAAAGTCTACGTCGTGGGGGGCTGTCCTGGGCGTGAAGAGGTTTAACAGCATCCCTGGCCTCTACCCACTAGATGTCAGTAGTACCTCCCGATTGTGACAACCACAGATGCCTTCAGACATTGCTAAATGTCCCTGGGGGGAATATTTGTGCCTGGTTGAGAACCCGTGTCCCTACCAGTGTCTGATTCTCACCGCTCTGGGACTTCATTCCCCCCTGCCTGATACACATGGAAACATCCCTCCAATAAAGGGAATCAAAAGTGCTATCTACCTGCAAGGGAAGGCCTGGAAATTTACCAGTTTTCCCCAACACCGCCACTTGGCTGGCTGTACAGCCTTGCGGTGCTTCAAATAAAAAAGCACAACAATGTTCTCGACAACCAGCCCTCCTTAACCTCAGCCTCTAGTAGTGCTGGCCACTCGGTATCGCACTGATTAACGGAGCTGAGAAAAGTCACTGGCTTACTCTCAGGGGTGGGGGCGGTGACTGTCCAAGGACCTTAACAGTGGTCTTGGAGGGCCATTGCACAGAGGGTCCAAGCAAACTCTGGGTTCCTCAATTTATACATCATCCTAAACCATCTGTGCTCCGATCTGACCTGCCCTGGGGCTGGCTGGCGATCAAGGAGCCTGACGAATCTTGTTCTGTTTATCTCTCCCTTGGGTTCAGAACAAGCGTCCTCAAACTCTTGCACAAAAGTTACAAAAGGTCGCCAGGATCCGTGAGGGGCGTCAGGAGTGATTAACCCAGCTTGGCTGGATGGGACCTTGCTCCCTCCTGATATGCATGGATTACCGCCTTGGGGTTTGAGAAATGGGAACAGGGCCCAATGATTGTTGACTGTGTAGCTCCCACTGAGATATCCTCTGGGGCCGAAAGATCAGAGAGAAGTTAAAACTTTTAGAAGGTGCTGATAAGAAAACAGAATCAGGAAGGGGGGGGGAATTATTCCATTGGAAAATAATGCAATTTAGAGAAATACTCCCTTTTGTTGCAGAAATAAAACTATATAAAGAATTTCAAAGCCTTTAGCCCCCTTGAGCCTACTTATTCCTATCTCTTCCCTGGGACACAGAATGGCAGGTCTCAACTCTAGCTGAAGATAAAAGGGACAGGCTATCTGTCCCTCCCTGAGAGCCCTTATTCCCTCCTAAGGACCTTTAGTCTTTCTTGTCCTTACAGGGCCACAGATTAAGGTTAAGGGAGAGGGGAAGGGAAGACAGATGGAGAGAAACAGAGAACCAACCTTCTCCTGGGTACCATCTTAGTTTGAATTAGGAGGATTTGGGTAAGCTAAGGTATACTTGTTGACTGTAATTACTGTTATAAATTAGAATAGGTTGGCTTGGAGGAAGTCAGCAAGCCCCCTTAAGAACAGGGTAAACCACCATCATCATTTTTATCTGGACTTTCCTTACAGCACGAGAATGGCCAAGAGTCTACCTCCAGGGGCCCTTTTCCGTATTTCTTCCCCGTTCACCCATGGAATTTACATAAACTTCCTTTTGCTCCTTCTGAACCTTCTCAAAATTCAGTGGGTAAGCTTGTATTTAGATACCCTCTCCAAAAGCTTTGTGAGGTTTGATTACAGGAATCCTGAGGCCCCACATCTGTCCAGTGTCTGGCAGGTGGCTCAATTAAAGTTGGTTGAACTGAACTGGGTTCCTCTGCTGGCTACCGGATTTCTCTTATCTATCTATTGGAGAGAATATTCTGGACACCCTCGGCCCCTTATCACTGCCACTAGTTAGCTGGTGTGCAGGGGCTGAGGAGTTATTCGGGCAGTGCCTTTAAAGCTTAGTATTATCAGTTCTTTTTAGCTTCTATTTACAAATAAAGGAGGGAGCTCAAAAGTGGCATTTCCCATATGGGATGTTTCCTGACTCTGGTACCAACTGATGTGTCCATCTGGTCTTTTCCCGGGCTGTCCGATCATCTCAGTGATGTTCCACTCAAACTTCACCAGAAGGGGCTTGAGGTCTGTTTATTTGCTGTCATACATGACCATGAGGCCTTTCTGAAATTTCATTTGGGACTTGGGTGTAGCCTTTATCCCACCAGGGACACTGAGGCAGGTCTTGGTTATGGACAAGCCCCTCCTATGCCCTTCTCTTTTGGAACACAGGAGACCAAGTCTGGGCCCCTGATGTTAGAGAGCTGGGCAGGAAAAAGGGGAGTGTCCTTCTAATGCTTCCTAGGATGTAGCTGGGGCTTATCTTTTGAAGAACCATTAGAAAGGCAGGCTGGGAACTTGGGCTGGGCCCCTTCCCTCAGCTCCAGCCTGGAGCAGCCAGGTCCCATTTAGAATCCTGAGGATTCAATACCAGAATCTAAAAGTTTGACACGTGGGAGTAAGAATGGGTAGGGAGACCTTCTCTGTGTTGGTTTGTGCTTACTGTGGGCATTGGTCACCTCAAGGTGATTTTATGTCCTGGTAGAAGAAGAGCAGAGCTCTCGCTGATACAGTGACACAAACGGAAATCACCTTTGGCGGGCACCCTGGGTAAGTGGCAAGTGAGCTGCCTCCAGCTCTGAGGTCACTGGCCATACCGGGCTCCATCTAGCTGTCCCCAGGGCTATGGGAGTCGCAGGATCCATCCTCGTGCACGGACCGGACCGGGAGGCCCTGAGGGAGTGTTAGGTTTACTTTCCTTAAAGGCACTTGTTCTTAAAGGGGGCGAATTTGCACCTCCCCGGCCCCCCTGCAGTCCAGGGGATATTGGGCGATATCTGGAAGCATTTTAGGTTGTCATAGTGGGAGGGGGGAAGAGACAGAGTTCCTTGGTCTCCGTAAGTCCAGCTGTAAAAATCTCTTCAAAGATTATGTACAAATCCAAACAGACCAGAGGTTCACCTGCTTTTCCTTTGCTCTCCTCTCGCCCCGCCAGGATTTTTCCCCTTCTTTTAAAAATAACACCTGTCTTCCATCAGATTTATTTTGCCTACTTCAATAATTGGTTATTTTATTTTGTTTCTTCTTGTAGATTCTTCTTACGAGTCATTGGTGACTGAGGTGCTCAAAGCCAGGTCCCCAGAATGAAAACCAGGCAACACCACACCCTAGAGTCATGGTCCTCCCAATTGGGGCTGACTTAGGGGGACACAGAGTGCCTGATACCACCACGGAGAGGAAGGCACTGTGTCTCTGGTGAACATTCCCTTAAGTGCATCAAATATTGAGTAAAAAAAACAACAAACTTTGAAAAAAGAAAGAAAGAAAGAACAATCAGCCCGTTTGGACAGAGCAGAGCATGGACTAGCAGGAGCCCAAAAAAACTGTCAGCAGCAATCACTGTCTCTGCTAATCCCAGGGCGGCTGTTACTCTGAGGCTCCCTGGCACTCTGGGGTATTTATTCTAGTAAAGATTTAGGCCCGTTTGTTTTTAAGACATTCTAATCCCCTCTATTTAACTTTCTAACTCAATGTTGGTTACCAAGTTACTCTGGGAGCTGCCTGGAAAAATCTCTTCCCCTCTCACAAACATGATTAACCTCTCTTAGCTTATTTTTCCTAAAGTCTTAAGGGTAGTGCCTGCAGGACAAGGGGCATAGCCCGGGAGAGGAGGAGGGGGAGGAGGAGGAGGGGGCAGAGGAAGAGGAGGGAGACAGGGAGGGAAGGAAGGCAGAAGACGGCAGACCCAAAGCTTTGGCACCACTGCTCATGCAAACTGCTCAAAAATTGGGTCATGGTCTAGAGTTGGGGGCTCTTATTTCTTTTTTTTATCGCGTCCTTGAATGTGCCTCCTTCAGGGGCATAGAGAAGGAAACACAGAGGATACACATGATCAAAGGGCCGTAGGCATGGGACTGGGGCAAGATGCCAAGCTCCGCTTCAATGTAAAGTTCAGAGGGACTTCGGAGACTGCATTTCAAAGTGTGGATAACAGAACAACAGCCCCTGGTGGGTGCAAAGGAGTTCCAGTGCCCCCCTCCCCCATGCCACCCCCCAGCTTCACCCACGACCCCCCAGTCCTGCAGGGTCATCCCCTCCCTCTGGCATCACTCCCCCTACCCGACTGTGTCCTTCCTGGGAGGCCTCCCTGCTCTCCAGCTCCCTCGCAGAGAGCCGGTCACATGGTGATCCTGTTGAGCCCAGGACAAATGCCGGCCCAGCAGCGTGTCCCTCTCCGCAGGGGCACAGCGCGTGGCCCCCGCTCCGGCGGCCCGAGGATGGGGTAGCACCCCTCAGCCGGTTCAGCAGCCCCCCGCCAACCTCAGCCCTGGCTGGGGGCCATGTGGTCGGGGCCCTGGGAAGGGTGCGGAGGGACAAAAGTGGCAGCCTGGGGGAAGAAAGCGTTCGAGCCTCCCCCAGAAAGACCTGTCCATGCCCGGATCCCGGGAGCAAAGCTCACGGAGGAGCTGCCTCGCACCCCATCCCTCGGCCCCCCTGCCCTCGCCCCACACGGCCGGCCCGCAGGGGCAGGAGGCGACGCGCGGTACTCACGCTGCTGGGGTGAAGCATGGGCAGGGGCAGCAGCAGGAGCGGCACGAAGATGACGAGCAGCAGCTTTCGCGCCCCGAGGAGGCCCTTGAGCAGGCCCATGGTGGCCCTGGGCGCCCCCTCCCGCCTCCCGCCGGCCGCCGGGGCCCTTCGCCTCTCACCACGCTGGGCTCAGTCCAGAAAGACTTCTGAAACCCTACTCGGCTTCCAAGAGTCCTCTCTTGTCTTGGGGGCAGAAAAGGAGGCCAGTGACGGCTCCTGTGTGCACAAAAAGGCTGGGCTCCTTGCCTCCTGCTTTAGGTGGGATTGGTGAGCATCGTTTCACGCCCAGCAGAAAGGGACCAGGAGAGGAGGCTGAACCGAGGCATAGTGGGGGCCCCCGTCCCTTGCTCAGTAGTAGAGAAACGTCATTCTAGGGCTCGCAGAAAGCCCCCTAGCCAATCAAAGGCACAGCTCTGCTGCGGCCGGTTAGCCTTGAAGAAATCATGTAAAGGCTTTAACCGATTAAAGATACCGAGCGCATGGACTGGTGCCCTCCATCAGTTGGCCTCTTTGGGGCAGTATCAGTTTCTCTTCCACCTGTGCTGGCCGAACCCCTCTTCCCTTAACCCAGGCCCCCAAGTTGGTCAGCGGCCGGTGCAGACTTCGGACAGGGCTGGTCTTCTCTCCCAGGACCTGCCACCTGAACTCGGTTCCAATTTCTCTCCTTCAAATTGGTTCCCCACTTATAATTTGCCTTGAACCTGGGCCTCCAAAGCAGGGAAAAAAAGAAAAAAAAAATTCTCCGAGACTTTCCTTGCTGTCACCGGACGAAAATCCTGCTGGAGGCTCACCTTAACTTTCCCTCACCTACGGGGAGCCGACCCAGGCAGTGGCCCCGCCCAGGCCTCAAAGCCAATCAGTACGTCGGAAAGATCGGCCGTATCTCTTGCAGAGGCGGTCGGTGATTGGTCCCAGCAGGGGCCTGCTGAGTCCGCAGAACCTAGGCAACTTGCAAAGCTTATTTTTGTTTCTCAAACATCCTAGGGGCTGCGGTGATGATCATCATGGTGAACATAATCCCACGCACGCAGACCTTTCCCTGGGAGAGCACTTACGAGCCTAGTCCTTAGGAAGATGCGTTTGCGGGCAGGGAGAAAATGAAATAATAATTCTGGAGAAATTCTTCCCCAGAGCGTACAATATTAAGCCCTTCGGACTTCCCTAATGACAAAGATCATTTACTTCGGAGTCTGAGTGAATAGGAAGCATCTGGGTCAGCAGAGGGTGTTAGCCTATAAGAAAGACCACAGACTCTGAGGGAGGTTGGGAAGTATAGCTACCTCTCTGGAAAAGTCTAGATGCCCGTCTCATTTCAAAAGGCTCTTTCTTGGAGCCCAGATGTCAGTGGTCTTACTTGACTGGAGTAGGTGCTCAAAGGCTCGTCTCTGAGGTTCTTTAGCAAAAAAGAAGCAGAAAGCTCCCTTTGGGGGGGATACTAGGAGGAAGGAGGTGGGAGGGCAGGGAAGAAGTTGACAAGTTCAGGGTCAGGGCCTTGGCAGCTGTTGCACTCTGCAGTTTCTGCTGGTTAGAGATTGGGAGAAGCTGTCAGCCTCCTTTCTCAGAAGGGACATGTGGATAAGGTTACCCATGTTTTTCTTGAATTCACAGAATGCAAGAATGGCATTCCAAGGTCTACAGTTGGAAATGATCCCCAGGCTAAATGCAGAGAGACTGGAGAAGTGGCTCCAGAAAACCAGTTCTTCTAGACTTCCAAGGCAGGGGCAATTATGGATAGTCGAGGTTCCCTTCGAGGTTATCTTGCCATTGTAGGATGGGCTGTGATGACCCATCTCTTTAAATGCATGTGAAAGTCTGGCTACCATATTTGTTACATTCACGCCTCATCTTGGGCTGATTTTGAGACTCAGAATGAACAAGACCACAGGTATGATGTTTGGGTGGCAAATATTAAAGAGTCTGGAAAATAATAAACAGCTGTGGAACTCAACATCCACCGTTCAACCCCTAGATCATTTCAAAGTCCTTGGTGAGATAATCTGACATAACAAAGATCCCACCGAGCCTAGTAAACTTGATCAGGACATGTTTATTACACCATAAGTGAATAATTGTTAAATAAAATTAGGTAAGGTGAGCGACACAGTTAAGACCAGTAGTTCTTCTTTGGGACTCTACTGTTTTTCAGATGAAGAAAACACTTTCCAGAACACTATGCTTGAGAGATAGAAGGCAGGTTCCACTCAGATGAGGTATCTAAAGTAGTCAAACTCTTAGTAACATCCAGTAGAAAGGCAGTTGCCAGCCATTGTGGGGTAGAGGGGGGAGGGGAGTTGTTCCAGAGGTATCATTTTTTTGTAAGACAAAAAGTTCTAGAGATCTGTCCTGTCATTTGGCTAACACTATTGTACTGCCCAGTTAGACATTCACATGGTAAATTTCATGTATTTTTTTACCACAATAAAAAATAACGTAAGATGTTAAAATGGGTTAGGAAACCAAGGGGGCGTCATGTAAAGACCTTTGACAAGCGTTCACCTGTGGAAATCTCTTCTGACTGATTTATCACTCAGTTGATTCTCTTTTAGATTCAAGGTAAAATGATGTTTTTTCACTGTCTCTTGAGTGACACCAGAGGTAGCCAGGAGGATGCCAACTCTAGAAGACGCTTCCAGAATTTTTAGATCCTAAAAGTCCCCAGCGGTATAGAGATGGCAGAATTAGTTACAGGCAAATTGCATAAGTTACAGGAAAGTTTCCAAAAGTTCCATAAGTTACAGACAAATTTCCATGGCAGCCACCATGCTCTAGATTACTGTCTATGCATACATATGGCAAAATGTGACCCGGTTGTGATTGTGGTGTTACGGTGTGGTATTAATGAGGCAAAATGGGACAGTCCGTTTCTGTCCAGTCTACTGCTTTACTGTTCATTGAGCAGAGGGTGGCATCTTGGGGTGGAGGTGGTGAGTGTTATATTTGATTTTGCATGTAGATGAAGTTCTTATTATAAACTGTTCCTGTGGGTAAACAGTCAATTTGTATTCAGCCTAAAATAGTTATTAATAGGGTCATCTAGTTAGTATGAAAATGGAATTTTCTTTTGTCTTTAAAAAGATCATGTCCTTCTTGTTTCTATTTCTTTTACAGTCATTGGCTGCCAGCTGCATAAATATGGGCCCCGATTTATAACTACATAAGGCCTTCAATTTTTTGCTGCAGGTTGAACGAACCACCATTTTAGCACTGGTCCTGGGAACCATCCTCCCATTCGTGGATCTCCTACCCCTCGGAGCAGCCATGTATATCATCACATGGAAGGCAGGGCTTACAGGCGGCCTTTCTACCCAGTGACAGGAAGAAAGCACTCAGATCCAACCTAAGGGGAATGTACCCCAGGATGGGATGCAAGACTCTGAGGTCAGGCTTTTGCACAACGTGGAAGGGTTGAGGCCTCTGCTCACCTCCTCCCTGTCCCACACCGAGGGAAAGGACAAATAGTGAAGGCAGACCATGAGACCAATCCTCCTTTTGGGAAATCCCAACCCTATACCTTGACCTTTGTTTGAGTCAGACAGTGATACCCAAGGGGGGTGGAAAGACAGTGAGGGTCAGAGTGCAGGCAGGCAGAGCTCAAGTGAGCAAAAGTCAGCCAAAAGAGACTGGGAGATGCCTCTAAGAAGTGGATACAAAGATAATCAGAATTGGGCCCAAAGATAGAGCAGAAGAGACACCAACTAAAATAAAGAGACCAGCTTAGTGACCATGTCAAAGAGAACACATTAGAAAAAGAAAAGCTGAACAAAAAGCAAATATCAGAGACTGCACTTGAGGGAGGTAAGAGAGAAGCACAACCAGGGAATGAGAACCAGAGAGGCTGACAGTTATTAATCTTCTGAACCCAAGAACATGAGGATGCCAAGCTGTATTCTTCTCTGACGATGAATACCTTCTTCCTCCATCCTACTATTTCTCCAAAGTGATTATGCAGCTCATGCTGCTCGGCGATCACTTCTTCAAAGTTTTTAAGAAGTCCAGCAGCTTTGGGCATCATCAGATGAAAACTGTTAAATACCCATTTCACAATCAAAGTTAGCCCGATGAGGTCTCACTCTTTCGAAGATTAGATCTCTTGCGACGTTGGCCTCCAAAACTCAGTGTCCACCTAGGAGAGCCAGAAAGATCTCTGAGCTGGTGGGGAGTCTACATTAGAGCCCAGTGCTTTCCTGCTAGCAGAGATCTTCATCCACTTTCTCATATTTAATGTAGAATTATAACAAGCCTAGCCATCTTGTGGGATAGCAGGTGCTAAGAAAAGAACATGCTGTGAAGGGTGGGTTCTGTTGGCAAGAAAGAAAAGTGCATCTTACAGCCTCACAGTGAGGAAGGTAGCAGAAGAGCTCACAGCACATGCAGAATTAGCAAAGCCTGGGGCCTTCCAGGATTGGGGCAAACAGCCCAGTGGACCCTTAGGTCCTGCTGTCCTCCCCGTAATAGCTCACTTAGCTCAGTGATTATGGACCTTTCAGAAGTAGAATGATCTTAGAATTTATTTTATCCAACTCCTTCATCAGAGTGTTTCAAAGATATTGAATAAAAGCCTAAGGTGTTTCATATGTAGAGCTTAAAAATATACCAAGTTAATGTTGCTCAAAGGAAAGTTTTGGCCTTTGAAAGGGGAAATCCTGTCGTCCAAAAAATTTGTTTTACTGGAAGCACCTCATTTTCTGATGACGCTAAATGATTTTAAGCATCTGGATAGACATGGCCTTTGATGCCACCACTGCATTAGGGTGACGAGGGTGACCCTCTCTGCATTAGCCTGCTCTCTCTGTTCAGAAGGCAAGGCATGACTGCTCACAGCCTTCCTGCGGGCCCCTTCTTGTTTCTCCTCTGTATTAGGTCAGCTTTCAGAGAAGAAGAATCAAGACCTATAGGTCCTAAAATTACTGATTCTCCAACTGACTCTTCTTTGTGACTTTTGGAAAAGGTGAGAAGTATATCTTTGACCAACAATGTATTTATTTGGCTATAGCTCTAGGTTGGGTTTTGTTGTTGTTGTTGCTGTTGTTTTTAATCTCTTACTATAGAACCTTTGGAAGGATGTTCAATCAACCTCGCAGCCTGATGTCTGTCCCTGGTCTTCCCGCCATGCCCAAACCTCGGTGCTGTCTCCTCTAACTCTGTGCTTGGCCTTGGGTGCTCATGGCGGTCACTCAGTGTTGGAGCATGGCTGAGACTTCTACATGTCACCAGGCAAATCACTGGGCCTTTGGAGGCATCTCAAATTCCCGGTCTAGCCCTTTCTTCCAGCACAGGTTGCACTGTGACACGAGTCAGACGTGCTGGTCAGGAATCTATAAGGGGCAAAGAACATGGCGGTGTTTATTTTAACCTTGGCTACTCTGAGGTGGTGGGATGGGCTTTGTTGCTGGGCTCTGTAAACGGAGTAGGAGTAAAGAGTATTTGGATTACTGTGTGCATGGGTCCCTGCTCTGTGGTCCTGGTGCAGGCCAGTCTCTCAGGGAGACACTCTGGGGCTCGAGGACCGCATCAGGTCGTGCCGCAGGGCCTGGAAGAGGCTACGGAGGGACTGGGCCCAGATGTCCTTCTGATGCCCTTGGGACAGGGCTGTGCGGTAGGCCGTGTAGGCCAGGGTCAGCGCTGTCCTTTCAAAGTCCTCTTTCTTGAGGATGCCGGGGTGGCTGGAGAGGCTGGCAGTCAGCCGGCGGATGTCCGGGATGCGCTTGGGGATCACGTCGTTGCAGATGGTGTGGAAGTCAGAAGCCTTCCTCAGGGAGGCGAGCTCCTCGTCCTTGATGGAGATCTGCAGGTCAGGGCTGATGTCAAGTTCAGCTAGCAGGAACTGGAGAGAGAGGAAGCATTCAAGCATCACTGAGGACATGATTGTATTTATTCATTATCACGTATGTTCTTGTGGGGAGGCAGCTAGCTGCGCCTCCAGTTCCGACTTTCCCACGAGCTGTGTAACCCTGGATGAGTTACTTAACTTCTCTGAGCCTCACTTTCCTCCTCTGCGAGATGATCAGTGACAGCAATACTGCACTGGGATATTGTAAGTAAGTGAGACTAATACAGACGGCGTCTAATACAGTGCCTGGTACAGAGCCACTATTTCAAGGACTGCTTATTATTCCTAGTGCCCCGGCCAGAGCACCAGTCCCTGCCTTCCTTTCTTCCTCCCACCCACCGAAGATCTCCTGGAGCACAAACTGACTATTTTGGGTAATTTAAAATCCGAAGCTGAATTCGAAGGATGCAGAGAATTGTGCTAGGAATTACGTAGGATACAGAGATCTGTCCTCATTTCTCAACTGTTCTTTAAGAGTAGCAAGGAGTTTTCTATGTGCCTCCCCGGCTCCGAGCCAGGCTCATTCCAGGAACCTCATAAATACCTCTTGTCTGAATTCTGACTTGTCTCCCTGTCTCTGAGTCCTCCTGGCTCTAACCCATTCTCCATGCTACTGTCTGCTGTCTTTCCTGAACAGATCTGTTCCTGTGGCTCCCAAGTTCCAGACTTGGCCAAGTTTGTCCCCCAGGGCAGGATTTGAAATCTCTTCGTCTTCTGCCAGCTCAGCTGCTCGGCCTCCGTAGGCTGTGTCTCAGCCAGACAGCGCTGGGACGTGGAGGACATGAGAGGATGTCAAGGCAGGAGGGGAATCTTGGAGATCTACTTGTAGTTCCTCATTTAACAGTGGAGGGGATTCAGGCCCAGAGTGGGCGACGCGATGTCACCCAGCTGATGGGGGCAGAACCAGAACGACAGCTCAGATCTTGAACCTGGAATTTGATCACTGAACCCATCCAAGCAGCCTTGGGGGATTCACCTGTGGCTTGGAGGAGGAGTGGGGTGTCAGGGGCCCGGGAGGGGGGCAGAGGAAGAGAGCCTCGGGGCGGCCCTTGCCTGTCAGAAACGGAGCTATCCCAGCTGTGAAGCTACTGGAGACATGGCTCTGCTTAGACACCAGGCGTGGCATTGCCCGAGCCCTCCAGACCAGTCCTGCCTCAAAGCCTCTGCTTGGGAATGTTGCCCAACTCTGCGGCTGGCGGTGGTGCCTGGGGACCAGACGGAAATCTCTTATTTTGCCTCAACTGAACCCCTGATGCCATCATTCCCTGTCACAACGTGTGGGAAAGGGGAGGAGAGGCGAGGAAGACCTGACTCTGGGATGGGCGGGAGGCCACGAATCCACAAAGTCGTCTAGACCAGTCCCTCCGGCGCTTAGGTCCCTTCTCCAAAATACACGCTTTTTGCGTGACTTGAGTTGACCACCTTCCCTTCTGCCTACCTCATAGAGCAGTTCGACCTCCTCCAGGGAGCTCTGCAGGACGGGGTTCAAGGGCATCGATGAGGATCTCTTTGGCCGATGGGCAGCAGGGAAGAGCACGGCTGCAAGAAACGAGAGTTAGCTCAAGGGGCTGCGGTGTGCATGCGTCCCGGAGGCCAGCCAGCCGGTCTGGAGGGTGACCGACGCCAGGTGGTGGTGGACCGGAAGTGGGGAGGGTGACAGATGACACTGGTGTGTCCCCAAGAGCTCCCAGGCATGTCAGATGTTACTGTTTCAGGCCAATGATTTCAAACCTGGCTGCTCACCAGAATCATCCCAGGAAGTTTTGAAAAAATACATATGTCTAAGGGTATGTATCCCCTAGGGAATGGATGTCAAAATATAAAACCGAAATGAGCAAACTGACACTCCCCCCCCAATTCAATAAATGAGTTCTCTAATAATACTGTTCCTTTATCAATAGGAGGGGCTGGTTTATATTTATTGACAACCTTTTTATTTTATTTTATTTTTAAAAAAGATTTTATTTATCTGACAGAAAGAGAGATCACAAGTAGGCAGAGGGACGGGCAGGGAGAGAGAGGAAGGGAAGCAGACTCCCTGCTGAGCAGGAAGCCAGTTGCAGGGCTCGGTCCCAGGACCCTGAGATCATGACCTGAGCCGAAGGCAGCGGCTTTAACCCCCTGAGCCACCCAGGCACCCCTTGATAACCCTTTTAATCAGAGGAGCAGACTTCTGGCTGGTCCCCGACCATCTGAGACATAGCTGCCAAGAATGTGAATACAGGTGACAAAGTACAGGAAGGGAGCTGCCACAAGACCCTCATGCTTGGCCGGAGGGGTGTGAGGAGCCAAGCTCAGCGCTTCCCCCAGGGGCTGGCTGACTTAGAGATATGTTTGGTGGAGTCAATGACTTGTCAGTGTTATGCCTTGGTGCTTGCATTTAGAAGTTGGAGGAAGATGGATAAGCTGCTAGAGGTAGAGGAGGGAACAGAATCGGGAACGGACAGAGAGGACAGGTGAAGAAGACCAGCTATTACAGAGTATGGGAATACTCAGGACAAACTGCCGTTCCCAGGATCATGCTGGGTGGGAGCAGACAGCCCCGTTCACCCCGCAGCCCCACCTTGTACCCAGGCACTGTGCAGGAGTGACTGGTTACCCTGCTGCCTGCTGACAAAAAAAAGGTGCACCTTCTTCAAGACATTGGTTCTTTTCTGCTGGAAGTTGGGGCAACCCATTGTAAAAACCCAAGCGATTTGGAGTAAGTAGCACCCCCTGAAGTTGTGTGAACCCGAGTTGCACAACCTTATGTCACAGCTCTCTTTCTTGATCATGGTGCCCTTGGAACCACAAGAGTCTAGGGACGTCTAGTATACTCTGGCTAAGGAAGGAAGGGCACTGCCGAAGCATTTTAGAAGGTTTTCTATTGGAAGTGATAAAAATGAAACATCTTCAGTGTAAAGGACATTTCCTGAAAAGCTCACTGATGGGCATCTCCTACTTTCTGGAAAAAGGTGGTTGGGTGTCGTATTGCTATAATACTGTTCACTCTGTAACTTATTTATTATTATTTTTGAATATATTTTTAAAGATTTTATTTATTTATTTAACTGAGAGAGAGCACAGAGGCAAGGGGAATAGCAGTGGGAGAGGGAGAAGCAGGCTCCCCCCTGAGCAGAAAGCCTGATGCGGGGCTCCATCCCGGGACCCTGGGATCATGACCAGAGCCGAAGTCAGATGCCTAACCGGCTGAACCCCCCAGGTGCTGCCTGTAACTCATTTATTATCTCTAGCACAGGTTCCTCCCGGGCTAGCATAAATATGGTTTCAGCACCCCCCACAGAGTCTGGCAGGCTGACACAATCCTTGCATCAAAGGAGGCCTTGACGGGCAGAGTGACCATATCTGCTTCCCCAGGGCGCTTCCCCAGGGCACTTCCCCAGAGCCTATGAATTGCCAAGCATTAGATCCTATGCTGGCAGTTTAGCAAAATTTGTTTTCTTTGCCAGCAAAGTGCCAACTTCCCACAGAATCATGGTTTTTAAGGCTTGAGAAGACCTTGGCCTCTGTTCACTCATTGCCTCTGCCTACAGTATCAGGTGGACGGAGGCATCTCCTGCTCCGCTGACTTGCAACCTTGACCGCACATTAGAATCACCCAAGGGGCGGATGCGTGGGTCCTGGCTGCAGAGGCTCTGATGTAATGGAACAGGGTGCACATGGGACAGGAAGATTTTTTTCTAAAGCTTCCAAGGCTTCTAATGGCAGCTCCTTATGGCAGCTGAAGTTGAGAATCAGAGGCTGGTTGGCCTGACATTGTAGAGAAGGAGCTGCCCCACCCCTTTGGCCACTCTTGGGTTAACCCAGTGGTTCTCACCCTTGACAGTATATCAGGATAACCTGGGAGCTTGGGAAATCCCGAATGCCCAAGGCCAGCTCCCAGGTCATTACAGTGGGCAGGCATTGGGTTATCCGGCCCCACAGCCAAGCAGAGGGTGCCCTGCTGCGAGGCACACCCCACTCTTATCTGATGGGGTCATCAGAAGAGACCAGGGCCATCTTGTCCTCGGAGACAAAGGAGCAGAGGCCCAAAGAGGGTGCGTACTATGACTTCACTTTCTACTCGGTGGGAGATGACACCGGGATCAGGTCCAGTCCTAGAATGAGATGTGACCTGCTTTTTTTCTGCGCGCCCTTCTTTTCTTCTTACCATGAAGAGTGGATGAAATCCCCTTCCCAGGATAGGATCCGAGAGCAATTTTATTTCTTTAATTCTTGTCCCCAGATTCCATTCTTATTGTGAAATTACAGGTATTGGTCCCTTAGGAAAAAAAAAAAAAATTCATACCCCAGCAGGTGAAGAGGGTAAGAGGGAATGAATGCCTTGGGCATGGAGGCCTTTCTGCTTCCCCTCATCTCCGACTTGGGGTTGGCTGCCTTCCAGGAAGTTCTTCACAGCTGAACTGTCTCCCTGTGAACACCAAGACCCCTTTAACCCACACACCCCAAGTGGACCCTGAGTTCTCAAAGAATGGGCAAGAAAATACTTCCGGATTCAGAGCTCAACTTAATAATGAAAACACTGTTGTTTCCAAGAGCCCTTATTCTGATTCTTTTAAAAATGGTAACACACTTTGGGGAAGACCGTTAGACATAGCTTCAGCTTCTAGACTGGGAGACTCATCATTGCCCCAGCAAGTGTGTGTGTGGGGTGCACAGAAATCTGAAAGATGGACCCCTCCGTCCTTGTTCTCCTGCTCTACATCATTCTACCACCTTCTGCGGGAGCTCTGCCCGTTGCCGAGGCTACATAGACGGTGTGTCTGGCAGGTGCTTTTCTACGGACCTGGGTGTGGAAGTGCGGGTCCAGACATCTGAGAGGCCCTGGGTCTGGCTCTCTGGAAACAAGGCGAGGCCTGGAGAGGATAGATTTGCCTCCATGGAGATGCTGGTGGTGGGGTGGGGGGTGGTGAGAAATAAGCTATGTCTGGTCTCTGGCAAGACAGTGGGTAAAAGATTAAATACACAGTCACTACCGATATTCTTGTCTACAACAGGGAAGGCTGGACTCTGCCAGAAATGCAAATGGCTCACGTGAGAGCTGACCAGCTCCCAGAGGCATGGATGTGCGAAGCTTTAAACTAGACTTGCTCCTGCGTGGTGAGACCCACAGTCCTGCTCCCCCAGAAATCTTTCTCTGCAACCTTGCTGTCCACTTGTGTCCTTTCTCTAGCTCCATATGCCCTCTGTGTCCTGTCTCCACATTTCACATCTTGCCGTTTGTCACCCTGAAGGTGTTCATCTGGGTGGCCGGCCAGCTCCTGGAAGCGAGGGAGGAAGTTTATGCTCCCCTTCCTTGACCTTGATGTCTGCATAACCCTGGGCTTCAAGGGAAGGCTCAGTATATATGTGGGGGTGATTTTAGAGATGAACCAGGGATTTGGGGGGCGCCTGGGTGGCTCAGGGGGTTAAGCCTCTGCCTTCAGCTCAGGTCATGATCTCAGGGTCCTGGGATCCAGCCCCGCATCGGGCTCTCTGCGCAGCGGGAAGCCCGCTTCTCCCTCTGCCTGCTGCTCCCCCTGCTTGTACTCTCTTTCTGCCAGATAAATAAATAAAATCTTTAAAAAAAAAAAAAAAAAAAAAAAAGGTCGAGCCAGGCATTTTTAAAAAGCCTCACAAAACCAAAACAGCCACAGGGACTCTTCAGGCTCTGCTGGGGTTTTCCTGTCCTGCCAGCAGCTAGCTCATCGCCTACCTTGATGGAGGTCATTGTTAAGTTCGCTGTGGGTGATTAGTAAACTGCCTAGGGCAGCCCAGCCTTCACCATACTGATGGGAGGGAGACCTGAGGATGGCCATTAGTGACAACACCTTCTCTGAGAGAGGGGACAGCGGGGAGCTGTGTGGGAGGCTCCAGACAGGCAGAAGGGCCCCATCTGAGCATGGAGCCTCAGGCAAGCAGGCTACTGGGACAGGTTTGTTGAAATCATTGACTTTTTGTGCCTTTTGCTTAATGTAAAACTGGGCCAATTTATTTTCCTCTTCTCCACTCAATACTCGGCAACCCGCCCACTCTCCAGCTGTTTCTTGAGGACGTGAATATGCGCACGAGGACCACTCAGGGTGACCAGGGGACATCAGAAGCTTCCACGTCTCCTAGCATGAAGGTCTGCTGCACACGGCTGGTCTCGGGGCAGGAGGACCGTGAGCGTCTCCCCTTCTCCCAGATACCCTGGACATAGGAGTCTTTGCTGGGGGGACATTGAGGGTCTAGGATACATTGGACAGACCAGCACAGAACAACGGATTTGCTTGCTACAAGTCATGCAGGTGCACTGAGCCATTGGGGATCTGGATCCAGAGATTCGAGAGTCCTGTGCTAGGGCATGTTCTGTCCCTGTCTTCTGCTCAAAGACGCGTTGGGACCGCAGACCCAGGTTGCTAGAACGTGAAGCTCAGATACCGTAACGGCACATGAGCCCACAGTGTGCTAGTCAGCGTGCCCTGGGCTTTCCGTCCGCACTTTGGGAGGTGAGTACTAACATGCCATTGCGTAGATGAAGAAACGTGCAGGTTAAGAAACTTGCCCTAGGCCACCCAATTTGTTTGCCGTAGGACTGAGATTAAATCCAGACCTCACGGGCTCCCAGACCCTGTCTCACTGATAGGGAGAACAATGCTATCTTTCTGTAGGTGTATCGGGCCTCAGCCTGGGCTCAGGAAAGATAGCGTAGTTAATTATGAATGAATGCAGTTGGTATGATACAGATTCTGAAATGAACCATACGTAATTTTTTTTTTTTTTTTTAAGAGAGAGAGAGTGCGGTGGAGTGGGGCAAGGCAGAGGGAGAGAGCATCTTAAGCAGGCTCCACACCCAGCACAGAGCCCAGTGGGGGCCCTGATCTCACGACTCTGGGATCATGATCTGTGCCGAAATCAAGAGTTGGTTGCTTAACTGACTGAGCCACCCAGGCGCCCCTTGCCACACACAATTTTAAAAATTTTCTAACTTTGATTTGTAATCCTGTGACACGCAAGGTCCCGTCACTACAGGCCTGTGATCACTCTCCTACATAGACCCCCCAACTCCTTTGCTCCCCCTTTGTGCCTCTGCAACCACTTGGCGAAGTCACAGCCCGTCTCGTCCCCTGCCCCTGCCGCGCCTGTGCCCCCGAACGTGGCCAGGGGAAACCACAGCCGTGTTACCTGTTCTCGTTCTGAGCTCACGACCGTTCCGCTGGCAGAGGCCTCTCCGTGCCCCCCGACTGCGCTCTGGCTCTCCTGGTTCCCCTCACTTGGCTGCCTGCGTCTTGTCCACTCACTTGGACTTGTCCTCAGCCCCTGTGCCTGTGCGCCCCCCGGGGCAGACGTCTCCCTGTGTGCGAGCGACCCGTCCGTGGAGGCGCTCTCAGCCTTGCACCTGTTCTCTCTCCTCTCCTGCGTCTGGCCTCTCCCCTTGCTGCTGGATCTTGCGCATCAGCACGAACACTCCGGGCTTAGAAAATTAAAGCCCGCAGTACCGGCTGCCCTGCTCACCTCCCTCTTCGCGGTGCGAGCCCTGCCTCATCCCTGCACTCAATCAACCCTCTTCCGGCCGCACGCACTGCGGGGCTGACCTCCAACCTCGCCCTCCTGGCCCGACCTCAGGCCGCCGAGCTGCCGGCGGGCGTGTTCTTGCCCCTTTGTAACAGCTGCCTCTCCTGACGCCAGACCCAGGCCAACCCCAACACACACACACACACACACACACTCACCCACACCACCCCCCACACCCTTACCACCCCACCCCCCCATGCCACACATGTACCATGTATGCACACACACACACACACACACACTACCCTCCACACTCCCCATGCCACACATGTACCACGTACGCACACGCCAGACGCATGCCACACCACAGACACATACGCCACACACCACACCACACACCATGCACTCCACACATGCCACATATGCACACAGCAGACACATATCATACACATACACACATACACCACCCCCACACCCTTACTACACCACACACACACACACACACACACCCCCCTGCACACCCCACGCTACATACATACCACGTACCCATACACCAGATGCATGCCACACCACACACACATACACCACACCACACACCACACACACTCCACATATGCATGCACCACACCCTCACACCCCTACACATACCTGACACATGCCACACACACAGGCACACACACCACACACATGCGTACACCCTACGCCCCCATCCCCCACACAAACACTCATACACACCACGCGTGTGTGAGCACTGCTCTCCCTGCACACCCATCCTGCTGTCTGTGGTCTTTCCCACCTCTCTCAGTTGCTCAGGCCAAAAACCTTGGGATCATCCTCTGTTTTTCTCTTTCACATCGCACATGCCGCCAGTCAGCGAATCTTCCCGGCTCTACCGGAATCTGTCTGCTACTTGCAACATCTCGGCTAGACTCTGGTTCAAGGCTTGGGCACCTCTCCTAAAGTTGTCTTAGCTTCCATCCTTGGCTCCCACTCTCGTTCTATTCTATTCTGTTTTTTTTTTTTTGATTTATTCATTTATTTGAGAGGGAGAGAGAGAGAGAGCATGTGTGAGCAGGGGGAGCGGCAGAGGGACAGAGAATGTCAAGCAGATTCCCTGCTGAGCCTGGAGCCCAATGTGTGTCTTGAACTCATAACCCTGAGATCATGACCCAAGCTGAAATCAAGAGTCGGATGCTTAACCGACTGAGCCACCCAGGAGCCCCATCATTCTGCTCTTAATGCATCTAAAGTGAGTCTGTGAAAACATAGGTCAGAGGCTGTCACTCCTTTGTCCAGAACTGTCAGGGCTTTTCATCTCACTCAGAGTAGAAGCCAAAGACCATCAAGTGATCTTGTAACTATGAGGTGCTACATGATTTGCCTTCTTCCTGCCTCTCTGAGCCTGTTATTTCCCCGTACCCCACCCCTGCTGCTGCCACCACAGCCACAGGCTTCTTCACTGCTCTGTGAGCATACCAGGCATCTTCTGCCACAGGGCTTTTGCACTTCTGTTTCCTCTGCCTGGGATACTTTCTCCAGGGATTGCATGGCTTACTACTCCGTTTCCTTCAGGCCTTTAGTCACCTCCTCAGGGACACCCTCCCTGATTTCTCTATTTAAAATTGTGATCCTTTATAGTCTGTCCCTAATTTATTCTCATCAAAAAAGCCAGATGTCTTATTTATAGACATGTTTCTATCTGTTTCCCTCACTTCCTGAGGGCCTGGGTTCTTGTCTGTTTTGTTCGGTGCTGTATTCCCAGTGCATAGCATCCTGCCCACAGCTATTGAAGGAGTACATGATCCCACAGAAACACATTAATTACCCTCATCACGAAACCCCATTCTTTCCAAACAGAGTGTTTACTAAATCCTTCTCTCCCCTCCCCCGCAAATTTTAAAATAGGCTCCATACCCAGTGTGGAGCCCAAGGCGGGGCTTGAACTCCAGACCCTGAGATCAAGACCAAGCCGAAATCAAGAGTCAGATGCTTAGCCGACTAACCACCCTGTGCCCCTAAGTTCTTTCTTTCTTTCTAACAGGATAATTCTAGAACTTATTTTTAGTTCCAAGTGCCGACTAATTATCAAAATGTAGATGTGGTCTCCTATCTCTACCACCTCTTCCCTTTATCTTCGAGGAGCCTGCATTCCTGCCTGGGAGAAGCTCCTTTTAATAATCTCAGTCAAGGCTGACACCTGTCTCCCCCACACCTCCGAGCTTTGTTGCCCAGACATACAGACAGAAGTCGCTTACATGGAAGAGCCCGTCTTTTCTCTGCAGCCTGACCTTCTCGTTGACTTCTTGTAATCCGGGGTAAAAATTTTCCTCCCCACAATCTTCCAAATATGTTTAATAGAACAGAACGGTATTAAGGCTAACCACAACTCCCACACAACTGTACACGCCATTTGTACCAAGGAGCTTGCTGGAAAGGATTCAGACTGCGCACGATATCAAGCCAAAATACGATGCTTTTAACGAAGCAGTCGAAGCAACTCCATGGAAATGGTGGGTGTGGATAGGAAAAACTCTCCTTTATGAAAGATCTTTTGTGAGATCTTACTGATGTCATTTACTTTTCTGCCCCTGGGCCAACCCTTCAGAAACGCAGTGACATTCTGAGGGATCCAGGATCTTGGCCCGGTGTGTTGGGGTCTTCTGGGAGTGGTCCTGAAGGGGCCAAATTGCCCCCCCGGCCCCCCCCTGCCCCCCTGGGTGGGGAGTTCTAGGGCTGCAGGGAGGACCTGAGACTCTGATGCCACAGACATGGGGTAGGCGACAATATCCAGCTCTAGCCTTCCAGCTGAGTGATCCGGGGCTCCTCGACTGCTGGCCGGTCCTCCAGTTTCCTTACCTGTGTGCGGATGGTCACTGGGGGTGACTGGGGCTGCGGGGTGGGGGGCGCTCAGTTACACGAGTCCTGTTAGTCAGTGCTTATTGGACACTCATCACAGGCCCTTCCCTCCATGCCTGAAAACACACCCAGCACTAAAAGGGACTCCTGAAAATGACATAAATTCCACCAGGTAACTGAAGGGCCAGCCTTCCCTATTAACCTACTTTTAAAAAGAATAATTTGCATGTATTTAATAAAAACAGTTAAAGTATGTAATACATACATTTTTTTTTCCCCTTTCTTCTTCTTCTTTTTTTTTTTTTTAAAGACCAGTTAGTTCCCCTCAGGCCCCCAAGTGGGGTTCTGGCAGGACCTGGGGGCTTGGACCAGGTGTGTCCGGCTTCCGGACGGGCCTCGCTAACCACAGGTGAGTCATCAGGTTTGGGTGATGTTGGTGGGGCTGGAGCAGCGGGCTGGCAGGGCTGGCATGGAAAGCCGCCTCCCAGGGCGGAATCCTAGAGAGCGCGTCTAGGGAGAGGCCCCGAGAATGGTAGGAAAATGTCCTGACAGCAGGGTGTGTTCTTTTTGGGTTTATTTCTACATTTCCACTTGGGGGCAGGGGATGGGGGAGGGGGGATAGAGGTGGAATGGAGGAGGGTTTTTGGGCAGAGGGGCAGGAGACGTGTGGGAAGACCCTCAGGCTGAGTCAGAATTCTTCTCTCTCTCTCTTTTAAAGATTATTTATTTGGGGCGCCTGGGTGGCTCAGTGGGTTAAAGCCTCTGCCTTTGGCTCAGGTCATGATCTCGGGGTCCTGGGATCGAGCCCCACATTGGGCTCTCTGCTCGGCGGGGAGCCTGCTTCCCTTCCCCTCTCTCTGCCTACTTGTGATCTCTCTCTCTCTGTGTCAAATAAATAAATAAAATCTTAAAAAAAAAGATTATTTATTTGACACAGACACAGCCAGAAAGGGAACACAAGCAGGGAGAGTGGGAGAGGGAGAAGCAGGCTTCAGGTTGAGCAGGGAGCCCGATGGGGCTCGATCCCAGCACCCTGGGCTGAAGGCAGATGCTTAAGCACTGAGCCATCCAGGGGCCCGGGCTGGGAATTCTTCTAAATTAGGCGTGGCGCTGGGGTGGGGTTTGGGGTAAGGATGAAGGCGAAAGGAAGAGTTAAATACATTAGGAAAAATTATTTTTATTTGGGTGTGACTCCCATTCCATTTTGAAAAAATGGCAATTGGATATTCCTTTTATAATTAGGAAAAAATGTTAAAAATGAAAAAAAAATAAACTATCTGGAAGACTTTTGATGATGGTTGGAAGGACGCTATCACTTGTTGACTTTGCCGGGAACCACTAATCTAGGATTTAACAAAGCTGCCTCATCAGTGCCTCTGTTCCAGCTGTGCTGGCTTCCTGTCTCTAGATAGATTTGTTATTATTATTTAGGGGCCGACCTTCCCCACGATGTTGCTATAGAACCATCTGTTAAGTGAGAACCTCAAATTTTCCTTAATGAATTTTTTTTCGTTGGTTTAAGTGATAGGTAATAATTCACAATTGATAAGCTTCTTCACCATTTACAAAACATTTTATTTACATTTTGAATATGGCCCTCACCACACACAGTGAAGATTAGCTCTGTTACGTGATTTGTTAGTGAACCGAAGCTCAGAGAGGTTAAGAGACTTGCCAGACATCACACAGCCAATGAGAGGCAGAGCTTAAATCCTTGAGTTTCTTGCAGGATTGCCCATGACGTGGCTGTGGTGTTTACAGCCTTGTTAGATATCCACTTATCTCATTTGGCTTTCTAACAGCCCGTGTATCAGGGGGTGGGTGGGTATTACCATCTTTTTCTAATAGGCAAATGGGGAAGGCTCCCGGTAGCACACAGGGGTAAGTGGCCGAATGTAACGCCGTGGTCTCTTTGCTCTCCTAAGTGTTGCCTCCAAAATTTGCGCACATCATGAACAGGGAGGGTGTGTGTGTGATGTTTCCAGAAAAAAAAGGAAAATGCTCCATTAATTATTTGCCTCTGGGTATAACAATCATTTCACAGCTCAGCTCAGAGAAAGCTCAGAGAATTGGCAAATCACTGATCTCAAGCTTGAAAGTGAGAGAATAAAACCCAAATAAGTGGATGGCTTTGGCTCCCACCTGTGTCAGTTCATTTGATCTGTGCATCTCCCATCTACACCGGCGGCTCCTTCTTTCCCCAGCACTTTCCTTGAGAACCTGGAGGCTCAGCCCTATCCCCACCCCTCCCGCCATGCCAGTCTGACGTCCTTTTTTGGATCTCTAGAAACACCTATGGGCCTGCCTTCTATTTACAGTGCTTCTGGGGAGAGAGACCTCAGCTGACTTTAGGCAGTGGAGAGGGTTGAGTTCTGCACAGAGGGGTCCACACTACTGCTCCCTTGGTCCCCAGCAGTGATCATGCTGCCAGGCTCTACCACCTGGAGCCAGTCCTGAGCATACAGAAAAGATGCCATGGGGTCCTGAGGGAAAGGGAGTTGGCCACGAGGGAACAGCCTTGCTGGGCTCCCTCCTTTTTGAGGTGGACCACTGGGCGGGTGGGAGCTCACTCACACCTGAGGGAACACTAAAGGGTCACTCTTCTCCTGCCACTGGGCCGGCTCTGCCCAGATGGAAAGATTGTCCACCCCTGCTCAGAAGCAGCATGGAGACCTCCATGTGGACAGCCAATGCCCTGGGCCTCTTGTCGGGATCCCCCATTTAGCAGGCCTTCTGCACCCCAGCACCCACCGTCCCACGACACTAGCATCAGTCTTGGTACCCGCTCTTCACATACCCTGCCTGGCTGTGGCAGCTGGGGGTGGGGGAGCTGCTCAAGAATGCTCACATTCTTAGAAGCAAAGATGACTTAGCTCTGGCATGTCAGAAAGGCATGCCCTCTGCGCTCTTCACCTTGACTGAGTTCCCTCAGCGGCTTTGGTATTTTTCAGTGTCCCATCCCTCATCAGCTTCTAGCACCTTCTAACATGTCCAGAAGCATCAAGCCATTGGCAGAGAGGAGATAAAGGGGGGGGGGGTGATGTAGGGCTTCTGATCTCCTTTTACCACCTTACTCTTTCTCTCCCCAATTCCTATTTGTATTTATAAAAGAGTAATGCACGTCAAGCAGACAAATAGAAAGCAACTTACCCCTGCTCCACCTATGGGACACAGTAGCCTGGGCATTGTAGCACAACAGCAGAAGCAGCAGCGTTTTCCAGCACATCTTCTCTTCCAGAAAGGTGAAAAGTTGTCCTCAAACCCAGTGGGACCTCAGGAGCTACAGGTATGCCCGTACCAGTCCGCCCAGAGCGAAGATATAGTTCGTACCCCCCTTCCCTTTACAGAAGTGCACAGATGCCCTCTCCTGCCCCAGAAGGGTGGAGGCAGAGGCAGCCTCTTGGGGGGGGGGGCGTGGGGGGGCAGGAATT
The DNA here is from genome assembly GCF_009829155.1 of Mustela erminea. NCBI lineage: Eukaryota > Metazoa > Chordata > Mammalia > Carnivora > Mustelidae > Mustela > Mustela erminea. Next base: position 17,230,649 of record NC_045624.1, on the reverse strand, counting down.
GGGACTTCTGCTAATTCGACTCTCTCCGGGATTGGGGGACTGGGCTTCCACAGAGAGACTCTGTTTTTGAGCACATCTGGAGTGACTCACGGGGCATGTGATCTCCTTGGCAGTAGGGCGGATAAATATAATTTCTGTACTTGAGTTCCATGTGTTGGATGGACCCACTGGAATTTTTCTTTAACAAACAGACTCGTGGAACTTGTTAGAGAGCCCGGCAGAGAGCTGGCTGCTGTCCCCGTCCACACACACACACACACACACACACAGCAGGAGAGCCAGGGGCGAGGGCTGCAGGGAGAGCTGGGTGGCTTGGCTGGCAGACACAGGGGCTGACAGCCCAGAGTTGCCTTCAGGACAGCGGAGTCATTGTGGTGTCTGGGCTGAGTGTCACTTGCCGCCCTTCCCTGGAGCTGGACCTAGCCATCTTGGTGCCTGGCGTCAGCTCTGAGAGCCTTCCCCAGGCAGTACATGGACGGGGAGTCAGCAGTTGTGAGGAGCAGAGGTAGAGCACTGCTCTGGTCCATGGATATTGTATAAGCAGCTAATGATCTGGGGACACAGGGTGGCCCTCTCCTCCCATTCGCGTTTATGACACCCCGATTTCCGGACTGTATCTAGCTAGACCCGGGACCAAACCACTTTGATTCTCCCAGGCAAAACAGTAGTGTTTTTCCATGATCTTGTTTTGGGTAATTGATTAATTAACTTTTATCGAGATGTAATTGACATATGACATTGCGTAGGTTTAAGGTGTACATGGGTTGATTCGATTTGGCACACTTCCATATTGCAATATGGTGACCACTGGAGCGTTAGCTAACACGTTTATCATGTTATGTGATTATCATTCCTTTTTTCTGGCAAGAACATTTGAAGTCCATGGTCATTTTTCAAGTACTGCCATTGACAGGCAGACATCATGGTTTTTGTCTAATATCACTCCTTCACCTTCTCTGAAGGTTCTAGAGCTTTAAGGACATTTTAGGATGACTTGACCGTATGGGTTTCCCATCTATGGAGGTGGTGCCCAGGGTGAATTTGTCCCTGGGGAGAACTCAAGTTCTCTCTGCTTTGATCAGAAAACCATTTTTTTTCAGATTTTATTTATTTGAGAGATAGAGAAAGAGAACATGAGCTGTGTGTGTGTTGGTGGGTGGGGGGCAAGCAGACTCCCTGCTGGGCAAAGAGCCTGAGGACTCAATTCCAGGACCCTGGGATCATGACCTGAGCCGAAGGCAGACACTTAACTGACAGAGCCACCCAGGTGCCCCCAGAACTCCTTTCCTAAATTTGTTAGAAGAAGTGGCTTGAAAAACAAACGACTATAAAATTTGAAAACCACTAATCTTACTAATATTAACAATAATTCTTGTGCTTAATTTGTTTCAGGCTCTGCACTAGGCCCTCTCCTTGTCTTGGTTGATTTAATGCTGGCCCCAAGCTATGAGGTTAGTAGAGGACTGCCCTCCTGTCCTGCAGACGTACAAGGTGAGTCGCAAATGTAATTTAAAATTTGCTGGGAGTCCTGTTAAAAAAAGTGAAGAGAAACAGTGTTGCAGCGATCATAATAAGACATTTTATTCAACTAAATATATCTGAAATATAATTTCTATGGGCAATCAATATAAATAACATGATATTTTCGATTTATTTTTCAGGCCAAATCTTTGAAGTCCAGTGTGTATTTCCCACAGCACATCTCCGTTCGGACTAGCCACACTCTCAGATTCCACAGCTATATGTGACCAGTGACTACTGCGGTGGGCAGAGCAAGGCTAGAAGGTAAGAGGGTAGGTTCTATAGCCAGAGAAACACAGTAAGTGTGGTTAACATTTATTCGCTCCCATAAGATCTACTTTGTTAGCAACTGTCACGTGTATGGTGAATTACTATTAGATATAATAACTGTGATGTACATCATATACCACAGACATAGTTCTTTTATAATTGGAAGTTTGTACCTTTGACCCATCTTCACCCATTTCTTCTACCGCTGGCAACCACTAATCTGTTCTGTTTCTTAAAGGTTGGCTTTTTAAAAAAATTCCACATGTAAGTGAGATCATATAGAATTAGTCTTTATTTGACTTATTTCACTTAGTATAATGCCCTTAAGTTCTGCCCATGTTATAGCAAATGGTGTGATTTCCTCCTTTTCCTATGGCTGAAAATATTCCTCTGTGTGTGTGTGTATGTGTGTGTGTGTGTGTAATGTCTTCTTTAACCATTCATCTGTTAGTAGATGCTAGCTTGTTTCCATGTCTTGGCTATTTGTAAATAACGCTGCAATGACCATGGGGGTGTGGATGTCAGTTTGAGATAGGGATTTCGTTTCCTTTTGGATATATACCTGGAAGTGGCATCGTTGGATCATAAGATAATTCTATTATTAATTTTTTGAGGACCCTCTGTACTATTTTCCACAGTGGCCGCACCAATTTACACTTTCACTCACAGTGCTCAAGGGTTCTCTTTTTTCCACATTCTCATCACCACTTAGAATTGATTGTCTTTTAATGATAGACAGTCTAACAGGTATGAGGTGATATCTCATTGTGGTTTTGATTTACATTTCTCTGGTGATGAGTGATGTTGAGTGTCTTTTCATATACCTGTTGGTCATTTGTATGTATTCTTTGGAAAATTGCTCAGCTCTTCTGCCTGTTTTTTAATCAGATTGTCTTTTTGCTATTGAGTTGTATGAGTTCTTTTTTTTTGTTTGTTTGAGTTCTTTATATATCTTGGATATTAATCCCTTAGCAGATATATGATGGCAAATATTTTCTCTTGTTCTGTAGGTTGTGTTTTCATTTTGTTGATGGTTTTTGCTATCCAGTGTCCTTCCTTCTTAAATCTGTGAAGATTACTCAAAGGACCTAGCACAGGGCTAGACACTCTAGCTGTTCATTGAATATTTATTGGTAGCAGAGAAAGCCCCCTAGAGCTTTTTTACCAACACTCCCCTGAGTGAGGCAGTGCTGGGGAGGGAATATGGAAGTGACTGCCTGGCCGCAGGGAAATCAGGGCCAGAAATCACACTCTTGGCTTCCAGTCCTGGACTTGTTCATAGGTAGGCTCAAATCCCCAGACTGTCACCTCCTAATTCTTAAGCTGGATTGAGGATTGGCTTTTGGATTTGGGCTGGGAAGGAATGTGTTTGTAACAAATTTCATTTCGGAAGATGATGGACTAGGCCTTCTCTCCCACCACTACAACCTGGCAGCAGGAGGGAAATGCGTCACTCCTCCAGGAGCCTCACTGAAGTCTTGGGAAACCCTGGCCTAACTGCACTGATCTCCACCACCCCCTTCTTGCTTTTCTTGTTTGAGGCGCAATTCTACGCACACGGGTAAGACTGGCAAGCAGATGGAAGCAGATGGAAGCCTTTTGTGACGACACAATAAGCCCACAACAGTGGAACTTCCCTGATTTTGTAAAGAGCCCTTAGAGGGTGGGGGGAGGGGCTCCTTAAGGCAACAGTTTTCAAGGACATTTTTGCCTCCAACTCCACCCACCCCCCCCATTCCCCGCACTTTCCCGCATACTTCTTGTCAGCCCTGGTCACCTTACAGCTTGGTTACTCTGACCACTTACTGAGTTCTGACCACACACCTTATTTTATTTCATTCCGTTTTCAAAGCGGTTCTGTTCAGTGGATACGGTAAATGAGCCCGCTCTACCCAGGGCCAACCCAAGCTTAGAAAAGATCAAGGGCTGGGGTCGCACAACTGTTAAATGGCGAGCGCTCCCATGTCCTCCCTCGAAGGGGTGGAGAGGAACACTCGACACCAGGAAAAGCAGCTTCTCCATGTGAGAAGCATCATGGAGCCGAGGGACTGGTGGGCTGGGCCCAGGTGATAAGGAGTGACAGGTGGGGAGGATTCTGTCCATTCTGACGGCTCTGGCACAGATGCCACACGGTCCACAGCCATTTGTTGGTCATACACTCCTTCATTCATCTAGTCTTTGAGCATCAGCTCCGTGCCCGGCAGTAGGCATGTCAAACCAAATGACACATGGCCCCTGGCCTCAAGCGTCTTTATTCTTTTTTTTTTTTTTTAATTAATTAATTTATTTATTTGACAGGCAGAGATCACAAGTAGGCAGAGAGGCAGGCAGAGAGAGAGAGAGAGGAGGAAGCAGGCTCCCCGCTTAGCAGAGAGCCCGATGCGGGGCTCAATCCCAGGACCCTGGGATCATGACCTGAGCCGAAGGCAGTGGCTTTAACCCACTGAGCCACCCAGGCGCCCCAAGCGTCTTTATTCTAATCGGGGAGATAGACACCTTGATAGCTACTTAAAATACGTGATGTTTAAGGATGGAGGGCCTTGTGGTTGAAAAGGAGAGGGAAGGGTTATCTGGGAAGGCTTCTTGGAGGAGCTGACACCTGAATTAAGGTTTTAGGGATGAGCTGGATTTAATTAGGTTGTGTGGGAAGGGATGGTGGGGGCGGGGGGACAATCTGAAAAAATGGCGCAACGGGGAGAGAGACAACTTGATGTGTACATGGAGCTGAAAGTGGTGGCCTTGCTGGCAGGTCAAGGGTGAATCAGGGAGCAGTGGGAGGCAGGCTGGTAAGGAGGCAGGGCTCCGTCATGGAGAATCTTCTGTGCCAGACTTGGACCGTTCTCTGCCAGGAATAGAGAGTGCTGGAGGCTGCCCCTGAGTTTATGGTGGCTTTGCTACAGAGGCTGGATTTGATAGGGTAGAGGCCAGTCAAGGAAGGGAGCAGAGGCAAAGTTCTAGGGAACGATGATAAGGACCTGAATCAGGGCAGGAGCTAGTAGCAAAGGAGAGGAGGGCATGATTCGAGAATGACCGAAGAGGCCAAATCAGGGACACACAGTGATCCCTCAGAGTAAGAGCTGAGGGAGGGACAGAGGGGCAGACAGGAAGTTCTGGGGTGTCCCCAGCTGAGACTGGGAGCACAGAAGAGGAGGAGCTGGTTTCAGGGACGCTCTGATTCCAGTGTGGAAGTGTTGAGGTCGTGTGCTGGGCCTCGTGTTACTCGGTTTTGAGGCGCTCGCTCCCTGCCGTGCCCTCTGGACTGTGCTGAGCCCCGGGCGTGGCTTCTCACTCTCTGAGCATCCCCTTGACAGACAGATTCTCTGCTGTGCTCTGCAGCCATGAGGATGGGAGAGAGTGTCAAGTCTTCTCAGAGAGGACGGTCACTAGTGGGTGGGTTGGGATATGAATGCGAATAGATCCCCCAGTGGAAGGAATTAAGGAGACCATGACGTAACTCTTCAGGGGTCTTCTCCCTTAGCCAAGAAGGGGACCAAAGCTCCCCCCTTTATCTGGTTGACTTCACTCATCCTTTGCTTTCTGGCACAGGTGTCCTTCTCCCTGGGAAGCCCTTCCCGGACTCCCTGACTAGAGTGATTCCCCCAGTCAAGCATGTTCATAGCGCCGTGAACCTAACTTCTGTGTCTCAGCCCAGTTGCAGTTTTACTTTGTGATATTTTGATTAAGCCTCTTCAGCTGTGGACTGTGAGCCCCATGAATGCAGGGACTCAGCTAGTGTCTGCTCACCATTGTATCCTTAGAATCTTCTGACACTCTGTAGGTGCTCTACCATCCAGGCAGTCAGGCAGTAGGAGTTTCCATCAAGGTTCTGGCAAAAAACTGGCGGCACCTCTGAAAAAGGAATCGAAGAGTCCGATGAAGGCACTCTTTCTAAAGGAGTGAAAGGGTTAAGGGACCGATGTGGGGACTCATCCCAGTGGAGCACGTGTTGTGGATTGAAATATGTCCTTGCAGAAGATACCCCGAAGGCCTAGCCCCGAGTTTCTGGGAATGCAATCTTAGTTTGAAATAGGGTCTTTGCGGATGTCATCAAGTTAAAATGAGGTCACTAGGGTGGGCCTTCAGCCAATATGACTGGTATCCTCAGAAGAGGAGACACGGACAGAGACACATAAGGAGAAGACAGCCATGTGAGCAAGGGGGCGGAGACGGGAACCATGGCCGCGTAAGCCAAGGAAGGCGCACAATTGTTGGCAGTGATCAGAAGCTAGAAGAGGCAAGGAGTGATCCTCCCTGCATGCTTCTGAGGGAGCATGGCCCGGCCAAGGAGTGATCCTCCCCTGCACGTTTCTGAGGGAGCATGGCCCAGCCAACGCCTTGATTTCACACTTCTAGCCTCCAGACCCGGGAGACAATACCCTTCTGTTGTTTGCGACCCTTCGATTTAGTGGCACTTTGTGACAACAGCCCCGAGACACTCATATGCCCCTCCTAGGCCTCCAGGACAAGGGAAGGAAATCCACTGTTTGCAATGACCTGTAGCGGAGGGGCCCGCTGCCAGGAGCTGTGGCCCCAGGTGGAAGGATGCACCCACAGCAAACTCTAGCCTAGCGGGGAACGGGGGAGAATCCGGATGCCTTGCTCTCTCTCCTCTCCCACTTCCTAATTCCCATCTTCTGCTCTCATCAGCCTAACCCAGCGGGCAGCCAGAGGGCAAGGGAGTGGGGTCTGCGGAAGCCTCCGAGGTGCAAGCAGAGTGGCCAAGGGGGAGAGTGATGTGGAAGGCTCGGGGAGCAGATCCTTTCCAGTCAGTAGGTAAAATGAATGGGAGCATGGCAGGGACAGAACTCCAAGGTTATTCTCGCTTGTCTTTGGGAACAGACAATTTTACGGCACCGCTCTGTTTCCACCAGGAGACAAGAGAGGAGACACAGGTTTTAACAGTGAGGACTTTTGCGTCTGGCTTCGAGCCCTGCCCCCTGGCTCTGCACCCGGGTTCTGGGTCTTGTGAAGCCTCCCTCCGTGTTTGTGCAGTTAGCACCTTGAGGCTGGATGCTATTTTAAGGCTGGAAGTGAGGTAATTTGGTACGACAACAGAAACCCAGCTGTAATTATGAACGCCAGCCTCTCAAGCAGAGAAGTCACTGGCCTGGAAGAGTTGCCAGTGTCAGTGACTCAGTGGTACGTGCTCACTCGAGCCAGCCCGGGCCCGGCCACCCTCCTGCCACGCAGAGGTCCGCTGTGCACGGAGTAAAAGGAACATGAGGGTAATTCATCTCTCCTACCATGCAATGCCTCCGCCTCTAGTTGTTGCCAGTTCTGCGAGCCAGAGCGGTAATTTGGGGGAGAAAAGCTGAGGCCCGTGAATTGATGGGCCAGTTGAACAGAATGGGCCAGATCTCTCCACTGATGGAAATACTGTCAAGCTTGGCCGCCCGGGCAAAGCCTCTGGAGCTGGGTGTACACGGCCCTGCAACGTCTGCAGTGCGATCTGCTGGGCCGCCTGGCTGCTGTGTAGACTATGTGACCATCTCCGCGCAGGTGCAGGTGCCTTGTCTCTGGAGGCCAGAGAGAGAAGACTGTATTTTTGTTGGACTTTGTCCAGTCTGGGATCTTTGCATTTCTCAGATTAACCCATTACCCTCCTTGTTTCAAGGGCATGTGTATGTGTGTGTGAGGGGGGGAGGTGAGAGGGGGTAGCTAAAACAGGGACATAGCATATGTACAGATTTAGCTGGAACAAATTCTAGAGGTTCTCATTCATCCTTTAGATTTTTGAATGACAACAGTGATGCTACTAGTCCCTCTTAGAATTGTCCCAGTTGCCTTCAGATGGCGAACATTCACTGGCATCCACCGCTACAAGCCCCTGGGGGAAAACTAAGTGGTGGCCTTGTCCTTTGAGAGAGGACGATTTTTTTCTTCTTTAGGAAAAGGAACTGCCAAATGGGATCCCCCAAACAAAGTTACCAGAGAGACTGAGACAGACAGACAGACAGATTGATAGATCCACCTGACTGATGTGGGGTAAAAGGTAGGGGTTCTGGGTCTGTGAGGTGCTTGCTGGAACCTGTCCTGATCCAGTTCTCCTGGGGTGGCCTCAGCAGCTGAAGGAATCTCTCTCTTCCTCTCTTTTTCTGTTTTATGGATAAGTAATCGACTCACGTTGCCATATAATTTAAGATACACAGCATGACGGTCTGATTTATGTGTGTTGTGAGGTAATGACTGTGAAAGCTTTGGCTAACACCCACCTCCTCACGTAGATACAACAAAAGGAAAGAAATTCTCCTCATGCTGAGAACGCTCAGGATCTCCAGGATTCATCACAGCCGTGTTAGCTGTGGTCATCGCGTGGTGCGTCCTGTCCCTAGTCCTTGTTTATCTGATAACTGGAATTTTGTATCTCTGGACCACCTTCCTCCCATGCCCCTCCCCACTTGGCGTAGTTTTCTTGCCTGAGCACTGTCCAGGGAGATCACCGCTGTGGCTTCCAGAAGGCAACCTGCTTGTCGTGACTCCGTACCCGGGGAAGTGAAAGTCTTCTCTGGCCCTCAGCTCGGCACTGCGGTCGGCACAGCTAGGGAGGACTAAAGACCACTTGATCCCTCCGCAAGACTTCTCATTTCCTTTGCGTTTTCTCCTCCAATGCCCTGCCTACATACTAATGAGAACTTGGGTATTTCGGGATATGCCAAGGCGAAGACACTAGGGCCTTGGAAAACATAAACTGGGTTTCCAGCTGCTACTAGCCATGGGATGTGGTCGAGGTTGGTGGTTGCTATTTGTGCTGCAAACGAGAAAGTGGGGCATTTCAGTGACATAAAAATAGAGAAGTCATGCTCCCTCAAAGAACTGTGACCTAGAAGGCAAGACATTTAATTAGAAAAAAACTTTACCATCAAGGCACTCTCTGGTAAGAGCAACAGGCATTAAATGAGAGACACACCCCTTCCAGTGGTGTATCTGGGATGCTGGGAGTGTGTATTACAGGGATGAGGTCTATCCTGACCAAAATAACTGTGTGTGTGTGTGTGTGTTGGGGGAAGTGGGAGTAAGTGTCAGAGAGGTGGAGATGATGGCTGGGTGATTCCAGAAGGAATTTCTCAGAATGGCTAGTTCTCTGGGGAGGGCATTGGGGCTGCTCTTTGGCGAGGATTCTAAACAAGACATGGCCGAGACTCCATAAAGAAGGAAATATTGGCGTTTCTGCAAGTTGGGTTGTTTTTCTTTTTTTAAAGATTTTATTTATTTATTTGACAGAGAGAGATCACAAGTAGACAGAGAGGCAGGCAGAGAGAGAGGAAGAAGCAGGCTCCCCGCTGAGCAGAGAGCCCGATACAGGGCTTGATCCCAGGATCCTGGGATCATGACCTGAGCGGAAGGCAGAGGCTTTAACCCACTGAGCCACCCAGGTGCCCCCATTTCTGCAAGTTGAATCCCATCTTCTACCCTGAATTCTTCTTGCCCAGCAGGGATTGGATGAGCGGACGTGAAAATACGCTACAAAGCTGTCACTTACAGTAAATGGCGGGTCGCCTCCGCTCAGAGCCAGTGGGTGGCTGGGCTGGGACTGGGGAGAACGGGCCAGGGAGGGGCGTTGGAGGCTCCTGATCCCAGCAGGCTCCGGGAAGAGCGGCCAGTTATGCAGGGAATTTCCTGCCTCTGAACCCGGAATGCCAATAACCACAGTTGAGCAAATTTACCTCCAGGCCGCTTTTGGTAAATTTTCAAAAATGAGACCTCAGAAGCTCTTTCAGGTTCGTCCTTAAAATCCAAATCCAGTCCGGGGCTGGTTCAGTTCTGAATCAAATTTTGGTAAAGAGCTGACAACTAGGTTATTCTCATCAGCTGTCGATATGGAAGAAACCCTCCTCTCACTTTTCCTCTTAATGTAGAAATGCTGGGGGAAAGAATTTGCCCCCGAAAGAAGAGGTGGGGGGAGAGAGGGGGGAGGTGAGAAAAATACCTTGAATTTTGGTTTGCGTGTCAGGGCTAGAGTGCCCCAGGGGCTGGGCTGGGGCTGTCCGGAGCTGATTGTACATGGGGTTGGCATTTTAAGAAAAGGGTGAGAGCAGATTTGGGGAAGGAACAAGAGGGAGTCAAGGGACAGATAAGCAGCACCCGGCTTGCTGGGCAGATGAATCCGAGAGGTGAGCACAGGGACCTCCTCCTGCTTAAGCGGAGGCCATTCTGTTGTGCCATCCTTTTCCCTTTTCTTGTGACCCCGTTTGTAGAGATCGGTAGGGAGATGGAATTAATCAGTAGGAAAAGGGAGAGGAGAGAAGTTTGGAAAAGGTGAGAGCAAGGGCTGAGCTAGGAGGGATGAGAGGAGACTGGGAGGAAACGGGGTGATCTGTGTTGCACCCCTCCCTCCCCCACTGCTCTGCCCATTGTATATTCCCCCGGAGGAAGTTCAATGTGAGCAGGGAGGCCGTTGTTGGTTGAAACCCATGCACACGGGGAGACAACAGTAATAATTTGGACGATTAAGGGCTTCAGGTCTTTGTGGTTCAATAAATATCTGTTGAATGAATCCGAAGGCCAAGAGATGTCTTGTTTTTCTATGTGTCTCATCCCAGGGATTGTTCCCAGTCTTTTGTTTGCATGTCCAGGAGGAGGATCAGAGTCCCTCGCCATGATTAAATGGAGGCCTGACTTTATGATAGAGTTTGTGCCCTGCAGTTAGACTCTCAAGGTATCATATGGATTTGTTAGACAAAATAAGAATCAGAAAGAATAAGAATGAGCAGTAAGAATTCATTCAAGCGTCTGTAAACTCTGATGGAAGTGCTTTGGAGACCTGGTTAATGGTCCCGTGTTGGCTTTACTCTTTCGCGCATATCTCAAGGGAGAACGGTTGTTTCCCACGGAGGACAGAAACGTTGGCTGAACTAGATCCATTCGTTTATGTCCATCCTGTCTGCGGGCCTCCCACAAGTGGCTTCCAGTGGGGGAGAACAGGGGAGCATCTTTCCTTTGAGATAGCTCTCATCTGGTGAAGAGAAACAGGTGTGTTTCTTGTTCATCCTCTAGGCTCTGTTGGTGAACCGAGAGGTACAGGGTCGTATCCCCGTGTGTGAGGAAATGAGCGCTCTCTGCCCCGAGAGTGGTTCCTGCTGTTCCGAGAGGACATCGTCACAGCCCTGTGCAAGGAGGTGCTTGGCAGCCTCTCTGAGAGATGAGGTTGGGGGAGAGGGTCTCATGGCTGAAAGGACCTTAGCTCATCTAGTACCTCTTTCTTTCTCCTCGTCCTGTGACCTGTGGAGGGTGACCGTCATTACAGTTCATTGGAACAGAGAGTTGAAATATGCACGTAAGACTAATTACCAAAAATACAAACAAACAAACAAAAACAAAAAAACAAATGAACATTATAGCCCCAAACTAAAACCAGTGCAAATATCCATCAGTAAGAGAGTGGGTAACGTGATGTGGTATGTTCGTACAGTGGGATGTTATCCAGCGATGACCAAGAGCACATTTCTGACACCCCATGGAGGGAAGAGAATTGTGTGGAGCAAAAGCCCATGAGGAGGATGGGAGGCTGAAGAATAGGCAAAACTAGACTATGGCAATAGAAGTATTAAACAAAGGTGACTTCCTGGGGTGAGGGAGGCTAGAGAGAACTTTCTGGAATGATGGACATGTTTTATATTTTTATCCTCGTGAATGCTTTATGGATGTGTGTGTGTGAGTGAGTGAGTGTGTGTGTATGTGCGCACGTGTGTGTGTGATTGAGCTGTATTCTTAAGGTTTGCACATTTTCCTGAATGTAAATTGTACCATAAAAAAAAACAAGCAAACCCTCAAAACCAAAAGCCAAACAACGGACACGTAGAGAGTGGGAAATATGTGGTGAGGGGACTTAGGTACATTTCTGGTTGACCCGCTCAGGAAGCAAATCTAACAGTCAGCAACACTCAGAGAAGTCCCCTTGCCTAGCATTTTACGTAACTTGGGCATATTACTTGATGTCTCTGAGTTTTTAGTTTTTTCCCTACTAGAAGAAAAAAAAGGGGTTCATTCATTCCTTGCACACAGAATCTGCCACGTCGAATGGTCTAGCAGGAGAGAGGACACACAGACTCCAGTTACAGACCTCGGTGCTGTTCTGCCAGCACTGTGAGCCTAGTCACACAGAAATAGCCGTAGGGGCCAGTGCCTGCCCTGGCCCGGCTCCCTGCTGCTGCCTCTCTGTCTCCAGTCAGCACCACAGGAGTCCTAGAAAGGCCTTATGGTTGGGCCAGACGGGAGCTTCTCTCCCTCCTCCAGGGCCTGCTTCCCCTGTGCTCCAGTGCTGCTCTTGTCCTCCAGCCCCTTGGCCCTGAAAGGGTCTTTCTGTTTCGTGAAGGAGAGGGAAGCCAGAGAGAGGGAGAGAGAAGAAACAGAAAGAATGAGAGAGAGTGAGAGAATGAGTCCAAGGGCCCTGGACTCACCCCCAGCCCCAGGGCCTCAAACATGTGGCCAAGAATCCGAGTCTAACTTCCCTCAGGGAGGCAAATGACAGAGATCCTCCTTGAGGCACTTCCAAAGACCTATAAAGAGATACTAACTCCTCCCCAGCCCAGCCTACCTCCCTAGGCCAGAGAGCGGGTCCTGAGAGGAGTCTCTCATACCCTTCCATTGCCTCAGAGCCCGGGAGGGAGAGATGCGGACTGTAGCGTTTGGGCTTCATCCCTGGAGCAAGATCCGGGTAATTTTCCATCCTACCTCATTTACTCATTCCTTTCCTCCTGATACAGGGAGGTGGATGAATTAAGTGGTTCTTCTTTGCTGATGGGAAACAGCCTCTGAAGATGGAGGTTCCTAACTGGAGGTCCTTGGGCAGAGGTCACACTTCACCATCCCGGATTTAGCCTCAGGATCAACCCAGGAGACATGCTTATCTCCTCCAGCTGGGTGGAGTCAACAGTCCCTGGCGGAGGCGATCTCCGAACAGGAGCCCGGCTCAGAGCAGCCACTCTATTGGCCCAATAAAACCATAGATTCTTAGACAGGAAGGGACTGGAGATTAGAGACTCCAACCCAATTTTATAGACAAGAAAACTGAAGCCAGATGGGGACTAACTTGCTTAGGGGCAGGAGCCCATCAATGAGAGAGCCAGGGAAAGAGCGCGAGTGGCCGCCATGATAGGAATGATTCCTTCATATTCACTCAGTTATACTGGGCTCCTCAACCTCCATACGATCCCTGTTTGGGGCTGGGTAGTTCCTTGTTGTGGGGGACTGGCGTGTGCATTATAGGATGTTTAGGAATTTCCCTGGCTTCTGCCCACTAGACACCAGCAGTATCCCTTTACCCCAGTTGTTACAACCCAGAATGCCCCCAGACATTGCCCAAAGTTGCTGGGGGGACAAACTCATCCATGGTTGAGAACCCCTGCAACAGAGAGCCCGTTCTTACAGTTCAACACATAGAGATGCATTGTGACCTGTTTATTATTTGTAGATCTGTCTCGTGCATTAGGCCAAAAGTTCTCTGAGGTCACAGACTGGGTCCCATTCACCTTGATGTCTTCTGTGTGTGGCACAGTACTTGGCATGGGAGAGATAGGCCATAAATGGTTTTGAATGAATAAATGAACCAGCTCACTGAACATCAGCTTTCATTTGCCGGGTATCTAGTATCATATGAAACACCAGCCTGGAGGACAGGCAGAGGAAGGACCTTCAGAGGGAAGTGGGGACCTCCTCATCTGCTTTGTCATCTACTGTCATGGCGCCACCAAGGCGTCTTTTCCTGGAGCTCCTTTTCTCATGCTCCAGGCTTAATTATGTGGCTTCATTTCGTTCTTACAAAACAATAGAAATAGATACTATACCAAAGAGGTTTTTCTCACTGGGGATAAAGCCAGCATTCTGGAATGTGAAGCCTTGAGATTCTCAAGTTAAAAGGAAAAAGCCCCAAAATACTGCCCTTGGCAGCCATGAGAGCCTCAGGAGGATATTTGTTGTAGAGTCATAAATTTTGGCATCGGGAAAATCACAAGAAAATGTGAAAGGAAAAAGTCTGTACCACAAAATCCCATCTTTTTGTTTTTTTCTTAATCTTAGAAATTTTCACCAGTGTTGGCTTGGGGCAAGTGGTAAACTCTTCTCTGTCTGTTTTCCAAACAATAGCATGCTTGAGAGGGTAGAGGGTTTTTTTTTTTTTCCCTGTTTTCGTTTTTATTTTGTTTTGTAGGGGAAAAAAAGTGTTTTCGGAAGACCTTATATGAAAAACGTTATAAAATATAAGTCCCAGTGAATCTCGAAATTCTGGAACTTTTTATTTTATGGTTTGCTTTGGGCAGAAAGAAACCCGACAGAGGCTGAGAGAAAATACCAGTTGTTGGCTGGATAGGTCCTACAGGGGAATTCAGTTAAAAAGATGGACTGACTTTGCCAAGGACTTTATTAGTCAATGAATGCAAATGGACACATTGATTTCAGTGTGATTGGCGAAAGAGAACACAGTTAAAATAGAACAAAAGGACCAAGAAGGGAATGAAGACAGGGCAGCAAGAGGGATGGATGGGTGGTATTGGGTTAATATCATTTTAAAAGTGACTTTTCCCAGTGTAGTGCTTTTCCAGGGATAGTGCTTTCTGCTTACACGTGAGTAGATGTCTGTCTCTCAGGGATGATGACTGTTGCTTATTATTGACTGGTTGTTCTCAGGGGAGAGGGAGATAGGTCCAGCAGGACCAGTGAGAGAACCAGAGGCTTGGGGTGCTAATCAGATAAGGACCTCCGAACAGGACCCCCACGCAGGTTGGAGGGTGAAGTGTCAGATGTGTCAGGAGAGGTTGGGAGACAGTCTGCCGCTGGGGGTGCCGGTGGGAGAAGTCGTTGGGGCAGAAGCCAGGCTCCGGATGGCCTGGGACTAGAGCAAGTCTGAGCAGCGCCGGAGGGAGGAAGACTAGACTTCGCAGCCAGCCAGGGGCAGACAAACTCCCAGAATTTCAAGCAGGAAAGGATTTTTGGCGTCTCTCAGTTTTCAGATGGGGCGGAGGGAGATTGACATAAACAAGCCACAGGCCTCCCTCCAACTGTCTCCTCTAGAGAAGTGTTTTATGAGACCATAGAACACATTTATTGAGTGTTTTTTTTTTTTTTTTTTAGGTATTCAGCATGACCTCAGGCAAGTAAGTCTGAAGCAACCAGAGGTGAAACATCTCCCAGTGGGATTTTTTTTTTTTTGGAAGATTTTATTTATTTATTTGACAGAAAGACACAGCGAGAGAGGGAACACAAGGAGGGGGAGTGGGAGAGGGAGAAGCAGGCTTCCCGCAGAGCAGGGAGCCTGATGGTGGGGCTCGATCCCAGGACCCCAGGATCATGACCTGAGCTGAAGGCAGCCACTTAACCACTGAGCCACCCAGGCACCCCTCCCAGTGGGATTTATCTCTGACACTGTTCAATGCTCAGCACAGCTCGACATCATTCTAGATGCTTCTGGCATGGGCCCCCAGAAACCCTCATGGGCAGGAAAGGCATTCCATTGCACTTCTGGTTTTCAGGGTTGGACCATGTAGAGACCAGAGCCAGTGGGGGCAGAGGGTACCGGGGATGGGGGTGAGAAGGAAGAGATGATGTGGTTCGGGTGCCATGTTAAGCAGCATATCTGAAAAATGAATGCTTTTTTAGTTTAAGTATGTCCCAAATTTGCATGAGATAATACTTAAATACTAAACACTTATTCAGTGTTTATGTGAAATTCAGATCGAACTAGGTGTCCCGTGTTTTATCTGGCAGTCCTCTCGGGGCAGCCAAGGAGCCCACATCCTTGCTGGGGGTGGTGAGGTTGAGGGTGTGGTTCTGCCCCTCTTTCAGGGGGAAGACGGCCGCCTGCGGCCTCTTTTCTCATACCTTCTCTTATTGGCCTGGGTTTCGGGAAAAGGCGGAAGTCCTATGGCTTTGGAGACGTGCAGGCAGCAAAGGAAGGAGAGAGAAGCTTTCGTAGGTCATTGCTACAACAAATTTCTTTCTCCAGTTCCCTTTTGTCTTCTTCCAGAGAGAGGAACAACACACCCTTTAAGGATTTGAGGACAGAAGGAAATGTGGCTAGATAAAGCTAGCATACACTGTAGCATGTGTCCTGCGGAGATAATGGCTCTGAACCTGCTAAAATAAATGGTCTGCTTTGTTCTTGAATAATAATCAGCTGGCAGCTTTGTTCTCTCTTCTCAGCAGCTGGATGAGGAGATTCTGATTGCTGAGGAAAAGCAGTGACCGAGGACTGACCACAGTGGACGGAGTGGGCATGGAGGTGGGGGGGTGAGAATTTACCACACCAGACAGTCCTCTGTCCGGTGGGGGATACAACCCCTTGCTACTCTTATTTCCTCACTGCCTGTCGTAATGCCCCAAGGTCTACATTAAGTCTTAAGATAAATGACCTTCTCCTTTAAAAATCCACATACACCCGAGAAACAACCTATTAAACCATTATCCTTTTAGAATGATTTTATTCTTCAGAGTTTTCTAACCCCACATTTGGTTGAGAACAGGGTCTAGGGGTTGGTTCTTGGATCCTAGGATAGGAGTGGCAGAGGGGTTGACCCACAGAGACAGAATATGAAGAAAGCCCAGAAGTTAAAGGGTCTGGGCAGTTCAGGAGAACAGGGGAAGGGAGTGGGGGAGGGGGAGAGAGAAAGAGGGCGTGTGGGGTGACGCTGCCTGCTTTGCCGCCATCTCTGCTGGGGCTCCCATGAGTGGAAGTGTCCCCAGCTTTTCAGACAAATTGGGACTGGACGTTGCCAAGATCAGAGCCACCTGAATCCCTGTCCTGCTCTTCTGTGTCGTTCAGAGCAAGTCATTTCTGCTCAGTTCTTACCCCCTCCTCCCAGACACCAGGAGGACACACGAGAGCCAGGAGAGGAAGGCTCTGCTGGGTCGCAGCAGGGAAAGAACCCACATCCAGTGGCTTGAACCTCAAGGGGTCTTTTTGTCTCATGTGACAGCAGACACAAGGCAGTCAGGACAGGCTCACTTAGTGCTTGAGCACGCCACCTGGGATAGACTCTACCGACCACCCTAATCCCAGAAGAGGGCAATGGGTGAGGGCTGGGAATCGTCGTTAAGGAAGCTGCTGTGCCCCGGAAGAGAATTGCTAGAAGGTATTCAGTGTAGCCCTGGCTTTCTGGGCCTTTTTGCCCATTTGAAGGAAAGTCTACCATTCTGATGTTGGGGTTTCCAGTGCCATTGACTTTGATGGGTGGTTGAATGTTCTATTTCCTGTCAAATACTTGACCCTGTCTAGGTTCCCCATGTGGTTTCCCCTCTATGTGGGAGGGTACTGAGGGGTCCAGCTCGGTGCGTAGGTCTCCAGTGGATTCTCTGGGCACAGGATGATCTTGCCCAAGCCCTCCACCCAAAACCTTTACAGGAAATCAGCCATCAGTACCCTCACTCAGCTTACACTGAGAAGGCTGACCCTGCAGTCAGTGCGGTTTCGTTTCTTTCCTGAAGACTAAACCTTGAGAAGAGACATAGTGTGGGCTTGAAGGTCAGAAAGCTTGGATCAGTTGGAACAGTAGATGCAGTTCTCATCAAGAATGACTTGTGCTGTCCTCCCCCTAACCGGCCTATAAGGAAAGTCCCAGCGATTTCCCTCTACTCAGGCTGGTCCCGCGGACGGAATAGTTTAAATTCAGGTAACGGTAGAATTTGGAGCATGATAATGCCAGTGGCAAAATTCCCTCCTTGGATGGACAGATCATGACCTAAATGAAGATTAGGGCTTCTAGAGCCATAACCCATACCTGGGCACGAGCCAGTTCTCCTAGAAATGTGCTTTCTAGAACACATCCTAAAGACTTTCCAGTGTGCTCCCTCCACGTGACAAAACCCGTCTGATTTAGTGACAGAGCTCTGGAATCAGGAGGCCACAGTTGAGTGGGGCTGGACTTTATTGCATAAGCTCTTGGAGACTGTCTCCTCCTCTGGAGGATAAGCATCAAATCCCGATCGCCTCCGTCATAGGGAGGACACAGATACGCATGCGTATTTCCAATGCTGAGCGGTTAAACAGCTGTGGGCGAACATCGTTCACAGATCACGATCACAGCTGTGGATGGAGAGCGTGGATTTCATAATCAAGGGGCAACCCGTTTGGCAACTCTGCCCTCACCCTCCCAGGCTTTGACAGAGATTTCTTTTCTTTTCTTTCTTTTTTAAAAAGATTTTATTTATTTATTTGACAGAGAGAGATCACAAGTAGGCAGAGAGGCAGGCAGAGAGAGAGAGGAGGAAGCAGGCTCCCTGCTGAACAGAGAGCTCGATGTTGGGCTTGATCCCAGGACCCTGGGATCATGACCTGAGCCAAAGGCAGAGGCTTAACCCATGAGCCACCCTGGCGCCCTTGACAGTGATTTCTAAAGCAGGGCCCTTGAACATAGTAGCCGCTATTCAAAGTCAAAGTGATGTGAATGAGTCTAAATAAGGCAGTGGCCTTTGCCATCTCTTCTTCTGCTCATCCTGGGACTTGGTACACCAAGGCTGTTCAAAGGGATTTCCCACGGTGAGACATCACACAGTACTCAATGTGCCCATGAGTAGAGGTGGGGTCCCAGAAGGAAAAGTTCCACGAAATAAGGCCCTCTGCTCGAAAGGACATGGGAACCCACTTCCTGGCAGACACCCTTGCCGTAGCTCTGGTCTTCTCTGAGAACTCTTCTTTGCTACTAGAGAGTATCTTTTCATTTTCTGGTTTAAAAAGAAAAAGCTAGTGTAAAGTATTGTTAGTTCTCTCCAAAATGATCCCATAAAGGCAGTTGTCCTGGGCACCTGGGTGGCTCTGTTGGTTGAGCGTCTGTCTTCAGCTCAGGTCATGATCCTGGGGTCCTGGGATCGAGTCCCGCATCGGGCTCCCTGCTCCTCAGGGAACCTGCTTCTGCCTCTGCCTCTCTCTCTTGCTATCTCTCAGGAATAGATCAATAAAATCTTAAAAAAAAAAATCAGTTGTCTTCGTAAAACCTTGGTAGGATTCAGGCATCCCATGCATGGACATGGGGGATGCAAATGGACAGAAAAAACAATGGCAGATGTTTATTGAGTAGCTACTATGTGCAAGAGGCTGCACGAAGCGTTTACACATGTTGCTGCCTTTAATCTTTACAATGGCCCACTGGGGTGAGTAGTATTATTACACCCCCTTTACAGATGGGGAAACAGGTTCAGGGAGATCAAGGAATGAGCCTAACCAGCTGGGACATAGCAGGGCTGGGACTTAGACCCAGCACTGTCCAATTCCAAAGCTCAGGTTCTTAACCGCCATGCGATTATTTAACTGTTTGCCTTAGTTTTCTTTTCAGTTTGTAACTTCCCATCGATCCAAGTGAAAAGATACCCCTTTTGCCCTCCAGCTACCCATGTCTCCTTTCTTCAGTTGGGCAGCCCTGGGTTAAACTCCACGGAAAGTTCTGCCCCACTGAAGGGGAGTGGGATTTGGTCTTGGGCTCTGGCCCAGGCAGGCTTTGAAGCCATACGCTAGCTGACTCCCTCTCTGGCAACGATGACCACCCCCCCAACCCTGCCCTGGCACTAAGGGTGCTGCGGTGTCCCTGGCAGCCCTTGTGGGGGGCAGGGGTGCCGAGCTGAAAGGGTCAGGGACAGGGTGTTCTGCCCCCATGAGGCACTCTGTGAAGTTGGCAGGAGATCTGCCTCACCTTGCCAGCGCCACCCCGCCCCCCTTCTGTCCCCCACCCCAGCAGCAACCCCATAGGCCACCTAGAGCAGAGTTGAAGTCTTTCTTCTCGCTTTCTCCCTCTTTGAAATGGGCATAATGATGGAATGCCAAGGGACGAAAGAAGGAGAAAATGGACTCTGCCCATTCTTTTTTTTTTTTTTTTTAAAGATTTTATTTATTTATTCGGCACACAGAGATCACAAGTAGGAGAGAGGCAGGCAGAGAGAGAGGAGGAAGCAGGCTCCCTGCTGAGCAGAGAGCCTGATTTGGGGCTCTATCCCAGGAGCCTGAGATCATGACCTGAACTGAAGACAGACACTCAACCAACTGAGCCACCCAGGTGCCCCTCTGCCCATTCTTTTAAAGACGCTCAGCATTAACCCCATGCCTCCTCTTTTGCAAGCCTTGGAGAGGGGCTTCTGATTGTTCCTTCTCATCTTTCTTAAATCGATGTTGGAGTTCCATCTCCACCTCTTCCTTGAGGATCCAGACTAGATTAGGACCCCCCCGCCCATGCATTCTGCTGTAGAGTGCGTTCCTAGTGCATCTGTGCTATCAGTGGCTTTCCTACCCCTTTCCTCCTCTGTCTCCCCCTAGGCTGGGCACTCCCTGAGGGCAGGACTGCATTTCAGGGCTCAAAGCAGATGCTTAGGCATGTTTGTTGATCTGAACCATTAAACTGAACTGAAGGAAAGATCCGTATCCATTCCCGAGGTTTCTTGTATGTTTGTTTTGTGCGTGTTTGTCTTTCAGTGCCCGCCTCTTCCACCTCTTAGGCAGAACAGCTCCCCAGAATTTTTAGATATCTTTGGAAGTTTGCTTGCCTCCTTCAGCTCTCTAGGTCATAACTGAGTGTTCCAGGGAATTCCAAGGGAGAAAAATTATTTGCTTCTGCAAACCCTAATGTCCACTGTTCTGATAAAGGATCCCAGCTGTGACAAGGAGATTATTTACTTGAAACTAACGAGAAAGCTAATTATTGCAAGTAGATTGGGGCAGGGACAGAGTGTACCCGAGCAGGCTGCAAATGTTCCCAGCCCTGCGACTTGGCAACTGAGCCAGGGAGTCCACCAGACGTGCCGGTGCCTTTTGGTCTTCGAATCGCCTTTTCAATAGCAAACAGACTTTGGGACTGTGGTTTGGTACTCAATTGTCTGATAGGAGCCAAGAACGAATTTCTGTGGCTTGTTCTTTTTCTCCCTGGTTCCCATTTTTTGTAGAATATATAATAAGACAATTAAAGTCTGACTTTTTTGAGGAAGTGGGATCCACCCTGCGCTTCCAGAACTCCATTCCTCACAACTCCTGCATGAGTCCTTTCCTCTGCTTTTTGTCTGTTCTCTTCGCTGCCTGGGGTCTGAGCCACGTCCCTCCTAGAGCAGCTCGAGCTCACCTGCCAGGAAATCCGTGCCATGGACCCCAGCTGACGCCGCGCATGCCTCTAGTTGGCATTCTGAGCTACGCTCGTACCAGACGCCAAATCCCATTATAATGAACTATGTGGGATATCCAAATTCTTTTCTCTTGGTGGAATTTTGTTAAAATTAGACCCGAAAGAAGGTAATAGTGGTACGGTGTAAGAATTAAACATGTGGATTAAATTAAATCACACAAAGTGCCTGGTCTAGTGCTTGGCACAATTTATGTACACCTTTTTTTTTTTTTTAAGATTTTATTTATTTATTTGACAGAGATCATGAGTAGGCAGAGAGGCAGGCAGAGAGAGGAGGAAGCAGGCTCCCTGCTGAGCAAAGAGCCCAATGCGGGTCTCCATCCCAGGACCCTGGGATCATGACCTGAGCCGAAGGCAGGGGCTTTAACCCACTGAGCCACCCAGGTGCCCCTTATGTACACTTCTTAATTTAATTTCTTATGTCTTTAGATCATGTATTGGGAAGCCCAGTCCTGTTCTCTGAATCCAAAGAGGGAATAAACCCACACGTATAAATCAGGGTCTCTGCTCTCAAAGCGTTTGTGGTTTCACGGGGAATGATAAGATGTATGCGTGACCGTCTGGAAGCAGTCCTTATGTGATGGACGGGCGACAGGGAGAGAGAGAGATGGCCTGGGCAGCAGGCAGGGGAGCACTAGGATTTAAAATGAAGCAGGAACAGCCATGGGTGAGGCCAACTGGAAGAGGCTTAATGGGGAAGGACTGTCAGAATGTGGAGGTGTTCTTTGGCCAGAGACTATTGGAGAAGGCACCATGGGCATGAGGCGTTGGGGCCGAAACCCAGAGATGGTTTCCACGGCAACGAAGGATGCGTGGACTCTGAGAGGCAGGGTCTACAGGAGTCCAGGGCATGATGGCACCTGGGGCTGAGTCATTAGTGAAGCTGTCAGGGACCCAAGCAGTCATGGCTTCAGGAGAGAGGGGGGTAGATGATGGGCATTTCAAAATCTGCATAAGGAAAACATTGGCTTTCCTTGGAATTCTGGAATGAGAAGAATCCCTCAGCTTAAGTTAGAAGCAGGCAGGGGAAGAGAGAGTCTCCATGTTTGAGAGAAATGGGGTTGAGCTGCCCCCTGGAAAGCAGCAGTTTTGGCCAAGGTGCCAGTGGGGACAAGAGGTGAAAATGGCCTACCAGAAAGGTGATAGAGTAGTAGGAATGGACACTTCACGTTATGAATGAAAGCTTCCTGTGTCAGGAAGCTCTGGGGCAAAAAAGAGTGCCCCCCCCCGTCACTGAATAAGCAAATATGTTCCATGTTTGGTGCTTTGGCCCTGAGGACAAATAAGGACTTGTCATGGACCTAGTTCCTTGAATTAAAAAAAAAAAAAAAATTATGCTAGATTCTTATCTCATACAATTGGTCAAAATAAAGAAAAAAAAAGTTGTGGAATCAATATAAAAATAAGATCTATATATCTTAAGCATTTTATTGTAATTTGCAATGTAAAATGTACATTCATTCCCTCATAGTTTGATGTTGAGGCTAGGTTTTCTCTCTGACCACGGGTATGCTGATTGGAGTTTGCTCTTGTCTATCTTAGTTGGGCCACATTCATAAGGATCAGTAATGGCTTTGCTACTCCTTCCATTGAGAGGTGGAGTTCATTTTTCCTCTACTTGAATCTGAGCTTGTCTTAGTGATTTTCTTGACTGACAGAATGCAGCAGAAATGACACTCTGGGATTTCCGTGGCTAGGCTCAGAACTCCCTGCTGGGCTCCTTGGAACTTTCTTCTGGGAGCCCTGAGCTCCAGGAGGCTTATGGGAGCTGCCAGGTAAGAATTTACTACCTTGAGTTGTCCAGACTTGACAGGCCACAGGTGCGTGCTCCAGAGAACCTTCCGAGCTGGGCTCAGCCTTCCAGCCATCTCTGTGAGGGCGTAAGCCATCTCGGGTGCTCCCTCATTGATCCCCGGGGAGCCGAAACATGGAACATCTGAGCCCTGTCTGAATTCCTAATCCACAAAATGGTGAGATATTATAAAATGGTGGTTTCTTTTTTTTGCAAGATTTTATTTATTTATTTGACAGAGCGAGAGAGAGAGAGAGAGAGCGTAAGCAGAGGGAGTAGCAGGCAGAGGGAGAGGGAGGAGCAGGCTCCCCGCTGGGCAGAGAGCCTGATGTGGGACTTGATCCCAGGACCCTAGGATCATCACGTGAGCTGAAGGCAGATGCTTAACCAACTGAGTCACCCAGGTGCCCTGCAATGGTGGTTGTTTTAAGCCACCAAGTTTTAGGTGGCTTAACCACCTAACCAAGTTTTCAGGCCCTGGAAAGTCTCTGAGATCAGGTCCTATTTGTTTGACAGGAAATAGGGAGCAGCAGCCCAGTTTAGGGAGAGCTTGGAGCTTCCCACCTCAGGGCTCCTATAGATGATCCCAGGGCTGGGTCTGGCCCCATGGGCATGTGACTGGTGTGGCTGGCCAGAACTGCATGCATAGAGGAGCTCCATGCTTGGTTTGATGCTCTACTGTCGCCATCTTGAAATTCTTAATGCATTTTGAACGAGGGGCCCTGCGATCTCATTTTACACGGGGCCCTGGAAATTACGTGCTCAGTCCTGCCATGACTCACGCTGCGCATGGCCAAGACCTGGACCTGTGGCTGTTTTACTGGTATTGCCTGGAGCCTCTCACTGAAAACCGGTGGGAAGGTGGGGTCAGTGAAGAAGGAAAAGCACACGGACACATGAACGCTGTAATCTGGTCTCCCTTGCTAGGAGATAAATTGAGGCATCTTGAAAACTTTAAGAGTTTATTTGAACAAAAACCGATCTGAATCAGGCAGCATCAAATCAGAAGGGGTTAGGAGCGCCCTGCCCCCGAGAGCCGGGACAAAGACTTACATGGAGACAACGAGGAAGGAAAACAAGGAAATTATTGAATTAGCTGCCGCGTAAAGCCTAGCTGGCTTTCGTGGTTGGTTGGCTTGAGTGTTTTGACTTCATAGTCTTGAGCCATTACAAGCTTAGATCTTGGTTTGGTAGGCCGCTGTGGCAGTAGAACCATTCTGGTCTGATGGCCGCCTCGTCTTATGACTAACACCCTCCAGACGACAGATGCCCCCCCACAAGATGGATACAATGACCCACCTCTGTCAGGATGGACAGTTTGAGAGGGCTGCTTGGCCAGGGAGGCAGTGAGAGGTAGACAGTGCCCTCCAGCTCAGGCCTGAAACAATATCACCCAGAATGTGCTGACTCTGAGCCCTTCTCTCTAGAAACCAAGCTGAGGAAGCTCCCTCCTCCAACAGCAGGGTTTTCCAGCCTGGGGAAATATGGGGCAATGGGGAGCAAGAGTTGAGCAACTCCTGGGGGTCCGGACAGCCACAGCTTCTAAGAGAGGGAAGACATGCAGAGCGAGACCCTGCCTGGGGCTTCAGTAGAGACCCAGGAAGCTGGGGTAGGGGTGAAGGAGGCCCATCCCCACCTCTGCGGCAGATGTGAAGCCCCCTCTCTGGTTAAGTAACCCCTCATCCTAACAGATCATCTCTCACTTGGTAATCCTTTAAAAAAAAACAACCCTTCTGCTTGCTCTCAGTTTGCCCTTGCACAAACCTGTTCTGATCTCTGCAGCTCTCTCTCCCTTGTCTACTGGCTGCATCTCAAAATACCCACAGGCTAGGTCAGAGGTCACCAAGCCCATAATTCTTCGCCTTTTCTCTTTCTCTTTATTGTCCTAGAACAGTGATCCTCAAAGCGCCATCTCGGCTCCGGCTCCGGCTCCGGCAGGCAGCTGGCCTTGCCTTACCGAGTGAGTTATTAGAAACGCTAATATTTGGACTCCAGCCCAGCCGTACCCAATCAGAATCAGACACTCCCCGGGGTTGGTGGGGGCAAGGCTGGTAATCGGCCGTTTAACAAGCCCTCCAGGTGATTCTGATGATCCCTGAAGTTTGAGAACCCCCCCTCCTTGCGATAAGAGTCTGAACAAGGCTCCTCACCAGCACAACCAAAATTTTTGGAGTTGACTCCGGTGTGATGGGATGGCATGGCGTTTTTGCAAAGGAGGCAATAGTCATTCTTTTATGTACAATACCCTTCTTCCTTGGCCCCCACCCCACGAGCCCACAAAAATACACTAGAGGGGGAAAAGCTTTGCTTCTCATTCCTCCTCTATTTAACATCTGTTATCCACGCTCGAGTTGTTTGAACAAGAGAATCTGCGTTAGCATAAACTTGCTTGGAGGGTGTCAGGAAGGCAGGTGCAGTCTGCCATTTTTAGGGCAAGCTGAGAACAAACACAGCACACCGAGCCCAGATCAGCCTTCTGCTGCTGGAGACAGACGTGGAATTTCTGTTTTGCTGCGATGATGCCCCCTGAAGTGCTGCCTCACCTTGGGGCCTTAATTAGAAGCAGCGGTGGCCCGCGGGCCTGCTGAGTTTCCATTTGAAGTGATTGCCCAAAAGAGCTGAGATGGAAAAGCAGACCTTTTGTTATTTCACACATTCTGAGAAGCTTTCTCATAAAAGCCCCTTTCTGGGTTCTAATTTGGCGTCACACGTACCGGGGTCATTTTAAAAAGGTTTCTTATACAGGGTGAATGGTTGGTGAGATCTGGTTTTCCCTTGTTTGCCATAGATGATCAGACTCAATATATGTCATCTGGGCCCCAGCTCTGCTCTCTCACGGTGGGTGGGTGGGGGATGGGGGTGTTTCTGTCCCTTCCCGCCTCCTTCCTGTCCACGCACTATTGCCCTTCCTGCCCCAGCTCCCTGTGGGGCTCTCTCCTTTCTCTCCTGGTCTTCCTGGAGATGTCCTAGGGGCTGGTATTGGCTTGGAGTCTTGGACATTTGAAAAAATATATTCAATCTAAGCGAAACGACCCACTCGACAGGTGGGTATTTTAATTTCCTGATGCACCCTCAAATCGACCTGAGAAGCTCTGGAGATTTTCTTATGTTTTTCTTTATACCCCTATAGGCAATAGAGGATAGACTGCAGGGCTGAGAGACACCAGCCATAAGTCTGCCGAATGAATGATGGGAAGCTGGAAAGGGGAGAAGTGTGACTGTCTTCCTGGATCTGTTGTGGGAATGAGCTCATAGGCTTAACTCTGTGCAACTCTTGGCTCATGGTAAGTCCCAGCTGCCTGTCTTCCACGTGCCACTGAACTGCACAGTGGAGTCCTCTGATCTTGGGTTAACAGGAAGCACGCAAAAACTGATGTCTTCTGACACAGAGAGGAGGTCTTGCACCTGGACCTGTGGAGAAGCATCCATTGGACAGTCTTACATCCAATCAATGTGTCTGTCTTGATTCTCTGATTTTCAACTTGTGGGTTAGGTTTTTGTTTCGTTTTGTTTTGTTTTTTTAATGCACTGTTTAAGCACAAAGGGGGCATTTACTGGGGAATACTCGAGTATTGCACAGCACCCAAGGCTGAGAGCTGCAGCCTAAGCTTCATGAAGTCTTGGAATCAGGAATAGATGGGAAGTCATCAAGAACCTCATTGGTTCTTTTGTCTCGACTCTTCTCTCTCACTTGTGGTCTCTTTTGTCTCTTTCTCCATGTTTGATCTGTGCTCTTTTTCGTGTTCTTTTTTCTGGTCAAGCTTTTGCTTCTTTGGCATGAATATGGATAAACATGGCTGTCGCAAATTGGCAGACCACTCCCTAGCTCAAGGAGGAGCCTTGAGGTTGCCCCAATTCCCAATAGCTGGTAGAGAATCTGGGCAACCCAGGTTGCGTCAGTGGCAACCTAGTCTGTGGCCGGGGCAGAGTCGTGTGATACCAGCATTACTGCTGTGGTTCATTGCAATAGGTGGAGATTTGTTCTGTTAAGAAAAGTGATCTCAGTTTTGGAATTAAGGCAAAAGAAGGACAGCATGTTCTTTCGATGTTGTGTTGAAGCATTGTTTAACCACGTAAAGATTCTTTACATGGTTATATCTTTAGGATATAACCTTTAAGGAGATATATCTTTATTTGATTCACTTCCTGCTGCTGATAAAAGACCCAGATTCTATGAAGTTTATGTGATAATTTATAGATCTTTGTCCAGCGGATATTCAAATTATTTCTGTCTGGTAGAAAATATAACCAAAGCTTATGGTTTTATTGTCCAAAACACACTGAGTAGTTTTGTACCTAACCTAACCTTTTTTTTTTATTTTGACTTACAAAATTTAAATAATTATTTATAATTACTCTCGCTCTATACACATATGTAGTAGAGAATTTAAGTTTTACTATTTATAAATAGTTATTTCTGCTATAAGGAGCCATAGGCATTTTAAAATTAACATATAATGTATTATGTGCTTCAGGGGTACAGATCTGTGAATCATACACAATTCACAGCACTCACCATAGCACATACCTTCCCCAATGTCCATCACCCAGTCACCCTATCCCTCACCCACCCATGCCCCAGCAACCCTTAGTTTGTTTCCTGAGATTAAGAGTCTCTTATGGTTTGTCTCCCTCCCCAGTCTCATCTTATTTTGTTTTTCCCCTACCTACCCACCATGACCCCCCACCCTGCCTCTCAAATTCCTCATATCAGAGAGATCATATGATAATTGTCTTTCTCTGATTCACTTATTTCACTTAGCATAATACCCTCTAGTTCCATCCACCTCGTTGCAAATCTTTTTTTTCCTCGTTGCAAATCTAACCTATCAATCTTATTCCAACATTTTCTTTCTTTAAGGATGATATAATCCTTCACTCTCTGCTCCTCCTTTGAACCAACCCCCACCATCCTGCTGATTACCCCATACGTGAGTTGCACGGATCTTGACATATGTTTATTCGTATGAGAATCACGTTAACAGAAAATTGTATTTCTGTAGTTCCTGGAAAAAAGGAGAGGATTGGATTGACACCTCAATATTATATTTTCTTTTCTGGTTCCTGTGAATCTCTTGTTCCTTAATGACTGCCATAGTGTTTTACCAATGATCTGGTCTTTTGCTTTAGTGAGAGTCTAGTGTCAGTAAACGTTTTTCAGTCTTTGTTGGTATGAAAGATATTTATTTCATCCTTGCTCCTGAAAGAAACTATCATTGGATATCCATTCTAAGGTGACAGTCTGAGGTGACTGTCTGTTAGGCCTTTGAAAATATGATGCCTCTGTGTTCTGGCTTCATTTATTGCTGTTCAGAAGTCAGAAGTCAATTTAATCGTTACCCCGTTGTAGGTAATTTTTCTGTTCTCTCCAGTTGCTTTTAAGATCTTTTCTTTCTCTTTAGTATTTTGTGTTTGACTGTCAGAATCTTTTTTTAAATTTATTTTTAAAATTAAAAAGAGAGAGAGACACACAGAGTGAGGGACACAAGCAGGGGGAGTGGGAGAGGGAGAAGCAGGCTTCCAGCAGAGCAGGGAGCCCGATGCAGGGCTTGATCCCAGGATCCTGGGGATCATGACCTGAGCTGAAGGCAGATGTTTAACTGATTGAGCCTTCCAGGAGCCCCTAGAGTCTCTCTCTCTTTTTAAAGATTTTTTTTATTTGAGAGCAAGAGAGTGAAAAAGAGAGAGAGAGAGATCACAAGCAGTGGTGAGGGGCAGAGGGAGAAGTGATCTCCCTGCTGAGCAGGAACCACCCCTCACCCCGCCCACAATGTGGGACTCGATCCCAGGACGCTGGGATCAGGGCCTGAGCCAAAGGCAGATGCATAAGCGACTGAGTCACCCAGGTGCCCTGACTATCAGAATCTTAAAACAGATTTTTTTCTTATTTGTATTTTTTGGAATTCACTAGGATTCCTGACTCTGATGACTCTTGGAAACATTCAGTTAATATCTGCTCAAATATTACTTTCTTCCATTATTTATATTATCTTATTCCAGAATTCTAAGAAATGATACATTAAATATTCTTCCTCTGTCTTCCATTTCCTATAACTTCAATTTCATCCTCTTTCTTTCCCTCCATGCTGTATTCTGGGTGAGTCCTCTAAATCTATCTTCCAGCTTACAATTCCTTCTTTAGCAGTGACTAATATTCTCTTCTGCCAAATAAACCTATGAAGCATTATAATCACGAAAATGCAAGTAGAAATGATTAGCCTCTCATCAGAATGATAAAAACGGAAACCAAAGTCAATTTCAAGTGTTGATAAGATTGTGAGACCATACCCCCACCGTTGATGGAAGCGTAACTTGGTACGGCTCTCTTAGAGAATGATCGTCATATTACCAATGTTGAAGATTCTCATACCTGTGGAGCTAGTGCTTCTACTGATAGGTGTTTAATTAACATAAAATATGGACACCTATATGCTAAGAGACTTCTAAGCTTGCTCACAGCGATGTGACTCATAATAGCTCAAGTGTCCATTAAGAGTAGAATGATAATGAATTTGTGATCTATTCATACAACAAAAACTATAGCAATGTAGAGGAACAAACTCTACCTATAAACAATCATATGGAAACATTACACAAGCATCATGTTGAGTGAAAGAAACTGGATTTGAAAGAATATATTCTGATGAGCCCATTTATATAAAGAAATAGAAAAACCAAAACATTGTGAAACAAAACTGTTGTATTTAGGGGTGAACACTTAAGAGCATAAAACTATTAAAAAAGGGGCACCTGGGTGGCTCAGTGGGTTAAGCCTCTGCCTTCAGCTCAGGTCATGATCTCAGGGTCCTGGGATCGAGCCCCGCATCGGGCTCTCTGCTCAGCAGGGAGCCTGCTTCCCGCCCCCTCTGCCTGCCTCTCTGCCTACTTGTGATCTCTCTCTCTCTGTCAAATAAATAAATAAAATCTTAAAAAAAACTATTAAAAAAGGATAGGATAGCCATAAAAGTCAGGATAATGGTTAGCTTCAGAGAGGGTGGCCGAGTATGCTGACTGAGAAGGAATACTCCAGGGTTGGGGGGGGGTACAAGTAATATTCTATTTTTTAACCTGATTGTTGGTTAACCGAATGTTCATTTGGTAAGAAATCATGGAGCTCTATGCTGTTTGGTGAAAAAATAAAATGCTCTGATTTGAAAATAATGGAAGTGTAACATATCTAAATTTGTGAGATTTAGTTGTAAAGGATTTTATAGCCTTAAATACTTATATTATAAAGTAAAAATGGCTAAAAATCTAGGAATTAAATATTAGATTTAGGAAGTTAGAAGAAGAACATTAAAATAGCCCAAAGAAAGTAGAATCAAGAAAGCAATAGAGATTGGAGAAGAAACTAATGAAACGATAAACACATAGAGAATAAAATGTAGAATAAAAATGATGATCAATACAAAAAGTTCATTCTTTGATATTATGAACAAAGTTAACAGACTTCTAGCAAGATTGAAAAAGAGAGAAGACAGAAATGGCCAATATTAGGAAATGACAAGGGGACTATGTAACAGAGACAGCAGTAAGAAACTATTCAGAACAAATATATGCTAATAAAATAGAAACTTAGGTGAAATGGGCAAATTAATGGGGAAAATACAACTTATCAACACTGACTGAAAAGGAGAAGAAAAATGGAATACTTCCATAATTGTTGAATCAAATAAACTGAATTAGTACTAAAGACTCTTCCCACTGGGAACATGGAAGACCTAGAGAGTGTCAGAAGCAGGTTTCACAGACTTCAAAAAACAGATTATCAAAAATCACGGAAACTCTTACACAGAACAGAAAAAGAGGAAACACTCCCCATCTTGGTTATGAAGCTCATAAAAAAGATCTTCCTTCCGAAAGCAGATGAAGGCAATATGAGAAAGGAAGATTATAGACTGATTGCACTCATGAACACAGATACAAATAGCCTAAACAGAATTTTAGCAAACCGAATGAAACAAGATATAAAAAGACAGCATATCATGGTTAAATTGGAACGAGAGTATATCCCAGAAATGTAAGACTGGCTCCACATTGAAATCAACTAATATAGTTATCCCGTTCATGGACCAAATGAGAAAATTCATGTGGAATTCTCTCCCAATAAAAGCAGAAGAATTGTTTGATAAAATCCAGCATCAGCTTATGGTAGAGTCTTAGCAAACCAGGACTAGAAGAGAACTTTCTGAACCTGATCAGGGTCAACTACCTCTAAAAAAATAACTTAAACAAAGGCTAAACTAAATGACGAAGAAAAATGCGGTTCCTTTAGACATTAGGTACAAGACAAAGATTCTTGCTTTCACTAGTTTTTAACCAGTATAATAAGGCCAAAAAAAAAAAAAAAAGATTTGTAAGGTTTAAGGATTAGAAAGGAAGAAAAAACTTGTCATTTATACATGATATAATTGTTTGCAGAATTATAGGCAATTTGTTAGAATTTATAAGAGAGTTTAGCAAGGTTGCCAATTACAAACCCAATATAAACAAGTCAATTGTATTTTTATATACCAGTACCATTTGGGAAATTTAATTAGATAAAGCTGTCATTTACAATAACAATAAAAAATATAAGGAAATTATGTCCAGTTTTTCCAAATTTGAACTCGAGATCCAAAGCATTTCCCATAAAAATACCAGCCTGGTTTTCATTTAAGTTGGCAAGCTGATTCTAATATTTATATGGAAGAGTGAAAGTCCAAGAATAGCCACAGACTCTTAAGAAAAAAGGACAGAATGGAGGAATTTGCCCTACTAGCTATCAAGCCTGATCATAAAGCAGTAGTAACTAAGACAGTGAGATATCCATGCAGCTAATGACAAAAAGATGACAAGCAAAATGGAGAGCCTAGAGATGGACCTATGCATGTTAGGAAACTTGATAAATGACAGAAGTGACATTGCAGAAAAGTGGGGAAGTGCTGGACTATTCGGTAATCATCCATATGGAAAATAGATGGAATTGCAGCCTATATCTTTGCATGTGCAAAACCCAATTCTGTATTAAGACCTCAAAGGTATGGGTGCCTGGGCGGCTCAATTGGTTAAGCGTCTGCCTTCAGCTCAGGTCATGATCTCAGGGTCCTGGGATCAAGTCCCACATCGGGCTCCCTGCTCAGCATGGAGTCTGCTTCTCCTTCTCCCTCTGCCCCTCCCCCTGTTTGTGCTCTCTCGTGCTCTCTCTGTCAAATAAATTAAAAATCTTAAAAAAAAAAAAAAAAAAAGAAGACCTCAAAGGGAAGGGTAAAACTGAAGTCTTTAGAAAAAACACAGAACATCTTTAAGACCTAGGGTGGGGAAGGCTTTCTTAAGCATTACACAAAAGTACAATGCATCAAGAAGAAGACTGATAACCCTACTACCTGACTTAAAAATGATTGTAAGACTCTATAAAAAGAGGGAGAATAGAAGCTCTGAGCGGGAAGACATCTTTAACACATGGAAACAAGAAGAGATTGTTATCCAGAATGTATAAAAAAAAACTCCCAGAAATCGTTAAGAAACCAGTAAATCGCAATATGCAAATAAGGAAGACGTGAGAACAGTAAAAACAAAGAAAAAGATACACAGGTAAGAGCAGATGAGAAAAGGTTTGGCTCCATTATAAATCATGGAATGCAAATCAAGACAAGGAGGAGAT
The DNA here is from genome assembly GCF_009829155.1 of Mustela erminea. Classification (NCBI taxonomy): domain Eukaryota; kingdom Metazoa; phylum Chordata; class Mammalia; order Carnivora; family Mustelidae; genus Mustela; species Mustela erminea. The sequence goes on along the minus strand of NC_045624.1, from coordinate 17,198,338 downwards.
ACTGTCTTATGCCATCGGACTGGCAAAAATTAATAATTCAGACAATACATGGATATAGAGCAAATCACTCCTGGGGGGAGTATAAATCAGCACTCTGGGAGAATACTGGCATTATTTAGAAAAGCTAAAGATGCACAATACCTCAATGGCCCAGAAATTCCATTATATCCCCCCTGGAGACATTCTGTCACAATGAACATCCAGAGAGAGGTACACGAATTTTCATAGCAGAGCTGTGGCTCATAACAAAAACTGGAAAATCACCCAAATATCCACTCAGGAGAAAATGAATATATAAGCTGTACCACATAAGTGAAAAAATAAATGAATGACACGTCCTATGTTAACCCGAGGTGGGAAGACCATTCAGCCGCCGCGTTGAGCGAAAGGAGCCATTCGCAGATGAACGCATCTCCAGTGACTCCATTTAGTCAAGTTGACAAACATGGAAAAATCAAACAAGGTTTCATTCAGGGATACATAGATATGCTGAGATGTTTTTAAGGAGAGCCTTATAACAGACCCCTTTTATAGGCTAGGCTCCCAGCTGCCCCCCATTTCTGACAGGAGAACACTTACCTGTTTCTCTGAGGGAGGAGGGCGCTCTGAGTTGGGACGGCAGCCCTCCTCAGGCTGGCCCATGTTCCTTGCTCTGCTTACCTGGGTAGTTCTCCACAGTAACCCCATGGAGACCAGCCTGGCTGTCCGGACTCTCCCTCCCCAGAGAGGGGGCCATTTAGCTGTCTCTGTCTTCATGCTCTCTTTGCTGCTGGGCTCCGGGGAAGAGCCAGGCCTGATTTTCAGCCAGGAGAGAGATGGGCTCCTGAATCCCCAGTAAGATGTGTTGACTTGAATTTAGTCTTATTCAAGCCAATCACCCTGGTTCTAGGGTTCTTGGTTCTTTTATCTAGTATGTCAACCCTGCCAACTGATACTATTTTTCATCCCAAAGTTATTCATAGGACATAATCTAGGAGGCATACCCTGTGACAGTTTTGGGTACAACCAGAGTAGAAGTCATTGAACTTGGTCTTGTCTGTTTGTAGCCACTGAAAGACCCAGTTTCTGGTGATGTTGTGTTCATCTGGGAAAGGGTCCTGTGACTGACCGGTGGGCTCTAGCTGTCCCCACCTCCTCCCGCCCCTCTTTGCCAAGGCAGCCGCCTGGTGCAGTCTTAAAGGGGAGTAGGGCAGGTGACAAGGGAAGGCCAAGAAGGACAGGTAGTGGGGGTGGACAGGGAAGGCAACCCGGGCAGGCCTGGAAATGGAGCTTTCTGCTCTCTCTGAGCCAGGATTCCTTTTGAAATACACGGAGACCTTTTCCAGCAAGTGCCCGGACAGACCCTCCATTCATCTGGACAGCACATTTTTCTTTACAGAAAAGCACCATTCATCAGCCAGCAGCTCCTGGAATGTGGGCTGAGAAGCGCAGGCCGCTAATGGCCATTGGCAGGTGACATCACGGCCTAAAAAAAGCCTCCAGCTCACCCCCACCCATCCGGGGCCCTGCGCTTTCCAGGGACTCCCTCCCCCTGTGGACTGGGTTTGGGACAGGAAGGGTTTATCTGGAAGACCAATGTTCCTCTCCGGAGCTGCTTTTTCCTTTCAAGTAAGTCATTTACCTTCAACGAAACGTTCAGCCAGAGAAGACGCAGTTCCTATGAAGTTTGAACACTCAAGTCAAAGCCGAACTCAATGAGAGGCCAAGCTCCTATCAGTGGTGTGAAGTGAAATGTACAAACACATAATTAACGGGAGAGCCAGAAAGTAAAACCGTCCGGCCCACAGATAGGGGAGCAGAACCACCCGAGTGTGGCCCAATCAGAGCTTGTCACCTGAAGCCCGTCACACCCAGGGACGCTTTGAGTTGAAAAAGGGGGGCCCCGGAAGAACAGTAAATCGTTAAATCTCTTCTGAGTTTTCCGGCAGGGGACTTCAATATCACACAGCGTTAAAGTTGTCCTTGAGTTAAAATACGATAACACGTACCAAAGTCGCAGAGTGTAGAGCACAGAGACCATAAAGACAGGCTGCGTTTCTTCTTCTAAGGGCAGAACCACGCGGCGGTGGTGGTGGGGGGCTAGTCCAGATGATTCTGCCGTCACCTTGACTTACTCCTCCTACAACCTCACTAATCTCCTGTTAACCTTGTCAATCATCTGCCTACCGTGAATCCTGGTGGTGGGGTGTGTGTGGAGAGGGGCCGGCAGAAGGAAGGTGGTAGGGAAAGAGAGGGGCTCATTTCCACTTCCGTGGTTGGCTTGTCCTAGCCACCTGCCATTTGTCTCTGTCCTCTTCTCCGGACATCCAGGTCTTGAACATCCTTTCTTTTTCTTTCTTTTTTTAAAAATCATTTTTATTAACATATAATGTATTATTTGCCCCAGGGGTACAGGTCTGTGAATCATTAGGCTTATACATTTCACAGCACATACGCTCCCCAATGTCCATCACCCAGCCACCCCATCCCTACCCCCGCAGCAACCCTCAGTTTGTTTTGTGAGATTTAAGAATCTCTTATGGTTTGTCTCCTTCCCGATCCCATCTTGTTTCATTTTTCCCTTCTCTACCCACCACAACTCCCCGCCTTGTCTCTCAAATTCTTCATATAACAGAGATCATATGATGATTGTCTTTCTCTGATTGACTTACTTTGCTCAGCATAATACCCTCTAGTTCCATGTCGTTGCAAATGGCAAGATTTTGGTTTTCGGATGGCTGCATAGTATTCCATTGTGTGTATCTACCACATCTTCTTTATCCATTCATCTGTTGATGGACATCTAGGTTCTTTCCATAGTTTGGCTATTGTGGACATTGCTGCCATAAACTTTCGGGTGCACGTGCCCCTTTGGATCACTACATTTGTACCTTTAGGGTAAATACCCAGCAGTGTGACTGCTGGGTCATAGGGTAGCTCTATTTTCAACTTTTTGAGGAACCTCCATGCTGTTTTCTAGAGTGGCTGCACCAGCTTGCTTTCCCACCAACAGTGTAGGAGGGTTCCCCTTTCTCCGCATCCTTGCCAACATCTGTCGTTTCCTGACTTATTAATTTTAGCCATTCGGACTGATGTGAGGTGGCATCTCTTGAGGTTTTGATTTTTATTTCCCTGATGCCGAGGGATGTGGAGCACTTTTTCATGTCTGTTGGCCACCTGGATGTCTTCTTTGCAGAAATGTCTGTTCATGTCTTCTGCCCATTTCTTGATTGGATTATGTGTTCTCTGGGTGTTGAGTTTGATAAGTTATTTATAGATTTTGTATACTAAACCTTTATCTGATATGTCGTTTGCAAATATCTTCTCCCATTCTGTCATTTGTCTTTTGGTTTTGTTCATCCTTTCTTTGAGATCCAGCTTTCCCCTGGGGTCTTCACATTAGGAACACCTTACTCCCTGCCCTTCTGAGCTCCTTTCAGCCCCTGTGGGTTCAGTTTCTTTGACTCAGGGGCTTTATGGGGAAGTATGCTGGTACAGGTGTTGTCCTACTGGTCACGCCCAGCTGTTGACAGAAGCTAAAATGACCCACTTGAAGATTTGCAAATGGAGATGAAATTTCATGGACTGCTTAGGTCTCTGGGCATTCCCCAGGCTTCCTGAATAATCTTCCTGTGTTTGCTAACTGTAATAGAAGGGAAGAGCTTGAACTCTGCTCTTTCCTAACCATTGGTAGGTGATACTTCCTCTCCCTGAACTGTTCTTCGTTTATCAGATCTTTGGTGAGCACTTATGACGTGCCCAGGGATACTCTTGTCTGAGGATTCAGACAGATAAGGCACAGCTCCTGGCTTCAGAGAGCTTACAGTTTAGTAGAAAGTAGACATGTGATAAGACAGTTAGAGTGTGATATGACTGGTGCTTTGATAAAAGATGCCCACAGGACACTAAGGAAGAAATCATGATGGGCACTCAGTGCAGCAGGAGAGTCAGGGAGGGTTTCTTGGAGGAGGTAATATCTTACCGATGTCTTGAAGAATGAAAAGGGCTGAAGCAGCAAGGAAGGCCAAAGAGTTCGCTGGAGCGGGGTGGGCAGTGATGCCAGGCACCCACAAAAACACTGCTTTTCTCATGCCCTCCCCCCTTCTCTCCTTTATCCCTGCTACCTTGGGACACCTGGCTGAGACTAGAGCAGATATTGCAGTAGGAGCTTAACCACTCAGAAGAAGCAAAACTGGGCTTTCCAAACATGCTCTCTTGCTTCACGCACAGGTCTAGGGAGGAGAGAGATCAACAGTGGGAACCATGAAGGGCCCCCATTTTAACTCAGAGAGTGACAGCCCATGTCAAGATGCTCCAATGGCTTCAACCATTCTCGTGGAACAAAAGGAATCGATAGATTTGCCTATGACTGTGTTATCTAAGACATACAAGCCTGCACAACACATCCAATAGTCAGCTAGCAAGTGGCAGACGGCTCAGGAGGATGAAGTGTTGCTTGTGAGAGATCTGTGAACCGCCGCCATGTTTGAAAGTACACATTATGGACAACCAGTGGGAGATGTCAGCCGCATTCCATCTGTGTTCTTTTGTATCCTTGCTCCAAAAGGAATGTTTATCTTGCCGTATAATCACAGATTATTCAGTCACATTTTCATAATGAGTATTGAATTTACATAAACTCATTAAAATTTTACTCTGTGGTTTGGGAGATAAGCTTTAGTTTCCCAAAGAAAGGCTGTTTGGGTCAGGCTGTCTGTTTTGTATCTTTTTACTGACTCAGGAATGCTCTGGGTGGGACTCCAGACCAGGGACTAGGAGCTCACAGTTCACTGGCCCCTGTCCTGGGGACAGAGACTCGTGGGTTGAGGAGTGGAATGTGAGCACGGTGTCCCCTCTGCAGTCAGCAGACAGTGACCCCGCTTCTGTTTATGACGGGATATTCCGTCTGGACACCTTGAGCAACCGGCATTAAGCGAGGGAAGTATCATTGAAGCCCCTGGATTGGAGTAGTCTTTTACAAAATTACCATTTTCTTTTAAAAATAGGTAATACATCCCCATAGGTGATTTCCCCCCATACATTGTCATTGTTTAAAAATGAAAATTGTAAATAAATTGGATGTTGGGCGTATCTGCCTGAGTGCTCCCGAGTCCTCCCGGTTTCCGTTCCTCCAGCAGGTGTCCAAGATGATTTAGTTCCTTCGGGTGTTCTCTAAGAGGTATTACGGAAGGTGTAAACAGATGTGAATGTTGTCTTTCCTCTTCCAGCTTTTTTTTTTTTTTTTAAAGATTTTATTGGTTTATTTGAGAGGGAGGGAGAGAGAGAGAGCACGAACAGGGAGGGGAGGGAGAGGCAGGTTTGCTGTGAATAGGGAGCCCGGCATGGGGCTCCATCCCAGGACCCTGGGATCATGACCTGAGCCGAAGGCAGACGCTCAATCAACTGAGCCACTCAGGCACACCCTTTCCCCACTTTTAAAAAACAACTAACAGGAGTGCCTGGGTGGCTCAGTGGGTTAAGCCTCTGCCTTTGGCTCAGGTCATGATTTCAGGGTCCTGGGATCAAGCCCCACATCGGGCTCTCTGCTCAGTGGGGAGCCTGCTTCCCCTGCCCCCTCTCTGGCTGCCTCTCTGCCTACTTGTGATCTCGGTCAAATAAATAAATAAAATCTTAAAAACAAACAAACAAACCTAACAGAGTTCTTTGTATTCTGTACTTATATTTTTCTTCTTACCACCTAACATCTTCTCTATCAGTTCTTTCTGGGCATTCTCGTCCCCGCTTAGGGCTGTGTGCTATTGCACTGTGGGGCTGGACTGTCATTTCTTACTGATGTACATCTAATTTGATTCCAATCTTTTGCTCCCACATACAACACTTCCACTAAGAATTCTGTATGTTGGTCATTTGGCATGTGTAAAAAAAAATGACTGTGGGATAAATCCCTGGAAGTGGAATTGTTTGGCCAAAGAGAACATGCCTTTGTGATTTAGCAGACATTGCTGAATTGCTTCCAAACAGATTGTATCACTTTGCACTCCCACTAGCCATAAGGGAGAGGACCTGTTTCCTCTACTGGCTTCCGCCTTATTAAACATTTGGATTTTTGCCAATTTGTTAAGTAGGAAAATGAAATCTTGATGGCTTTAATTTGCATCCTTTATTGTGAATGAGGGAGCGCATTGCTATGTCCTTTAGTGGGCTGTCCTTTGCCCATTTCTCTTGGGCCATTGATCATTTTACTTGTTGATGTGTTAGAACTTTTTGTATGTATGGGGTGTGAGTTGCAAGTATTTTTCTATTTGTCATTTGTCTTTATAATAAGTCATTTGGCTGTTTGGTTTTCTTCATGCAGAAGTTTTAATTTTTTTTTTTAAGAGAGAGAGAGAGAGAGAGCAAGAGCAGGATGGGGAGGGGCAGAGAGAACGAGAGGGAGAGAGAGAGAGAATCTTAAGCATCATGCCCAGCACGGAGCCAACAAAGGACTCGATCTCACGACCCTGAGATCATGACCTGAGTGAAACCAAGAGCTGGACGCTTAATGGACTGAGCCCTGCAAGCACCCTTATTTTTCTCTGAGAAGTTTATTTTATTTTTATTTTTTTAAGAAGATAACATTTTTTTTTATTTAAAGATTTTATTTATTTGTCAGAGAGAGAGGGACAGCTCAAGCAGGGGGAGCAGCAGGCAGAGGGAAAAGCCGGTTCCCCACTGAGCAAGGAGCCCAATGTGGGACTCAATTCCAGGACTCTGAGATCATGACCTGAGTTGAAGGCAGATGCTAAGCAGACTGAGCCACCCAGGCACCCCATCTATGAGAACTTTGGAATCCTGTTGTCTAGTTCCAGAAAAAAAAAGTCTGCTGGCACTTACTATTGATATAATGTTAAATTATAAACTCATTTAGAGAATGTGGACATATCACAACATGGCATGTCTGTTTAAATCTTCTTTTGTTTCTTTCAGAATTTTTTTTTCTGCAGGACTTAAACTTTTTTGGTTGTTTATCTTTTTGTCTCTCTGTTTCCTATTGTAAAACGTCTCCCTCCCCTTCTGTCTTCTGGCTGGTTACTGTTTCCTTGTGAATTTTATAGCCTGCTACTTTACCAAATATTCTTATTGTTTGAGGAATTTTTTTGGTTAGTTTTCTTGGATTGTCTGGTGTGTCATCATAGAATCCATAAATAGTGACATTTCACTTCTTCTTTTCTAATTTTCATGTCTCTAACTGCTTTCTTTTATCTTGTTCTAGGAATATTATTGGTGAAATGGCTTTTTAGTAATTGACATGCAAAACAAGTTCAGTATAACAGAGAGAGTGTGGGCACATTGACAGATGGAGCACAGGAATCTCCAGGGAGGGAAGAGATGCAGTTAATCCCCTTTCTAGAAAATTCAGGTAGGAATGTAAATTTGGGCAGCCAGTGTGGAAAACAGTATGGCGGTTCCTTAAAAAAGTTAAAAATAGAACTACCACATGGCCCAGTCATTCCATTTCTGGGTATTTATCCTAAGGAGATGAAATTACTACTCTGGAAAACATGTCTGTGCCCCGATTGTAACATAGTTACATTACATGTAATTTTGTAACATTTTTCATTACAGCAAGCATTATTCACCATAACCACGCTATAGAAACAACCTCAGGGTCCAGTGATGGATGAATGAAGAAAATGTGATTCGCACACATACACACGTGCTCTGGAATGTTATTCAGCCATAAAAATGAAGGAAACCTTGTCATTTGTGACAGCATGGTTGGAAGTCAGACAGAGAAAGGCAAATACTATATGATCTCACTTATATGTAGAGTCTGAAAAAAACAAACTCATAGAAACACAGAGAAGATTTGTGGTTGCTGGAGGCAGAGGGTGAGGGATGGGGAAATGGGTGATGGTGGTCAAAAGGTTTAAATTTCTGTTTATAAGATAGATCAGTCTTGGGGCTGAAATGGGGAACGTCATGACTGGGGTTGACATTATTGCGTTGCGTATTTGAAGGTCGCTAAGTTAGGAGATCTTAAAAGTTTTCACCAGGAAAAAAGAAAAAGTAGAAGTAAGGTAATAAATACAGTCCCTTTGTGAAATGCTGGATGTTACCTAAGCTTGGCAGTGACCATTCTGCAATATATACATCTATCACATCAGTATGTCGTATCCCTTAAACTTTTATAATGTTGTATGTCCATTTTATCTCAATACCAACAGGAAAACATATGTGGTGCACTGAGTTGCCCAACAGAGGTCAGATGGCAGGAAAGGGTAAGAGGAGGGTCTAAGGGTATGTTGGCCACAGGGCAGGAGGGTTGGGCCCAGGACTCAGAGAAGGCTAATTTTGGCTGTGGCGTTTGGCTGATTCAGGAACTACTCTAGATCCATCTGTCTTGGTGCCATGAATATAGCTTTTGGGGGAGATGGCTGTGTGTGTGTGTGTGTGTGTGTGTGTCTTCCTGCATGCATGAATGGGGAGAGTAAGTTGTTGGACCTTGTACCATTTGAGTTTCAAGTTTCCACTCTCTTCCACGTGGGATACACGTGGCTAGAGACAAAGCTGAGAGATGAGGCGCCGGGTGTGCCCTGCAGCTGTAGAGAGCACTGCACCTGTTGTGGCCTCTCTGAGGTTTGGAGTCTCCGCTACATTGCCCTAGTCACTCCTGGCATCAGTGGGCATGTCCTGGGCTGCTGGGCCCCTGGTAATAGAAGTGACAACATGTCTTACGAGCAAAGGAATCAGGATGGAGAACAGGGGCTGTCGGGCAACTAAACAGAGCCCAGAAACCTTTCCATCTCCCAGCTTCGAACCCACAGAGCCCTGCTCTGGCGCCCCAGTGCACCAACTCTGCCTGCCCCCAGCAGGTGGCGGTAGTAGAGCTCCCGCAGGGCCCTTTCCTGGCAGCCATATTGTTCATTACTCTGCTCGGTGCTTGCGTATCCGTGGTGAATTATTACCAGAGAGTAGGGAGGTTAGAAGGACAAACAGTAGATCAGGCAACACAGGAGATGTTTGTCAAGTCATAAGAAGACAAGGAGAAGTGGCTGATGAAGTAAAAATTTGCAGCTATGATGAGAGGATTAGCACCATTGTTGGAAGCTTTGGCTTACTGTTGATTCAGGTGATGGGTGGGAGTTTGTTCAGGACTTTAAAGGCTAAAAATGGCAAAAATGTGGCTGCTGAACCATCACAAGCCATATGTGGCCCAGAAGTTCAAAGCCTGTGCTTGAGAAATAAAGTTTTTAAAAAACGGAAGACCTTAGTATTATATACTACCACATCGCCTCTGTTTCCTTGTTGCAACTGAGGATACAACTAGAGATGTCATGGAAGAAAGGGCAGGATGTAACTTCTCTTTCTCATATATTGTCTGCTCAGCATCAAAGGGTGAGTTTGAGGAGGTGATGGTAGATACAGTGGCCTGGAGGTCAAAGCTGCTAAAGAATTCCTTAAAAATACTTGCAGAGATCATCCAGGAAGGGGGTTCCCTGACTCAACAGGTGATCAGGGTAGGTGATAGTGACCTGTTCTGGCATTACAAATTAATTTATTATTTTCCCAGGTTTATTGAGATATAATTGACATATATAATTTTAAGGTGTGTGGGGTGTTGATTTGATACACTTTTCTATTGCAAAATCATTAGCACTGGAGTGTTAGGTAACATCTCTATGCCACATAATTACATTTAAGATTTGCTCTCCTTGTAACTTTCAAATATGTAATTTCTATATATATATAATTTCAAATATAAAAATATATTATTAGCTATAATCCCCATGTTGTTAGATCCCTAAACTTGTTCATCTTATAATTGAACATTTGTACCCTTTGGTCAACTGCTTCCCCCCCAGCCCTTGGTAACCATCATGCTTCTCTCTGTCTCTCTGAGTTTGGCTTTTTTAGATTCCACAAATAAGTGGTATAATATTTGTCTTTCTCTGTCCAACTTATTTCACTTAACATAATGTCCTCAAGATTCATTCACGTTGTAGCAAATGGGAGCATTTCACTGCTTTCATGTATATACTGCCTCTTTAGCAGTCATTCTTTCATGGACGGACCCTTAGGTTGTTGTCATTTCTTGGCTGTTGTGAGTAATGTTGTAATGAACAAGGGGGCGCAACTATCCCTTCAAGATCCTTTTTTAATTTCCTGTGGATATATACCCAGAAGTCAGAGGGATGGAGCATGTGGTTGTTCTGTTCTTAACTTTTTGAGGAACTTCTACGCTGTTTTTCATAGTGGCTGCACCAATTCACTTTCCCACCAACAGCACACAGGGCTGCCTTTCCTCTACACCTTTGCCAACACTTATCTCTTGTCTTTTTTTTTTTTTTTTAAAGATTTCATTTATTTATTTGACAGAGAGAGAGAGAGAGATCACAAGTAGGCGGAGAGGCAGGCAGAGAGATGGGAGGGGGAGAAGCAGGCTCCCTGCTGAGCAGAGAGCCCAGTGTGGGGCTCGATCCCAGGACTCTGGGATCATGACCTGAGTCGAAGGCAGAGGCTTATACTGCTGAGCCACCCAGGCGCCCCGTCTCTTGTCTTTTTGATGACAGCCACACTGGCCTCGCGTAGAGGAGACCGCCCCCAAACACATGTATCATCCACAAGTGGCTTTAAAGCTTCGCATGGTGGAATCACAATCCTATTGGTAGCTTTGAATCTAGAAATGGTCTGTGAACTTTAGATGGACGGCCCCTTGGAATCTGATCTGCTTTAAGCAGGAAAGCTTATGTGCCTCACTGCTGTGCGGGGAGGCTAGGCGGAAAGCCTTTTGGCAAGTAGTAGATCCTCAAAATATGCAGAGGTCTTCTGATTGTTTCCAAAGTTTATGTCTCAACTATGATTGCCAAACCACCAAAATTGGCTGGAAGCTGTGCCGGTAGCAGTCCTCTCAAACAGTAGACCTGCAGGCCCGAGTTCTTAGTCAGAATCTGGTGTCTGGGGTGTGAGTGTGAAAAGAACCAAAAGACCTTGTCAGGAGCTTCGATTCTGGCCTAGGTCGGGTTGCTAAGAGCTCCTGGAGCATTTACAAATCTCAATTGCTCAGGCCTCTCCCCTCAGAAATCCTGAGTCAGTGGGTCTGGGTTAGGGCCCAGTGAGTGACTCAGATGTCCAGTCAGGGTTAGAAACCACCCACCTAGGCTGGTCCGAGCATTGTCACCAGGGACCTGAGTGACCCTTGGCAAATCATTTTACTTCCTTGAATTGCGGTTTCTCATATCTAAAATAAGAACTTGGCGGATTGGAGGCAGCCAAACTCCTGCAAATCTGCAGCTCCCAGAGAGCTTTAGAAATACAGATTCTTTTTTTCTTTTCCTTTTCTTTGTTTAATTAAATTTTTTAAAAGAAATTACTTTCCCCTATTTTTTTAAAAAAATAATTAATTAATTAATTAATTTGACAGAGATCACAAGTAGGCAGAGAGGCAGAGAGAGAGAGAGGAGGAAGCAGGCTCCCCGCTGAGCAGAGAGCCCGATGCGGGGCTTGATCCCAGGACCCTGAGATCATGACCTGAGCCGAAGGCAGAGGCTTTAACCCACTGAGCCACCCAGGTGCCCTCTTTTTTTCTTTTTAAAAAATTTTTATTTAAATTCAACTAGTCAACATAAAAAAAAAAAAAAAAAAGATTTCTGAATCTCACTCCAGACTTACTGAGTCTGAATCTTTGGGGCCAGAGCCTAGGAACCTGTATTTAAAAAATTGTGGTAAAATGCCCATAATGTAAATTGGACCAGTTTCACTATTTTTAACTGTACATTTCAGCTGTGTTACATATATTCGCACTGTCGAGCAAAGGGTCTCCAGAACTTTTTTGTCTTGCTGAACTCCAACTTGGTACCCATTACACAACTCCCCGTTCTCTCCCTCCCCACCCTGGTCCCTGGCAACCACCATTTTACTTTCCATCTCTGTGAATCTGACGACTCTCTGTGCTTCGTAATAATTGGGACTGTAAAGTATTTGTTGTCTTCGTTGGGACTGGCTTCTTTCACTTAGCCTAACGTCCTCAAGGTTTGTTTGTGTTGTACTATATGACAGCATCTTTTTCCTATTTTAAGGCTGAATTATATTGTTTTTACATATTTTACTTGCCTGCGGATCCATCCACGGTCCCTTGGGGTGCTTTCACCATTTAGTGACGCGGCTACGAACAGGAGTGTACAAGCGTGTCTTGGAGTTAGGTGGACGGCCGGAAGTGGAATCCCTGGTCACAGGGGAACTTTTATTTTTTTAAAATTTTTGAGAAGCGGCTATACTGCGTCCCAGAGGCCCTGTGCCATTTTATCTTCCCACCAGCAATGCACAACGGTTCCAATTTCCCCACGTGGTCTCCCGTCCTGGTACGTGTGAGGAACGTGTGTGTGTAAGCAGCTCTCCAGGAGAGTCTAATGAGCTAGTCCCTGGGCAGGGGGCCTAGGACCGCAGTGGTCATTTGGGCCCCTTCTAGCTCAAAAGGGCCTGAATTCACAAAAATGCCTTCTGTTGATCACGAATGTCTCCCAGTGCCAGGCAGGGTGCTGGTAATGTAGTCGATACTAACAAGTGTTTGAGTGTGCAACAGACACCTACGTGTCATTTCTGCTAGTGTCGAAGTTGGCCCTTGCAGCAGGCTGAGCGCTGAGTGAGACCCCAGGCGGCAGTGTTTGGGTTTTTTCCTTGTACCAGTGTTTTCTGGTTAAGGCAAAGCCTGTGTAGGCAGCATCAGAATGCATAGGGCCTGGGGGAAGGTGTTTGGGTGACTCTGGACGTTTCTCCTCCTTGTGTGCAGGAGCTCCCCGGGCCAACCGGCGGCTGGCAGACGCGACAGGGTGGCACCCTGGAGTGGAATCCATCCTCCCAAAGGAGCCTCCCATCCAGCCATGGCCTGACTTGCCCCGTAGGGTTGCTGGAGCCAGCGTTGCTCGGCGCTGCCCCGGGGGAGCTGGAGTCCTGCCCTGCAGCGTGGCCTGGACAACCAGGAGGGAAAATGTGGCCTCTGTTCTCTGGAAGGTGGTTCTACCATGCCCTGCAGCTTGCAGCCTCTGGGATGTGTCTGCAGTTAATGTCCTGTGGGGCCAGCCCAGCCTGCTGCCCTTCTGGTCCGGAGAAAGCAGCCCTGGAGCCCCCTCGCCAGCATGGTCCTCACTTCCAGTGCTCCCTGGCCCGGTGGGGCGAGGCACTGGCTTGTCACTGCTGATGGGCTCGGCCCGTTCTTGCCTCTTAGATGTTCCCATGGTTACAAATCAGCTCTTCCCTGGACTTGGCAGCCTTAGAATTTACCAATCACCTCTACATACAATGTCTTCTTTAACCTTACAGGTGGTGATTTATGGACTTGGCAAGATGGCGAAGAGAAATGGATTTTCCTGAACAACATTGGCCAGAAGCCTGCCTGTACCCCCAACTCGGTAATTGTTGGCTCTGCTTTGCCTCTCACCTTCCCTCGTGCACCACAAAATGTTTTTTTTTTTTAGAACAGTGGGCTCTTCTGGTCTCTGTGACATGGAGTCTTGTCTTGGAAGTTGGCTGTAATTGAACTTGCGAACTGATTCAAACACCAGGATGCCTCTAGGAGAAGGTCATTAGAGAAGACCGTAGAGATCTATAACATTAATAATAATAAAGTCCCAAACAGTAACTAACATCTGGCTAGTTTGCTGGGAGCTGGCAGTTCTCCCAGAGCAGAGAACGGGGGCCCTGAGAGTGTGGGGGGACTCACCCCCAGTCCCATGGCTGGCCTCAGCAGAGGTGGTGTCTCCTCCGCGCTGGTCTCTGCCTCTCACCCCCACGCTGCTTCCTCTGATGTTTTTGTAGGTCCTCTTTATTTTGCATTCTCTACCCCCTGCTCCTGGCCCTTAAAAAAAAAAATTAAGGCAAAATTCATGTAATACAGAATTAACCGTTTTAATGAGTACAGTTCAGGGACACCCCGTGCGGTCACAGTGTTGTGCAACCATCACCTCTATCTTGTTACAGAACATTCTTATTTCCCCTAATGGAAATATTGAACCTATGAAGCAATCACTCTGCATTCCCTCTGCTTCCCAGTCCCTGGCAACCACTAATCTGTTTTCTCTCTCTATGGATTTATGTTCTGGACATCTCACAGAGGGACAATCATGTGGTGTGTGGCCTCTTGTGTCTGGCTTCTGTCATGTAGCATGTTTTTGAGGTTTGTCAAAGCTGGTGTAGCAGGAGTCACTGGCTCGTCCCTTTTTATGGCTGAATACTATTCCACCGTGTGGAGAGACCACGTTTTATTTGTCGGTTTGTCTGTTGGCTGCACTTGGGCCCTTTCCACCTTTTGGCCATTATGAATAATGCCGCTGGGAGCATTTGCGGGTGGGCAAGTATGTGCGCGAAGACCCATTTTCCCTTCTTTTGGCTTATACACACCGGAGAGTGGAAGAGCTGGGTCAAATGGTGATTATATGTTTTGCGCTCTGAGGAACGTTCTAGTGCTTTGAAGTGGAATAAATCTCCCCTTCCTTTGAGACTGAAACATGCTGGTGATCCAGAAAATGCTGAGGCAGGCCTCCTTTCTCACCTGGAACCAGTCCCCTGGTGTCCCTGTCATCTTGGGGCAAGGGGCAGAAACAGTGATGGGGGTAGGGGGAAGAAAGCTGTGTGAGTTGGCCAGCTGCCAGAACCAAGTACCCCAGACTGTGGGACTGACACAAAAGAAATGTACTTTTCAGAGTCCTGAAGCCTGGAAGTCTGAGATCAAGGTGTCAGCAGGGCTGTTTTCTTCCGAGGTCTCGCTCTTTGATCTGCAGGCGGCCATCTTCTCCCTGCGTCTCCTGCATCTTCCCTCCGCGTTTGTCTGTGTCCTGATCTCCTCCCCTCATAGGTCAGATGGGACTGGTGCTTCCCCACATGACCTCATTCTGTCCCCTTTCCCTCTCTAATGGCCCTTTATCCAAATAGTCACATTCTGAGGTTCTGGGGATCCAGGCTTCCACATAGGAGTTTTGGGGAGCCACAATTCAGTGTGTAACAGCTGCTTTGAGGCTTGTCACAGGATTTTGACTTCAATGCCTGGTTCCAGCCCTGCCAGGTAACAGGTGCAGAATGTGGGTCAGGGACAAACTTGCTAACTTGTCTATTAGCCGTAAAAGGAAGAGAATAATACCAGTCCTAAAAATCAGTAGATGTGAGGTAAAGTGTGCATGTGTTTCTAGAACTGTGTCTGGCACGAAGTGGACACGAATAACAACTTGAGCTTTCGTTCCCTCCCACCTCCAGGGCTTTCTGTGTTTTATTTTCCCCAGCAAGTTCTTTTGAAACAGGGATCCTTCTCAGGGGGCACCCTGAGGGGGCTGGCTCTGTAGGGTTTCTCAGTTGCTAGCCCTAGCCAAAGCATTTTTATATATTAAAAAAATATAAATATATATATAAGATATATATAGAGTAAAATATAAAGTATATAAAAATATATTCTTACATATACTTTTTGGTATGAGATACTGGTAGTACATAAAAACGGTCCTTTTAAGTTCTGCTCTAAGCACTGAACTCCTCCATATTTGAGAAGTTAAAAGGGAACTCAGTCTGTGCCTTCACCGTCTCCTTCCCCACGGCCAGCGTCCCTCCAGCCAGGCGCGCGCCCGCGCTCTCAGCTTCCAGACCTCTGCCTTCCCAGCCACGCCACCCACAGTGTCATCTTCCAGAGGTACAGTTCTTCTCATACCATTCCCCTACGCAAAAACACCGTGCGCTTTCCCACCACCAAATGGAAACTTTTCACCTGACACGAGGCTCCTCAGCTCGCCTTTCCAGCCTGGTTTTTCTCTGTTCCCTTGTCCGCTTCTAACAAATCAGGGTTTACTCACCGTTCCTTGCAAGTGTTCTGTGTTTTCCCTCTCTCCTGCTCTGTGCCCATCAGGAAGGCATTCGGCTGCAAGTCATAGAGCCTCTGCAGCCGTGACAAGAACAAGAACATCCAATCTTTCACATAATAGGAAGTCCAGAGGCGGGCTTTTCAGGGCTCAGCATGTCATCAGAGACTCCATTCCTGTGGATCCTTCTTTTCGGTCGTTTCCACACGTCGGCGTGTTGTGATATAATTGCAAAGGGTCTGTTCTAGCTCCAGACATCACGTCCATGTTCAGAGTAAGAAGAAGCCAAAAGAGGTCACTATCCATTGATTTCCCTTTTATCAAACAGTGCAATCTTTTCCAGAAGCCTCTATAATTCTCCTTTAGTGTGTCATGTCCAGCCTTGTGTCACATGGCCAGCCCCACTCTAGCTGCAAGGGAAGCTAGGAAAGTGAATATTTAACTGGGAAGTGAGCAAGAGGGCACGGAGGTGGGCATGGCCATAGGGTGAGCCCAGCATCAGTGTCCGTTACACCAGTCCATTCTCCACGAGGTTCCATCCTCTTACCCAGATACAGGGAGGCTTTCTCCCTTCTTGCTCCTAATCCTTTTTGAATTTTGATTTCAGCACACATCTACTCTCTTATATGGTGGTTAGCAGTTATTTTTGTGTTTATCTGATCTTCCCTTTCAGACTAGAAACTCCTCAAGAGCAAAGACCATTATTGGTTCATCTTTGCATTCCCTGTAGCACCTAGGACTCAAACATACCCTGTATACAGATGCTTTAATAGTTCAAGTAGTGACTTGAATTTAAAAACTTGCCTTTTGGGGGGGTGGGGCGTGTGGGTGGCTCAGTTGGTTAAGAAGCTCTTTTTTTTTTTTTTAAAGATTTTATTTATTTATTTGACAGAGAGAGGAAGATCACAAGTAGGCAGAGAGGCAGACAGAGAGAGAGGGGGAAGCAGGCTCCCCGCTGAGCAGAGAGCCCGATGCAGGGCTTGTGATCATGACCTGAGCCAAAGGCAGAGGCTTAACCCACTGAGCCACCCAAGCGCCCCGTAGCTGACTCTTAATCTCAGTTCAGGTCTTGATTTCAGGGTCTTAATTTCAGGGTTGTGAGTTCAAGCCCTGCACTGGGCTCCTTACTGGGCGTGGAGCCTACTTAAAAAAACTACAATAAAAACTTGCCTTTTGTGTTGCTTGGTTAAAACTCTTTATGCTGTATTTCCTTTGTGACTATTTTAGAATATAGATGGTTATTATAGCAAACATTTGTGTTCTTAACATTTGCCAAACATGATATTACATGTAAGATGGTCAGCACCCTGTAAGGACTCAAGACACATCAGCTACTGCCATGTCCTTCACGCCGTCTAGGATTCCAGTAGAGTGGGAACCATCATTATAATAGCTTATATGCTTACTTTATGGGTGGGGTAGCTGAGGTTTTAGGGAAGTTAGTCCCCTGTTCCCAAACACCTCCTGAGTTGCAGAGTTGGGATCTGGATGCCTGTATGTATGTATGAATTCGAGGTCCATGATTATAACCGTTAGCTATAGGATTTCTAGTCTAGACTACATTTTCTTCCTTACCTCCTACAGGACCTGAAATTCCGTGGAGGTTATGTTCTTGGGCACCAATTTCTGTTTTTCAGACCCTCTCCATCCACCTGGTCAGGGATTTGGTATATTGGCCTGCATGACCCCAAAGAAAACCTTCTGTCCTTATCAGGCTGAGAATGGCCTATAGAGGTGTTGTTCTGGAACGGCTGTGCACTGTCACTCTCAGTGACCAGGAGAGTCCCCTGAGAGAGCTGTTCCTGAACAGACACCTCAAATCTATGCCCTATAAGAGTCTTTGCCAAACCTGTACCTTCAAACCAGCACTTAGCATGAATTTGATCAAGACACGGCCCACACATGTCAGCCCCATTGATGGAAACGATCCTGGACCTCCTTCCTCTTTTTTTTTCTGATCTTTCAATGATTACTGCGTGATTCCTGACCCCTTTGGTTTTGTATCTGACGATGAAATTTGGCTTCTCTAACCTGGCCCAAAAAAACTTAGATCACAGTGTTATTTGTTCTTCATGTTCTTGGCTTCATTGTGTCAAATTTGAGTTCAGCTCAACCCCAGAGCTGTGATCTCTTCCTAGCTGCATGGTGACCCCCTTTGGCCCTCTGTGATGGGGGAGCCTCGGACCAAGTAGAACTTTAGCTCAATAGACGTGTTCACTAGCTGGGACACCCAGCTGACTCAGTCAGCGGAATGCATGACTCTTGATCTCAAGGTCATGAGTTTAAGCCCCATGTTGGGTGTGGAACCTACTTTAAAAAAATGTTCACTGGCTTTTAAAATACACAGTGACCTACAATGAAGTGGGATTCCCTCTTACTACTAGCCAGCACTCTCCATTCTTAGACTTTATTATTGAAACTTAACTGTCTTTACACAATGCCATCTATCTGAAGGAAAAGCCAACTCTGTGTGTATTCTCAGGGTTTTGCCTTCTAAATGTTTGGGTCTAAGGGAGCCCTGGCATCTGTATGCATTAAGCATGCAAATGACTGAAAATTTGGATGAAGAATGAAAAAGTCAGTGACTATGGGGAACATTGGATTTTGTAAAGATAAGTCCAAGAGCTGACTGATTAGTCTTTAAGTTGTTTGCGGGCTGGTGGAGACAAAGCCCTGGCATTTCTTACATCAACACAGACTGTGATTAAAGACCAGTCCAAGTCAAATGAAATAAAAATGAGGAGCAGAGTTTAATACTTACCTCTCTGTCCACTTTTTTCCAGCTTCTGGACTCAAGGGCATGTGTGGACTTGCATAGCTTTTGTAACCGGCTTTCTGGGCTCTAGTCTGTCTTAGAAGGCAAAACAACTCCCTTATCCCGACATACCACAGCTGCTTAGACATGATTTAACCTTCTTAAGAGCAAAATCCCTTTACTCACCCTATCCACTACTACACTGGGAAGGGTATATAGGCTGATAGATTGATAGAAGTAGGCTAGCTAAAAATACCTCATCTATACCACATCTATTCTAAAAAACCAAGACCTCTATTAAGCTGATGATTTCCGGGAGTAAGTGCATTTGGCTTAAGGTCAGCAGACAAGGAACTTTCACACCAGCTATGCTGCTTTGTAATTTAGAGTCCTCACTGCCTGTGGGAAGCAGTGGGAAGAGTTTGGTTTTGTTTTTATTGCTTATACACTAGCTATCTTTGGTGCTGTTGTGAAGACAGAATGAGGTGATGTGTGTTGAGTTCTTTTCTGTGCCAAGAATGTTAGTTCCCCCATGTGCCCATATTATTTGCCATATCCTTATGTGTTTTTTTTGTTTTGTTTTTTTTTGTCTGCGATTTAAGGGATAAAGGATGGAGGCCACAGCACAGGAGAATGGCATACCCATGTTCCTATAACTTCATATAAAAAACTCACATATTTATTCTATCGAGGTATTCCACAAGACTTGCTTCCTTCTGCCTCTTTGTTTCCTTTCCATTGTATTGCAAGATGATTTAGATCATCCAGAAAGCACATTCTTTATGGAAAACATCAACACACCCTATTTCCTTTGAAGAGAGGAATCAAAGGAAAGCAAACAAGCAGAGCAAAGAAACCCATCGCGCAGGCAGGCTGGGAAGATGTTGGTTGCCCCTGGAATGCTTGGACCTGAGCCCTTCGCTGCAGTTTCCACAAGTTAGAGGAGATTGGGGCAAGGTCCATCGTTGGTGTCCGGCAGGACAGTGCCCTCTGCCTTCAAAGCCCTTTACCTTCCATTCTTGGTCCCCAAGTCTTCAAACTTTAAATAAGGGGTCCCCTCCCATCAATTGTAAGTGGCAAAATATATAGCCTTCTGGTCTCCTGCAATACGTAGGCGTTATTTGATTGAAGGCAAACATATCCATCAGGTGTTTTTGGGGTGGGGGGGTGGGGTCGCAAAAGCTTTTCCTCCCCCCCCCCCACCACATTTCTTCTGGAGCTCTTTCAGAAGCAGGGAGAAACCTGCCTCTACCCCGCCCCTCCCCATGCCCTGGTGCCCCCCAGACCGCCCCCCGCAACAGGAAAGAGGGCGGGGGGACTGAAATAATTGGCGGAATGCTGGGAAGGGCCTTTGAGCATGTGCAACGCAGCACCTTCTTGGCCAAGGAAGCTGCAGCACCAAGTCTTGCTCTCTGCGGCAGTCTCTGAACCCTCCCCCACGGTGGCATTTGTTTTCTCCGTCCATCATCTGAATTTATATAAATCAGGTATCGGCTGCGGCCTCCCAGTGTCACACCATATAGCTAAACTTGAACCTGTAGTTTCTTCAAATTTCTGGGGTGCAGAGAGGTTGTCGGAGGCAAGGCCGCTGCAGCCCTGCTGGTCCCCAAGTCTTTGTATGTGTCCCAGGCCCACACCTCAGCGGCCCAGATGTGACCACAGCTGCTGCTTCAGTGGCCAGAAAGTCCCATTCACTCCAGTTGAATATGTTTCCTGGAGTGGGGTGCTTGCAGGAGGGGGCCGGCACCCCAGCCCTTCGCGCTGTTCCAAGCCCCTGCTGACTTCTCTCCTCTCCTTTCTGTTGAGCTCCCCCTGCCTCCCTCCTCCCCCTTCCCTCCTTGCCGCCCAGGGCACCTCCTCCCCAGCAGAGCGGCCCTGGCTCCCCGTCTTGTGCAGCCCTCGTGCCCATGACATCCATGCCCCTCAAGGGTTCAGCACTAAACCCTAGTATTCCAAGTTACTTGTCCCGACAGTGTCCTCTCAAAGAGGAATTCTCAGGGCAGTTATTCAAGTTGATAATTTTATCCCCAGTGCCGCTTGTACTGTTTGTTTGCTTTTTGAAAGATTTTATTTATTAGAGAGAGAGAAGGAACAGGGAAAGAGGGAGAAGCAGACTCCCCACTGAGCAGGGACCCTGATGCAGGACTTGATCCCATGACCCTGGGATCATGAGCAGAGCCACTCAGGCGCCCCCTGCTTGTGGTGTTGGTATGGCATGTATACCCTCAGTGGTGGGGTTCGCAGAACCCCCACGAGGAGGTTGGATGTTTCATACTGCCCCTGCACACAGGAAGGTGCCCCCACTGATTTCTGTTCAGGTACCCCTTGGCCAGGAACTCAGTTGTTCCTGTCTCTGTCCCACAGCGGGGTCCCTTACCCAAGGTTCTCTACCGGCAGGTCAGGGGGACTTACATATGTCTCGGATGTTATTCATGGGAGAACTTGGCAGGGAATTTCCACTTGGGACAGTTCATTCTCCTTCCTGCCCTCTCTGACTGAAGGGTCTCCTTTCTTCTGTTTAAAGTACTCCTCAGCCCTCCTGAGTCCAGACCATCCTCCACTCCTGTGTTTAGTGGCCACCATCTCTTCTCTCCTTTCCCTCAGGCCTCTGAAAAGAAAATCTTTGTCTTTTATTTAAGTGGAAGTGAGTGTTTTTTTGTTTTTTAAACTTCTTTTCTGCTTTAGTGTAAGCTACGGAAGAGAAAATGGCCCCGAGGGACAAGTAACAGACAAGAAACAGAGAAGAAAGGAAGTAACACAGAAGAAAGAAAACAGGGAAATAACATGCTTGGCCACAGGAGGGTGCACAAGTTGTGCACTGCACAAATGCAGGGTTCCATTTCACATGAACGGTGATGTGAGATGTAGAATGGGGTTTGCAAACTAGTGAAAATGCTTTCTTTGATCTGACTTCCCTCATTCAAGGGTGGTGTGGATGCATTGGAGAGAGTGATATACTTTGAGTCCAAAAGGTCCCAATTTGAACCTCTCAGTTGAGTCACTATCTCACCAAACAGCTGTGGACTAATCTCTTAACATGTCAGAACTCCAGTTTCTTTATTTATGAAAGGAAAGTCATAGCATCTTATTTATAGAGTTGCTTCAAGAAAGAAATGAGATCTTTTATTAGTTGCCTGCTATGTATTAGGTGCTTAATAAATACCATTTTCCCAGACGTGTTGTGCTGGGTGATGGAGTGGTTGCCAATCTCATTACTGGCCCTTTTCCCAGTGAAAATATTCAGGGCCTTTCAGAGATGTTGAGTATATCTGTTGGGGGCTGACAAAGATACAGTTATTCCTCTTGGAACTTAATTGAAGAAATCGACAAATTTGTCAAGATATGTGCCTGTTGAGGTGAGCCCAAGACACGCGTCTGTGAACTGGGTGGTGTGCAGGAACCAGTTTGCCCCACTGCTGAGAGCACATGGTATGCATCTCCCCTCAGTTCAGCAGCAGTGATGTCATACTAGTCTTTGAAATCAGCCCTGGTAGAAGTATTTGCAGCAAGGAAACCAACAAATGCTATGAAGCAGGACCCTTCCTCCCTGGGAGCTGGCTCACCACCATTGCACTGCAGCTAGTGCTTGTGCAGAAAGCCTACCTGGGTATTTCGGACTTGAATGGAAAAGCCTGTGGAAAGCCTGTGGAAAGCCTCCACAGACATGCCTTAAATGGGGGAATTTCTGGGAGGCAGAGCTGCTGCTTCTGTTATGCCCCAAATGGAAGAAAACAAGTAGCAGGTCTTTAAAAACTCTGCCGAAGGGTACCTTCTAGGGACTAGGTCATCTTTAATGTCACTCCTGTACCTGGTAATAACTTCACATGCTCAGAGATACCTTACTTTTCTTATAATGCAATCAATGTCTCCGTATCGTCTGGCAATTTGGAAGACACCCAGTAGAAACCTGGTGAACTGAAAGAAAAGAATGGGTTGGCATAGCCTGGACTTCAGTGCTTCTACACAAGATGGCGCTCTGATCTTAGGAGAGGGAGGCCATGGGCCCCTTGGTAACTGTTAAAGCTACAGCCTGAGAGCTGGACTCCCCGGCATGCTGTCATCTATTGCACGAGGGCAATTAGTTTGACCTGAGCAATATTAAGGGCAAGGTCATTGGCCTGTTGCCTCACTAACGGCTATCTGTGATCATATGACTCTGCATTAATTACTTTTACTTCTGCGGGAAGAGGAGTAGGAAAAACCCACCCTACGCAAGCCTCATTGCAGAGTTTGATGTTCACAGGTGAAGGAGAGGGCATTATAATTGATCCCCCACTTCTAAGAAGTAACCAATAGGTGCGTCTATCTCCAAACAGAAGACAGAGAAGGAGTAAGAGATCTCTGTACGTCTGCTTCAGAAAGCATGGTTCCTCCTGTTCCCATCGTGTCTGCTCCCATCAGCATTTCACATCTACGATTAGATCTGACTGCAGCTTGCAGGGATCTGAGGGAAGAAGTGCTGCTCAGCAGAGGGAGATGGCCCCTACTGTCCCTGTCACCATCCCAGCCCCGCACAGACATGCGGGCACTGACCATCTACTTAAGGTGCTCTCCTCACTGCCTCCTATACTTGGCCGTGTCCTTGCTTTGGCCAACTGGCCAGCCCTGGAATTCCCATTTTTCTTGGCTGTTCACTGCCCCTGAGCACCCCCGACTGAGGCCATGCTTTTTGCTTTGGTCCATTTTGGTCCCAGAGGCCAGCTCTTGCTTTCTGACCCGGGGTGGAACACAGGCCACATGCCCCACTGGCCTCGCTCTTGTTTCCCCCAGTTGTCCCCTTCAGTCTTGTCTGCAGAGCTTCCTGCTGATTATGGCCCCTCAGTCTGTTCTTCTGCTTCTCTGAGCTGAGCCCTGCTCTTGAAGTCCTCTCTGGAGGCCATTCCCACGCTGTTGGCTCCCACTTTCCTCATCTGCCAGTTGCCCTGCTCCTGGACATTTCATGGGCTCTTCCCCAAGCCCTTGGTTTGAATCTACTCACCTCAGGTTGTTCCTCTGTCTCATCAGGAAGCCAGGAGCCCTCTTCAACTTTACAGCTCTGCTCTTGGGATCCCCCTTCCTTGGGAAGTGGAGTCTTGGGAATTTTGTGAAATGAATGTCTCATCTCTTTGTTAAGGTTTGAGGAGGCTGCCCACATCTTGCACAGGTTGGATTATTCCATGTCTCATAGTCGAGAGTAAAAGATACACAATGACTTCATGTTCTAAACTTCGCAATCTTTCCAATGACATAGGCAGGTCAGGATCTCATCTTCCTCTCCCCGGCTGGTCATGACCAGGCCCTTCTGCTTCTAATTTAGGTCTTACTCTGCTAATATGAAGGCAACAGACATAGAAGGTCACCAGGATTCTCTGCATCCCATCTACTCTTTCTCTTCCTTATATTTCAAGCATGCTGGCTAGAGAGGCATATGGAGTCAAGTGAGAGTTCATTTAAGGTGGACAGATCATAGGTGAATGCAGAAGGGAAAAATCCAGTTGGTAGGGAAAGCAAAAGTATTTGTGATCACCTGTGGTGAAGACCACAAGAGCCAGTCTTTGCCCGTGCTTGCACTGCTCACGGGTGTGGGGAGGCAAGAGTGTGCCATGGGGTGTGTTTGAAGCTCATCAGTCTTTCATTCTTTCTCTTTAATAAAGATTTATTTATCAATTTTAGAGAGAGAGCAAGAGAAAGAGAACACAAGCAAGGGGAGAGGGAGAGAGAGACCTCCTATCCGACTGTAAAGCCTGATGGGGGGCTCAACCCCAGGACCCTAAGATCATGACCTGATCTGAAACCAAGAGTTGACTAACCGCACCACCCAGGCACCTCAAGGCTCATCAGTCTTTCTAACACTCAAGGTTCAATTCTCCTGGTGACCTGTTCTACATTTCCTTCCTAGTGTCACCATGGAGACTTCCTTCCTCAATCCAGGTCTTGATCTGCTTTTGGAATTCAAATCTCTTTCCGTATTTTTTCTTTCCAGGGCTGTGAAACATTGGTGTCATCAATGGCCCCCACTAATGACCTTTCTGTATCTGCCCTTTGCTGGGTGGCTTTGCGGTCTCCACGCACTCTGATTCTGGGATGTGTGACTTGTTGTGGCTGATGGGTGGGGAGCAAACTGGACTGAAGTACAGACTTGTGAAAATTCGTTTGCTTTCTTCCTCGTCTTCAACTTCTGCTTCCTTATGTGAGCAAAACTGGGCTAGCTCCTGGAGGATGAGAGGCACATGGAGCTGAGTCATCCCATCTGAGGCCATCTTAAACCAGCTGGTCCCCAGCTGACCTGCCAGACACATGAGTGAGCCTGCTCAGATTAGCAGGATGGTCCAGCCAATCCATCCAGTCAAGAGCAAACAGAAATATCTATTTCTGTACTCCACTGGGGTTTTGTGGTTGTTTGTTATGCAACAACATTGTGGCAATGGATAGCTGATCCTGGCAGGGGATGTGAGTGCCAATCAGGGTGCTCATACCCCCAAGATTCTGGGAATGTTTAGACATGACTCTTACCTCCCTATTGCTCTAGACTAGTGGGAGTCAACTGGAAGGTGCTGGGAGATTCTGGTGACATATTTTAATAAAAAAGAACACAGGAGATCATGGGTCTTTGAGCCAGACGTGTGTAGGTATGGTATCTATTGGAACACAGAGAGGGACTTTGGTAGTTCTTACCTGGGCTTTCTTACTGCTGCCTCACTAAATTTTAGCCTATCTGAGCTGAAGAAATGAGCTTCTCCTCCTGGATGGGCAGCACGCTTGTGGACTTCGGGTTTATCACTGTGTGACCCAGCCCATTTGGAACTAGAGTCAAACAATCCGGGCTTCATTACCTGGATTATTGTAAGAACTCCTTAACTTGTGTCTGGACCAATGCATCCTGTCCACTACTGCCGGATTTATCTGTTACTTTACTTCTAAATTCTCTCTTCTCTACTCAAAGAAATGGAATGGTTCCCCATGGTCTTTTGGATTAAGCCTGAACTCAGTCTGCTAGATTAGTGACCTAGTAATCTGCCTCACCCACTGTCCCACTATTTCCTTCTGCCCCCAGTGTCCTCACACTCTCCAGCCCACAGCAGGCTCTTTACCCTTCCTGAAGCCTATTCTTCACTCTTATTTCTCCCTCTACCTGCCCCAGCCCGTGCTTCCATCCACCTATGCAGAGCCTCTCTGTCCTTTAGGGTTGACTCAGCTCTTCCCTTGTGCATGAAGCCTCCTTGATACTCAGGAAATGTTGATGTTTACCCACATTTTGAGAACCAATAGTCCTTGTAATGGAAGACAGCCTCACAGCCTCCCCTTTCCCCAAAGGCCAGTCACCAGAGGGTACAAGCCATTGGCAAAGATTTTAGATGAGTTCTCCCTAGAAGGGTCAGCTCACAGCTTTTCTTGTACTGAGGGAACAGCTACTAAGGAACGTGTGATCTCTTTTCTCAATCTGTAAGCTGAAGAGGAATAGAGGAAGAAAGTAAACACTGTTCTGTATAGTGATAGGATTTTCTGACCTCATGGATGGAGATTATTTCCTTCCCAAGAGAAGCTACAGTCTTTGAGCATTGTTTGTGCTGTGCTCTCTTTCTCTCTGTCTCTTCCTCTGTGTGTGTGTGTGTGTGTGTGTGTGTAAATGGACCTGTTTCAACAGGTCCAACAATAAAGGAACAGGAAATAACTGAGAGATCACAAAGGCAGTCTGACCTAGAAGATCCTTCTGGGCCCATTAGAAAAGGGGAGATTTCAAATCCACTGGATTGTTCTCAGGATTTTGGGGTGTTAGTGGCTGTCAGTGGCAACCTAGGAAAATTCTCTGAACCCTCCTCCAGACTAAGTGACATAGACTTGAGAAACATTCTTAAAAGAAGAAAGGGGGTGTGACAGGCATCGTGGTTGCTGCTGGTGCGCCGAGCTCTGGTTTTCCCAGAAGGTAATTGGAGATTCTAACTTGGGATACAAGGAGATGTTATGAGGAGAGAGATGGGAATTTCAGGTCTGGGGGCTGGGTGAGGAACTGAGGGTACAGCTTATGCAAGGGGATTGACATCTCAGATGCTTTTCCTTTGCAGTTTAAGTCCCATTTATTTAGTGCTCAGTTTTAGCTCTTGCCGTTCAACATTGAGTTCATATTTTTGATGTACCTGATTTTTGAGTATGCCCCCGTGTCGCCTGGCACAGAGAAGTGGGAGATGGAAAGTTGGTGTGGCGAGTAATGGGTGCAGCTCAGCCTTCTCAGGGGTTTCTGCTTCCTTCCTTCCTCTCTCTCTCTTTCTTTCTTGATTTTGTTTATTTATATGAGAGGAAGAGAGAGAGAGCACGAGCAAGGGGAGGGAGACTCCCTGCTGAGTGTGAAGCCTGATGCAGAGCTCGATCCCAGGACTCAGAGATCACGACGTAAGCCAAAGCCAAGAGTCAGACGTTTTAACTGTCTGAGCCACCCAGGCACCCCTTCTTATTTCTCTTCAACAGTTTTTGAACTTTATAATTTTGACTTGGTAAATTTGTAAAAATGCTAATCTAAGGCCTCCTGGATGACCATTTGAAACTGTCATAATATTTTCGCACTGGCGTTTACACTTTTTGTATCCAATCCCATCTGCACCAAGTGAAAGCCAAAGAAGTCACAATGGTTGTAGGAATGAAGCTTTGTAGTTTCCAGTAAGGAAGCGAGGGGGAAGAGCTGTGTCCGCTTCCCACGTGGAGCGGGGGCAGGCATGCTAGAGGCCAGAGAACCCGCACCTGCCTCAGGGGAATTTCTCATGGGCGTTAGTCAGTGTTCTTGAGAGAAACGGAACCAATAGGGTGTATAAAGACATATAGAAAGAGGTTTCTTTCTTTCTTTTTTTTTTTTTTGTAAGATTTTATTTATTTGACAGAGATCACAAGTAGGCAGAGAGGCAGGCAGAGAGAGAGGAAGGGAAGCAGGCTTCTTGCTGAGCAGAGAGCCCGATGTGGGGCTCGATCCCAGGAACATAGGATCATGACGTGAGCCGAAGGGAGAGGCTTTAACCCACTGAGCCACCCAGGCGCCCCTAGAAGGAGGTTTTTCCTGAGGGGCTGGCTCACATGATTATGGCAGTTGAGAAGTCACGTGACTTGCCATCTGCAAGCTGGAAGCCCAGGGAATCTGGTGGTATGGTTCTAGTCCAGTCCCCAAAGCTTGAGAACCAGGGGAACCAATGGTGTGAGTCCCAGGCTCAGATCTGATGCTCGAGGACAGGAGACGCTGGATGTCCCAGCTCAAGCAGGGAGCAAATCCACTCTTCTTCCTCATTTTTATTCTATCCAGGCCCTTAATGGATGGGTTGATACCTACCTGTATTGGTGAGAGCAAAAATTTTTTTTTTTTTTAAACTCGGACTATTGATTCAAATGTTAATCTCTTCTGGAAACATTGTCGCAGACATACTCAGAAATAATATGTTTTTTGTTTGTTTGTTTGTTTGCCAGCTATCTGGGTATCCCTTAGCCTAGCCAAGCTGACATGTAAGATTAACTATCACAACATATAAGCAGATATATGGCGGCTCAGTACTTTGCAACTTGTACTTTATAAAACCTAAGTATAGTAGTAAATTTACAACAAAGAAGTTTTCTTCTCCAAATACAGGTAATAACAGGATTAAATTTAATGCAGATTCCAGAGTGTCACAATGTTAATCTCATCTTTAGCTGAATTCAATAGCTTTATAGTGTTATCAGATGGTATATCATTAAAATAGGCAGTTGAAAATTGCATTTGAAAATTGCATGTGGCAAGTTTTGGTGAAGTACGAGGTCTGATTATTCTGAACTAGGAGGCAAAACCTTGAAACCGTGAATATCACTTTGAACAGCATTCTTCTGTAAGTAAGCCCTCTCTGAATTAGTATTCTGAAAGTCAAAATACGAAGCCCGTGATTAAAGTAAAGAACCAGACCCGAGGCTATCTCTTTCTATTATTAAAGACTATTAATTTGCTTTCAGCAAAGCAGTATTATTAAATTGGTGTTGCTAATGTGAAAAGTATTTGGCTTTTCAGGATTTTTTTTTTGTTATGTAATTTAAAAATTTGCTTTGGTGTTTATCAATTTAAAAAATTTATACCGATTTTTATGTTTATGCTTATTCACGTAACATTATAAAAGTTTTGAGTCAAACTGGAAGGTCTCTGAAGTTTTTTCCCTCTTAGGGAACTCTTCGTTATCCTAATTGAGAAAAAACTGTGATTTGGGAGAAAGACACTTGCATTATGTACCTATTATTGGTACTATAAATTTGTCTTCTTTTCTTCTCTGATTAATCTGATGTCTGCTAAACTTAGCGCCCCAGTGATTTATTATGCTTTTTTGGTATACTCCACAGCACCTGGACAATACTGGGAGCCTCGTAGCTGGTCAGTCAATCCTGGCAAAATGGGGAGTGGTCTGGGCTCTGTGAGAGGGAAACTGGGAACAGATTCAAAAGGAGCAAAGTGAAATGTATCCCTCGCTTGCAAAATTCTTTAGCTAGTCTGTTAAGTTCTGATAGTGTAAGGGTTTGTGCACCCTATGGTACCTGGACATGTTCAGTCAATGCTTCTAAAGTAGAAAGGTCTTACCCTCGGCAAAAGGAAGGAAAAAATGAACCGTGATCTTTAGAGCCCTGTGCACATACATCTAGGGAATCCACTGTTGCTGTGTACCTTAGAACATGTCTTGCCTTTACGCTTCTGAGTACACACACATGTGCACACACACATGCTTACACAGATACACGGACATGCTCCCTTTCTTTGCAAGCAAATACGATCGTCCAAAATAGAACACTGTGATGGGGTAGGCCATCTGAAGCCTTGTCCCCAGAAGGCCTTCCCTGCATCTGGAAATCTGACCTGATCAGCTCAACGGGGGTAATCCAACCCCGGCCACATTTTTAGTGAGTTCTCGGGTATCGGCTGCCTTCCTGATACATACCCTGCGCTGCATTTCCCCATGGACCGTTTCAGAACAAGAACACAGCTCCCATCAGTATGGGCTTAACTACAAGTGAGACCGTAGGCAGCTGGGGCAGCTCGGCCCTCCCGGAGGTCTGGTAGACCACTGTCAAGTTAGGGGCCAAGCGAGTCTTTGCTGACGCACCTCTTGGAGGCCGACCGTGGGCTCCGTCCATTTCCTAAGATGCAGAAATGGAGCAAAAGGGAGATGACAGCTTCTTGCCAACCCCCCTCCCCTGGAACTCCCAAGGCTTTGGATCAAGATGGGTGCTAGGGAAAAACTCCCCGTGGGTGGGACCCAGGAATGTGAATTTTAACAAGATCCCTAGGAGATTCTGACGCCCACTGAAGTTGGAGAACTGTGAGCTTATTAAGGCTGTTAATGCTGTTGGCCTTTCTAGCGTACGTTCCAACGCCATCTCCTCTGGTGAAGGGCTTCCCCTGCCCGTCCGGCAGCTTAGGATGTTTGGGAATTGAGTGTGACCCCCCCCCCCCGCCCGGACCCTCCACCGCTAAACTGATCCTTGATGCTGCTGCGAGGCTCGTCGAGATCAAGGGGACTATGATCAATACGAACAGGTCAAGGGCAGGGTCCCAAGGATGACTCTCTTCTCCGGGATGGACTCCAGGCTGCAAGAGAGAGGGTAGAATGAGAATTCTCTCCGGCCCCTCTGCTCTTCCTCCCACCTCTGCCTTCCTTCTTGTCGTCCCCTTGTCTATCTCGTCACTGCATTCCGGACCGACATGAGTCCAGAAAACGTACAGACCAAAGTCTGATGGGCGGAGGGCTCAAGCAGCTTTACCTTCTTATCCTTCGGCTGGTCTCACACCCTTAAGAGCCCACTCCCCTTCCCTGGTGGAGGAGTTTGGTCTTATCGTGTTCTTCATTTAGGGCGCTTGTCACCCCATAAATAATTATTACTATTCTGAGGGGCGAATACAGCCATTCCAGAAAAAACTAACCCGATCACAGGAAGACAGGAAGACAACCAGAGAAAGCTCTCCTCCCGTGGGCCTGGACAGCTAGATGGTTTCTTATGGTTCCATTTCTCTTTCTTCTGATTGGGCTACTAGGCGGCTGGACTTCGATGTGCTTTCAGCAAACTGAGCCCTGACTGAAAGCTCTGTCCTACAAGGTGGCTTTTAAGCAGGCTTCTCTTTAGAGTTCCCCAGGGAAGTGTTGAAAGGGACAGTTTCCTTCTCCTTGAGACTCATGCAGTTGAATCTGGCCTGGGGGCCGTGGCATCTGTAGTTTTCCTTACGATGAGTTTGGGAAGCCCCACCTACAGCACAGTGACAAGACCTCCACTGCCCTTCGGGGCTCACAGTCTAGCTGGGAGGGATGCCTTAGACGCTGGAGCATTGTGTTCTACCAAATTAATAATACTCCAGAGCCAAGCTGGAGGAAAGAACCCTTAAGAGGGGCCCTGAATAGGGCCACTTGTTTTGGTCAAGGATGGGGACAGGGAGTCTAATGCTAGGCTCGGGGGTTCACTGAGCTGGAAGGTGTCTTATCTAATCCCAAAGCCCTGGTTTATGGTTGAAGACATTGAGTTCCAGGAGGGGTGATGTGACCTGGCAAAGGCCACCCAGCAGACTGCTGGCAGAGCTGGATGAGGACCCGGGGACGAGCTCAATACAGCACATACAGCTTCAACTCTGGGAGGCAGCAGAGCACAGCGCGTGTTCACAGAACCCGCTCTGAGAACCTCAGCTACCTGCGCAGTGGATTGCACAGAACCCTGCTACCTTGGGCCTCCCTCTTCCCGCCCCCACCTCTCACAGCCGTCATGTGGGGGAGATCCACAGGAAGAGCTTTTGGACTTGGGCCTGAAATGAGTGCTAAGAGCATCTCTTGCATTGGGGTTCTGAGCCATCCCGAGGGCACTGGGGGCAGAGCGTACCACACTGAAGGGTATCCCTCCTGTACCCTGACCTGTAATAATTCCTGTTCAGGGAAAATCTAGTTAACATAAACACTACCAGCAACACTGAAGCAGAGAGAGTCAACACTTGGCCCAGCCATCCGTAGAACTGCTGGGGGTGGAGAGAGTCGCTAGAAGGAAAAGCAGCCTCAGAGATGAGGAAGTGAATGGAAATGGAGAGTATGGAAAACAAGCACTATTGGTTTTGGATGCTGAAATAATTGTCTCCCCTCTGCCTTTGATGACACAGGAGAGGGTGCTAGGAAATGAGGTCTCTCTTACGTATTTTTCTAGAAAGCCTGGGGTGGTGGTGGAGGGGAGGTGGGTATGTTCTCTGCATCACCTCCTTCTCCCACCTGTTGGTGTCTTGGGTAACATGACCCAAAACAATTACACTAAGGTGCTATGCTCTAGGGAAGGCTCTGCTGCCTCTTATATTTCCCTTGGATTATAGATTTTACATTTCTCACCTTTCTAACATATAGCAGTATAATTAACTTCTCATCAGGTCCAGGGACTGGAAGGGACAGGTCTAACTTTAAAAGTCAAGGATACACACACACACACACACACACACACACAAACACACAAATCAAAGACAAAGAAAGCAACTGAACATCTCCACGAACTAACTAGAGGATTCTTCCACCTCTTGGTACTTGAATATAGAAGGGCAATATTGCTAAGACAAGACCATTTGTGAATTCTCTCTGCCATATTTTCTACAGTGAGGACTTACCTTGTTCTCTCCTTTCAAAGCAAAGTTTTTCCAGCCGGAGACACTGGAAGAAGGCTTATAGGTTCAGGCTACTCTGTTCCTAGTCAGAAAATGCTCAGGGCACCTAATTCGGGAGGCTGAGAGACCCAACATCTAGCCGACCTTGCTCTAGGCTGCTTTGATCTTGTATCATAGAGTGACTGGGCCTCTCTTCCTCTCTTTCTCTCTCTTCCGTCCCTCCGTCCTCCGGTCCTTCCTTCCCTCTTTCTTTCTTGAACTGATGGTGTTCTATCCGTTTCAGGTGTACAACATAGTGATTCCTCGACGCTGTACTTTACGCCATGCTCCCAGTGTAGCCGCCCCCTCTCACCACACAGTGCTCTTGTAATACCACTGACTATGTCCCCGAGGCTGTGCCTGTCTTCCCGGTGACTTATTCGTTCCCTAACTGGAGGGCTGCACCCCCCTGCTCCCCTTTGCCCATTTGCCCACCCCCAGCCCCCTAGAGTCACGGGTTTCCGCCTTGGGCCAGGAATTCTGCATTCACCACCCACCAGGGCCCATTCTTGGGGCTGCTTTTCTGTTTCGTGGCCTGGCTCGCTTCCCTGCTAGCTCTGTCTCAGGGACTCTGAGGTGTTCTTGTCCGTTCCTTTCAGGCTCTGTGAATCCACACGCTCTGAATGGAACTCTTGGTTCTTATGCCTGTTGACAATCTAGGTTGCTCTATCATGGATCGGGAAAGCCATTTAGTGTTTGTGTTGGGCTGAATTATGACCCCCCATGGATGTCCATGGTCTCATCCCTGGACCCTCTGAATGAACAGATAGGATTACATGGCAAAGGGAACTTTGCAGATATCATTAAGATGACGGACTGCAAAATGGGGAGATTCTCATGGACAACGGGGCACAGGTGAGCCCGGTCTAATCACACGAGCTCTTCAAAGCAGAATTTTCTCTGGCTGAAGAGGCAGAGGTGTGGGGGACAAGGAAGGCGAGAGAGATTGCAAGCCTGAGGAGGATTGGGCGCCCTGTTGCTGTCCTGAGGTGTCGGTGCCCACAAGCAGGGGCCGGAGAATGGCCTCTAGGGGGTACGTGTGGTCCCGGCTCCCAGCCCGCAAGGAGAGAGGGGCCTCAGTCCTAGAACTGCGAGGAATTGAACTTACTGAACAACCTGAATGGGTTTGGAATCAGATTCTCCCCTACAGCCTCCAGAGGGAACACAGCCCTGCCGATAGTGTGATTTTAGCCCAGTGGGACCCACGTAGGGCTTGGAACCCACAGAAACTCTCAGATAATAAATTTGTGTTATTTTCGGCCACAAACTTCTTGGTAGTTTGTTATGAAAGAAACAGAAAACACCACCCCTCCTTGTGGTATTTAAGTAACACAGTGACAGTGGAAGCAAGGACTACATAGTTTCCCTGTTGAGGTCACCAGCGCCCACAAAAACTAGTAAGGCCCTTCCTGATCAAACTCCCGATTTTCTGGACTCAGCCCCCCCCCCCCCCCAATTTATCACCGGTTCTTCTCGTGGCTCATGTTTTCCCACCTAGTAATTTCCCAGTGTTGCTAAAGGTGGACAGGGATGATGAGGAGATGAGCAGCTTATGATAACAGCTTCTGTTTCGTGATCGCTTATCATGGTCCATTAGCCTTACCGTCGTCATGTCATTTTTGGTCCCTGGTAACCACGTGAGGTTACTGTCATCATTGTTCTATAGAGGAGGGCGCTGACTTGAAGCCCAGAGAGGGGGAGGGACTTGCCTCAAGCTGTCCGCTTGTTGAGGGACGGGACCCTGGGGTTCAAACCAAAGGTCGTTTGATGTCCAGGCCCTGCCCGACTTTCCAACTTCATCCTCTTGCTTGGGCCACTCCAGGGGCCTCTTTGTATTCCTTAAACCCAGGAGGCACTTCCTTTTTTTTTTTTGTAAAGATTTTATTTATTTATTTGAGAGTGAGAGAGCACAAGCAGGGGGAGCAGCAGGCAGTGGGAGAGGGAGAATCCGGCTCTCTGCTGAGCAAGGAGCTTGACTTGGGGCTCGATTCCAGGACCCTGGGATCATGACCTGAGCAGAAGGCAGATGTTTAACTGACTGAGCCACCCAGGCGCCCCTCCCTGTGATGCTTTCCATATCTGCTTTCTGACCTGTGGTTCCCTCTGCCTGGGTCTCTTTTCCATCTGAGTTTGCCCAGGTGGCCCATTTCTGGTCTTGGGGTCTTGGCTTAAGCATCCCCTCCTCAGCCCCCTACCCTCCAGTTCTGGGGTCTCCTTCACTCCGCTTGTGGCACCTCATTCCTCCCTGGCACTTACCAGGGATTCTAATTACATTTACCTTTGGTTATTTGCTCGTGGGTGCTCTCCACACTGAGGTCGGCGAGAGGAGGACTGTCCCGCTCAGTGTGGGGACTCCGAGGCCTAGCCCAGCGCTGGCTTCACCTGCCCGTGTTGTGAATACTGACTAAACATTCAACACCGTCTTTTCGTCAGGGGCCAGCTCAGCTTGCTAATGCTCGTGCTCGGCGGGGGCGGGGGAGATAGGAGAACCCAAGACAAAAAGAATACCTGTTTTATTTCTGGAAAGTATGTACCACACTCAGATGCTTATTCAGTCCCTCTGGGTTTCCATTCACGAGCTTCGATTCTGAGGTAGGAGAGTCTGGGGGCTGTTCGCCTTTCAGGCCCTTGACTGAGGCACAAAAGGAGGCTCTTAGGGACAGAGAAAGGAAGGGGACTTTCTGTGGCATCTGGAGAGCAGGCTGGTCCCAGGCACCGTCCTTCCAGCCCCTGGGGCTGTCCTGTCTGAAGAAGAGCTGGCAGACCGAGTGACTTCTAGAGAATTCCAGGGGCTCTGAGTTAGGCAGATGACCAACCGGCTGGCTTGTCATAGAGGAAAACAAGTGGCTCCAAGTTGCGGGGAAGGTGTGAGGCCCACAGAAGTCGGTCTGTGTGGCTCCTGGTTCACTGGTCTGTTAGCCCTCCTGCGTCGGACTAACAGGGAGACTCAGCCGATCTCCCTGAACTCCCGGAACCCCAGCCCCACACAGTACTTGGTCTAGAGGGTCTGCTTCCCGGGAATGGCTGAAGAATGGAGTCAGCCTGTGCTGGGCTCTGGACGGGTGGGCGAAGCAACAGGGAGAAAGGGGAGCTTGTGCTTCTGAGGCCTTAGGAAGGGCCAGACCTGGTTTAGGGCAACTTAGGGAGACTGGCCTCATTTAATCCATGATGGTCCCAGAGGGTTTTGGGACCCCGGCCTCCATCTGCCTGGCAAGGGAGCAGGAGGCCGAGGCTGGCCAGAAAATTGAGTTTGAAGACATTTGGAGCCCTGGTGATGGGGGAAATAACATGTTCGTCTCCGAGGGGACTCAGGAAGTCCGAGTTCAACGTGGGGACCCAGTCCTGAGCTGTGCCCTTTGCATAAGTTCTCCTGGCTTCGGTCACAGACTTTGCAACTGGGTTGAGGATCCCAGTGGGGTAAGGACAGCCAGGTTTCTCCGCACCCAGAGCAGGGGTTCCCGTTTGAGGGAGGATCAGAAATGCAGAGCGTGGGCTCCCTGTCCTGGTGTTCTGACTTCATAGGGCCGGGAGGGTGGATGGGGGCTGAGAATTTGCATTTCTCACAAGCTGCCAGGGGTGCTGATGCTGGTCCAGGACCTTGCTCTGAGGACCCCTGTTCTAGAGCACCCGGGAGAAGGAAGTCTAGCTCCATACAGGTAGCCCTGGCTTTCTGAAAGTTCATGTTACCCCCACTTCGCCTTTACGAAAGACCTACGTTAGTACCTGGTCTCACTAACCTAAAGAAATCTGAAGAGGATTTTCACTTTTAGGCAAAAAGGCAAAAAGTGAAAATAGCCTTTAGTGTTGGTTTTGCTCTGGGCTTTAGAGAGCCTTCATGAGAATGGTGCTACCAAGCCCCGTCCCTGGGAGCCACACGCAGCATCTCCCCCATGAAGCTGCCAGCTTTGAACTGTCTGTGACCATCTGCCGTGTATCTTGATTATTTGTTTTGTGCATCTGTTAACAAGATGTGCCCTAAGGTACCAGAAAAGCCTCATAGAGGTGATTTTTTGGGGGTCTGGGAATGCTTAAAATTTTTTCCATGTAACTTAATGGTACTGACGTTCCTTCTTTGCCTTATGCCACATTGGCTAAGGGAAGGATTCCTAGGAATGCCCTACTTTTGGATGGGGGGGACACCTGCACTTCCAAAGGGGCCAGGTTTCTCTGGGGAGGGGTTGCTCCTTGGCCAGAGCTGGACCATGGAATCCTCCAGGCCAACCCTTCTCTGTCCCTCCTTGCTGACCAGGCTGCCGAGGAGAGGGACAGTAGTGCCGAGGATAGGGAAACAGAAAATCTTCTTTTTCTGATGTTTTATAATCCAGTGCTCTAAGTGCTTTGGAAAGCTTTCTAACTTCCCTCTTATTAAAATAAAAAGGCGGAGGATCCTGCGTCCTTGAAGACGGGCACTTTTTAGCTTTGCTTTGTTGGGGGAGCTCTTGACTACTTACAAAATGAGCACCTTGGGGAACCCGTGAACACACAGTCAGGCCAAGACCCCGGAGTCCAGCGGGGCTAGACCTTCTGATCGTTACTGTTGTGATGCTAAGTGTTTCAGATTAGCGCGGGGGAGAGGCTAACGAAGGTGGGCAAGAGAGACATATGGGACCTTGGCAAATGTTTGGTAGACGGAGCAAGGAGGCAGTGGAAAACCACATGGCGGAAGGGCGGGGGGAGGGGGGCTTCTATTTTCACATCTGGGAGGAAACAGTCTTCCTAGCAACAAGCTTCTTTCCAGGTCTTGGTTTTATAAATTGACCCTATTGGATGGAGGGATGAAGGGCATTGCCAAGGGCATGGGCTCAACCCTTCCATGTCGCCTTTATAAAGAGGGCCTAAAGAGAATCTCTACTTGGAAGGAAGAGGACCCTTTTGAGTGTTTAGGCGCCTGGCCTGGCCTGGGTCAGCACTCCCTAACTAGGGGCTGCTCCTCCACGGGTTTCTGGGTTCAAACGAGCTGTTACCATTCGGGGCATCCGAGCATTTTGTCGATGTGGCCTGGGAGAGCGGGTCTTCCTGTTCTCTCTGAACAGCACAGGTGCGGGCGGGCAGCAGGTTTTGATTATTAACTGGAACCTGAGCAGCCACGCTGGGCTGCAGAGGCTCTAAGGGAGGCTTTTATCTGAAGTCACTGCGTAAGGTGTTAGTTGCTAGAGGGAAACCAGCGCTTGCCTCCAGAGAACTCCAAAGGGGCAGGAATCTGGGCAGCAGGCACTCTTTCCACCTGTCCCTGCTCCGGCTTTGCACGATGCCTTCGGGGCAAGCTCACGTGGCTGCGTAGCTCTTGCTTTGGTGATGGGTGGGAGGGAGGACGTTTGAGGCCGCGACGGGCTATTTCCGGCCGCCCACACCAGCCACTTCCGCGTCCTTCTCTCAGCCCCTGAAGCCTCTTCTCCACCTGTCCCAGTGGGTTTCCCTTCAAAGAGCCTCTCGTGTCCCAGTCCCGGAGGCTTCATTCAGCACTAAGGACCGGGCACCTCCTCTCCGCGAATGGCCTGCTGGTCGAGCCTGTGTGGTGAGCCCAGCCCAGATCGACGTGTCAAGCCCACCCAGGCACATCACTGGTGGTGACACAGGTGGGTCTCTGGCTCTCTGTGTGTGCCCATGTGCTCCTAAGACGCTGGTGGCCGTGGCCTTGGAGCCGGGCGTGTGTGCGCACAGCAGGGAGGGTAAAGGTGAGGCAGGTGGCAGGTCCCTACTTTAGTTAAAGCAGGAGGAGAGAGAGACTCGTCTCTGGCCAGAAGGAAATGCAGCTTTACACAGAAGCATGGATGGCGGCCCCTCAATCCCCCTGACTTCTGCCCAGGGACTGCGTGTTTGAGAGGGAGACTTGTTTTTCTGAAAACAAAGTTACCTACCATTTTCCATGCAGGGAATGGCAAACGCCAGGCCTGGCAGTGGGTGGACACAGCCTTGGAGCATCCCCTCGGTCCTCCCCCATTGCTCCTCGGTCTCTGCCTGGCTCTGCCCAATGTTGCCAGATGCCCAGCTGGTAGAAATCAAATGCTTGCTTTAGTCTTCTTTCCAAAGGGATCTGAGTGAACATTCTAGAATCTTCTGGGGAGTGGGTGGGGCAACATCAGGCCTTTGATACACAGCGGACTCCTTCTCACCCTCTCATGCTTCTGAGAATCACTCTGCGTCATGAGAGCTGGTACTCATAGCAACATGTGCTGGTGGCTGATGTGGGGACTGAGGAAAGGGAGAGAATGAGTTGCCTGCCTCCTCTCGCTCCGCTCTGTAACAGTCACTGAGCCCCTGCTATGGGTCTGGCACTCTCTGAGGCATTGGGATTTTGCCATGGAGAGTACGCAGAAAGACCGTGCTTGCTGACACTGTCAAAGCTTAATGGTAAGGCGAGTCTGTAAACATCTGGTTGGTGGGGATCATCTGACAACCCCTCTGTTACCTTAGAAAGCCGTTATTGTCTCTCTGGGGACCACCCTCCCCAAGTAAGATGCTTGGAATCGGGAGTGTTCAAGATGACTCCAGAAGAGTTTTTCTACTCACTTAACCAGAGCGAGGTACCCAGAAACTGGGTTATGGGTTTAGTCCCTAGAGATAACAGGTCATCGATCAAAGAGGGGAACATCATTCACAGGCAGATACCTTGCAAATTATGTCATTGGTTCTGAGAGATGGGGCTTAGGGTAGCCCAACATGTTGCTGGGAGTGGGGGTGGGGGGGCTACGGGGAAACAACTCAAGTGGCAGTTAGAGATGTGATTTGAAGGTCTGGAGTAGGGCATTTCTGGGAGAGCTGGTTGACCCAAAGAAGCGTCGCAAAATGATAATGGTGTTGACCTCCCCAAAGTCTAGGGTCTGCCCCTAGCCTTACAGGCTCAAGGCTTGATTCACCAAGCATCATGAAAGCAGATCCAATGCTTGAGAAAGATTTGCTCCAACCAAATATATAGGCTTTTGTATGAAAACAAATGTCACTTTTTAAAATTTATGCTGAAAATCACAGATGCCATGCAGATAAAATATGTTTTAATGGCCTGTACCTGTCTCTTCCTATAGAATAATCTTCAGGCCAACTGTCAATGGTAGATTGCTTAGGGAGCCTGGAATCAGTCAAATGGGAGCTAGTTAGATGACTTGGTATTGACTAGCCTTGAGCTGTGAGAGTGCAATCAGACATAACTGTATGTGGGATATATTCACTTGCTCTGATGAACTTAGAAGAGGCAGGGCCTCATTCTTGAACACACCTCAGGCGGGGATGCCAACCCCATGTCTGGTGGATGGTCTTGGTTCATCTCTGTTATGCCTTTAATCCAGTCTTAGAGGGTTGGAGTCATTCTGTCTCTTTCAGGAGACTTTGTCTCTACTGCATTTCTTCTTGCATAGAACTTATTATTTAGGGGTGCCCAGGTGGCTCAGTGGGTTAAGTGTCTGCCTTTGGCTCAGGTCATGATCTCAGGGTCCTGGGATCAAGTCCCATATCGGGCTCTTGGCTCGGCAGGAAACCTGCTTCCCCCTCTCCCTCTGCCTGCCTCTCTGCCTACTTGTGATCTCTTTCTCTGCCAAATAAATAAATAATAAATAATAAAATATTAAAAAAAACCTTATTATTTCATGGAACAATCTCACATCCCCTGGAGACTTTTTGTTGTCCCCATGTACTGCCAAACAAGAAAAAATTAACATATCCTCCACAAGCACAAAGACCAGACCATTGATCACTGATTTTTAAATTGTCCAAGACTCAAGTCAGAAATTCTTCTTCCTCTTATAGATGGTGGAACTTTGTTAGTAAAGTGAACAATCTGACTTACCCTCATGTATGTGATTGTGAGCTTCATGTCAACCAAAGACCATTCTTTTGGAGTTTGGGATGAAATGAAGTTATCTCTCTTCATCGTCTTTAAGCCAGAAAAGTTCTGGGAAGCCGTCTGAGGTGGGATGGTTCATTTTATGTATCACCGTGACTGGCGTTGGGATACTCAGGTGAAGCATTTGTTCTGGGTGTGCGTGTGGAGGGAGGGTGGTGGTGAGGGAGGTGAGATGAGCTTGAATCCATGGACTCAGTAAATAGATGGTCCTCCACCATATGGTGGGGCATCACCCAATCTACTGTGGGAAAACCAAAGGTGGAGGAAAGAGGAATTCACACTTTGTTTTCTGCTTACCTCTTGCGCTGGGGAACAGATCCTCTCTTATTCTCTCCTGCCCTTGACTGGATTTACTCCCCTTGCTCTCAGGCCTTTGGACTCATACCACCATCTTTCTTGGGTTTCCATCTTGCAGATGGCAGGGAGATTGTGGGACTTCTCAGCTGCCATAATTGCAAACGTGTGTATATCTCCTATTGGTTCCATTTCTTTGGAGAATCCTGACTAATACACTGAAGGTTGGAAAACCTCTACAAATTGGATTGGGAATTCCAGGTTATGGGGATGAGTTTTAGGGAACTCAGAACACAGACTTCTTAGAGAAGTACAAGAAGGTCAGGTTCCCCATGTTGTACTGGGTTCTGGTTTGAGTATTGTCCAACAGATTCCTACTTCTTTCCTTGATGGAGTCTTGGGAAACCCTGCCAGGAAAATCAATGACTCTTACCTTGGGAAAAATAGGATTTTGTGCCAACTACTTAGTTTCTCCAATCTTAGGAGGCTTTATCCTACAACCCAGATAATGGACATACTTAGGATGTATCCTGAAAAAAATATAGTAAAGGGTATAAAAATGAGCTCCTCTAGCATTTGATGCGTTTATCCAACACCAACTCATAAGTTCTTTGGAGGGATGGAAATAGTGTTTCTGCCCACGAGGAAAATATAATCTATTTATTTAAGGACATAAGGCAGAGGACCAAGATGGACAAAACTTTGGTTTAGACTTAGCAGAGCTGGTTCCACGGCACTGCCCCACACTGCTTACTGACTGTGCAAACCTTGGGCAAACCTTGTAAATTCTCTGAGTGTCAGGTTCATCACTGATTCATTCATTAAATATTGTTTTGAGCCACTGCTATGTGCTAGGCACTGTGTTAGAAGCTAGAGCTATGTCTTTGAGCTAATAGGCACATACCCTGCCCTCAAAAAGTTCTAAAATCTACAAATATCCTGTAAACTAAGTTTATGGTGTAGGTGTTTGGGGGGCTGCAGGAGCACCTCAGAGGGGTTTAGCTCAAGTGACCTCTAGTTGGCTGAATATGCACTCAGAGCCTTCTATGATACGTTCCTGGGTCTGGAGAATATTCCAGACCCAGTCACTCTAACTGTCTTATATTTTGTGAAGATTTTCTGGCCATGGCTCTGATAGCCCTGGTCACAGTTTGTAATTACATGTAATATTTTTGAGATGAGGGAATGAAGGACGATAAGCCAAGCCTGGGGGGTGAGTGTGGTCTGGTAAAGGAGAGCTGGGGGTTGGGATGACGCTCCAGGAAGAGGAAAGCATGGTGGGAAGAGAGAACATGGTTTTTCTTCTTCTTTTTAAAATTAACATATAATATATTATTTGTTTCGGGGTACAGTCTTGATTCATCAGTCTTACACAACACCCAGTGTTTACCACA
This sequence comes from Mustela erminea, assembly GCF_009829155.1. Taxonomy (NCBI): domain Eukaryota; kingdom Metazoa; phylum Chordata; class Mammalia; order Carnivora; family Mustelidae; genus Mustela; species Mustela erminea. The sequence continues at coordinate 17,156,673 of NC_045624.1, read as the reverse complement.
ACACATACCCTCCCCAATGTCTATCATTCAGGCGCCCCATCCCTCCCACCCCCTCCACCCCAAGAACCCTCCGTTTGTTTCCTGAGATTAAGCATCTCTTATGGTTTGTCTCCCTCTCTGTTTTTTTCCTCTCTTCCTCTATGATCCTCTGTCTTGTTCCTTAAATTCCACATATCAGTGAGGTCATATGATACTTGTTTTCTCTGATTAACTTATTTTGCTTAGGCATAATATCATCTACTTCCATCCATGTCATTGCAAATGACAAGATTTCATTTTTTTTTAAGATTTTATTCATTTGACAGACAGAGATCACAAGTAGGCAGAGAGGCAGGCAGAGAGAGAGAGGAAGGGAAGCAGGCTTCCCGCTGAGCAGAGAGCCGGATGTGGGGCTCGATCCCAGGATCCTGAGATCATGACCTAAGCCGGAGGCAGAGGCTTTAACCCACTGAGCCACCCAGGCGCCCCCACGATTTCATTTTTTGAAGGCTGCACAATATTCCATTGTATCCAAATATCCACATCTTCTTTATCCTTTCATCTGTCATGGACATCTAGGGCTCTTTCCATAGTTTGGTTATTGTGGACCTGGGTTTGGTTTTTCTGGAAAAGTAGATGTGGGAAATGAATGGAGACCTCTTAGCAGGGGTTATTAGGGAATTAACAGAGCGGGGTGGTACCTGGGTGGCTCATTCAGTTAAGTGGCAGAGTCTTGGTTTCAGCTCAGGTCTTGATCTCAGAGTTGTGAATTCAAGCCGCGGTGGGCTCCATCCTGGATGTGGAGACTACTTGAAAGAAAGGAAAGAAAGAAATTAATTAACAGAGACCAGATCGTGAAGCCCTGTAATGGAATTGGAATTTTACCTTGAGAACAATGGGAAGCCATTGTAGGGAGTAGCATTACCTGACTGGTCTCCTTCAATCAGCACATGGCAGAGAGGTTGGAGAGGGTAGAACTAAGACCAGAGGGAAGGAGACCAGCTAAGAGACCCACTGTGATCCAGGTCCTCTTTAGGCTGCCCTGACATGGTTTTTCTCAGGCCTGCTTGGATCTCAGAAGAGCAGATACCTGACAGGTTCCCTGTGTTTTTCTCACCTTTCAGGCAGACCTGAATTTCTGCCAGGGTGTTCTCTTTGATTCAGTAAGTTACTTCAGTTAAACTCAAGTGTTCTGGGGAGAAAACCAGTCAGCCCGTATGAATGTATTTATGCAGCTTCTATCAGATGCGCAGGACTGAGTGAGCACCAGGAAAACAGGCAGGTCAGAAATGTCTATGCTTCTAGGGACCTTATCTATCCGACCTTGCATTCAGTGGCCGCTTGAGAAAAGCAGAGCGCGGATAAAGGTTGGAGTTTGTATGGAGATTTACAGGCCTGCTGGCATTTCTTGTCTTGGTTGTCATCATCTTGACCATTTGTCCACATGCACAGATGCTTGGGCTCTTTTCTCCCTGGATGGGTGACAGGCACCTACCTGTTGGCCAGGCTAGCTCAGACAGTCCTGACTTTTACTGTGGGGGATGCAGTTCCTAGGGCTGCCACGGTGGGGCGCCTGCGGGAAAACGCTGGCTGTCAGCCAGGCAGGCCCCTGCTGTCTCAGAGGATCAGATGGGCAGCAAGGCTTGGCCTGGGCCTGGGCCTGGGCCTGCTTTGGCCAGGGGGACTGTGGGGATGGGACAGGAGTGCAGGAGCCAGGACATCTGGGGGGTTGGTGAGCTGGCAGGTGCCTGGCGGCCCCAACGCTAGATCACTGGAGTTCCAGGCATCCAGGACCAGAGAGGGGGTGGTGTGGGAGGCACCAGGGAGGCTCATGAGAACAGTTATTTACAAAACGATGTCCCTTGTCCTTCCCTCATCGTGGCCTTCCATTTCCAAGCTGTTTCTGAAGAGATTCCTTAACTAGTCCTCCGAAAACGTGCACCAGGGGGCATCTTCCTTCTGATTCCCATATCCTTAGTTCTTATTTGTGGAAAACACAGGGAAAGGGAACGGAACCTGTGTCTTCACACACTGGGGGAAGAAAATGGTATGAAACCAATTAACTATAATCTATTTAATTAGACCCAATCCTTATAATCATCCCGCAAATTGATCTTTACTGGACCGGGCCACCTAGGACTCCTGTGTGATCCAAGTCCCCAAGGCCTGACATCCCCTCCTTTCCTTCCCTAGCCTCCACCCCTGGGCACTGTGGTCCCTCCTCTTACCTCCCTGGTCCCTGGAAACTTGACAGTTGTCAAGTTTCCAGGGACCAGGGATATCTTTTCTGGGATCACCTGCAGGAATCATTCCAGCCAGGTGCTCCTGACCTTAGAGCCCCATCCATTTCCAGTCTAGTTTGATGTGATGGAGGCCCTAACGCCTCGTCTCTGATGGGGAGCAGTAATGACGGTGCCGGGCCAAAGGCCGACGTTTTCACTCATGCCTTTGACTGGCACAGACACAGAGGGCCAGATGGGCCACATTTGTCAGGTGTCTCGACGTTCCTATCTTCAGCAATACCAGAGGACCGAGCGGGCCAGTGCTGTCGTTGGAACACCATGCTGACAAGGTCAAGGTTGTGGCGTTTTTATCCTGGCCAGTCCTAATTAGTTTCAGTTAGAAGAAAACCCTCCATCCTGTGGACACAGATTTCTTTGTGACATTACAAATGTGCCCCGGTCTCAGAAGAGATGAGAATAGAGAGGGGACGGCCTGGAGGGTAGAATCCGTCCTGATTCCTAGAAAAACTTCCCTGGAAAGCATGTTCTTTGGGGATCACTTTCCATAGTCTGGGCGACATTGCACGGCACAGAATGCATGCGGGCTGCTAGAAAAGAGGAGGGAAATATTTTGATCATGTTTATTCTGATCTCCTGTTTTTTTTGTTTTTTGTTTTTGTTTTTTCCTAATCCAAGAATGGCAGGCTAGAGGCCAGGACACTGAACCTGGTCTCCATGTGTATTTCGTTTGAGCACATTTTTTAGACTTGAACTTGAAGGCCTTCAGGTGGCATATGCCTTTAGTTAGGCCCTGACTCACATAATGTTACCTTCCTGGCCCTTGTCACCTGACCTTGTCCGTCCTGGGAGCTTTATGTTGGGTAGGGGAATGTCTGCACCACTAAATCCGGTCATGACTGATCCTTGCGAGCCCTTTCAGGACACAGTTGAGATCATGGAAAAATCTCTCTTCATCTGAAAGAGCCTCTCATTATCAGAGAGCCAGAAAGCGCTCTTCCATGCCATTGGGGGCTTTTACGGTGTGACTCAACCCCAGGGCCCGGTGCACGTGGTGTGCGGTATGCAGGGAGCCCCTGTCGGGGGCAAGGCAACCCCAGCGTCTGTGAGGTTTACCCCTAGTCTGTTGGATCAAACCTTTATCACTTGGATCTGGTTACACCAGATCTTCCTGCTCGAGGAGTGGGCAACCAAAATCAAGACTGTACTCCGAACAGAGAAATATGAGGCTGCTCGTCTAGGTCTCCTTTCCTGGAACTTGAGTGGTGGGACCTGCAGGTAGAACACAGAAGCCTCCTGCTCAAGGAGGGGGGAGGTATCAAGTGGCAGATGCCCGGGAGCCTCTGAGGCAGAGGCCCATGCTGGCCTCTGCTGTCTGTTCATTTTGTCTCTTTCTAAAATCTTCTCCTGTGTAAGGAAGGAGATGCTAACTTCTCCCAGGCCTCTCCTCAGTTTTCTTCAGGAAAGAAGGGTTTGGGGGAGGGCTTAGCCAGGGAAAGCAGTGCCTCTCAAAATCTCAAAGTAACCTGTATTTACCTCTGTAACCTCCGACTATTTTAATCTTGTAAGTGGTAATGGGGTATGTGGGGAGCCATTCTGTTGTTGACTGAAGCAGTCAAGTGGTAATTGCAGAGAAGGAAAGCGGAAGGCTCTTCCCACAGACTGTATTTCTTGCTGTCACTCCTTATGCTAATGTGGGCTCCAGGGCTGTGTCAAGGTGACAAAGCAGGAAAGGGAGCACAGCAAGGGGCTGGGGGAAGGGGGTTGGGAGCCCAGGCCCGGGGCCCCCTCCCACCCAAGAAGGGAGTTCACTCCCTGGGGATTCCTGCAGGGTGGCCATGGGGGGAAGACAGTGGTTCTCCAAATAGCTCTCTGCCCACAAGACGGGGTGACAGTTCTGCAGGCAGCCTTCTGAAACCGAGCCACGATGGAAAGTTCCTCCTGGTGTCAGATCAAAATGTATTCTGCTGCGACAGAAGAAGGATGAAGATAGACCAAAATGGAACAAACAGAGAAGTGTTTAACCTTTTCGGGTTAATCTGTCCATCTCTGTGGGACCACAGTTCATTAAAGATTCATTGTTCTTGAAATATCAACACACATTTCTCTGTAATAATGTAGAGCCCTCAGAGGACCTTCTCGTCCCTGCCCGATGGAGGATTTATTAAATGTTCAAGGAAGGTTGGAGGCTAGGCATCGGGCTGAGAAGTCAGGGTGCCATCTGTGGCCTTGCTGGCTTGAGGGGAACAGCTGTCCCATCATGGCAGATGCTTCCAGGCCACGTAACACAGGTGGACAGGAGGGGGAGGCGGGGAGAGGAAGAAGTGGGGCCGGTGGCCGTCCACAGAGGGCAGGCTTCCAGAGCTGCGTGGGACTTGGGCTAGGGCTTTGGTTTGCCCTCAGCAGCCTTATACAACACGGGGCTCACAGAGATCTCCCACTGGAATCACCCAGTACAGGGGATGAGCAGAGGGCCGGACACCTGGATCCGAGTCTCCAGTGATGGTTTAGGACTTCTCTGTAACAGTCTCCCGGATGTTCTTACAGCCCTGGAGTTGGAGAGCCCCTGAGCTTGGCGTGGTGCAGTGGGAGGGGCTGTCTGGGGGCGGCTGGAGGGTGAGCTTGCTGTCAGCCACCGTGGCGGCAGGTGGTTCTTGTGGTCGCTGGATGCTCTGTTCAGTGAAAAGGCTCCCAAGCCGTGACAGGGTCTGTTCCATTCCCCCTGAGGAGAAGACGTTATGAGCAGGCTAGGTATTGGGGCCTCAGTGCTTATGAGGGAAACCAGGTGTTCGGCCAGGCTCAGTAGAAGGTTATGGCCTGGTAAGTATGAGGAGAGTCAGGTCTCCCTGGGGTGGGCACAAGGTTCCCGGTTCCATTTTCTGTGGGCCTGGGGCTTAGCATCTCTTTCCTGCCTTGGTCAGGACTGGCTCCCGACTAGGTGAGGCTGATCCTGACGGAGCAGTGGGAGGAGGGAGTGGGGTGCCAGATATCAGCAGGAAGAGGGTGACCTTGGAATTGAACACGAGAGATTTTAAGGAAAAGCTTTCCAGGGGCGCCTGGGTGTCTCAGTGGGTTAAAGCCTCTGCCTTCGGCTCAGGTCATGATCCCAGGGTCCTGGGATCGAGCCCCACATCGGGCTCTCTGCTTAGCAGGGAGCCTGCTTCCTCCTCTGCCTGCCTCTCTGCCTACTTGTGATCTCTGTCAAATAAATAAATAAAATCTTAAAACAAAAACAAAAACTGCTTTCCAGGGGAGCACTTGTCAAGTTCCGGGCAAACCCATAGAAAATACAGGAAGAGTTGTAAATACTGTATCCAGAAAAATACTGTTGCAGATGGGATGTTCTTCCTCGGGCTTGCTTGAGCGGAACGAGGAGTTGGTAAGCACAGACTCTCTGGGCAGGCCTGATGATACCCTGCAAAACCTTGACTTGGTAAGAGTTGTCAACAGGAACAGGGTCACATCAGACAAAGGGGAGGCTCAGTGGGCTGCCTCTTCTGATCCCGGTGGGGAGAGCAACTCTCAGTTCTTAGTGCATTCCTCACCTGCAATCAGGGCTGGCTTTAAAGTTTGTTTATTTTTAGTCATCTCTGCACCCAACGTGAAGCTCGAACTCACGACCCTGAGATCAAGAGTTGCACGTTCTTCCCACTGAGACAGCCAGGGTTGGCTTTAAGGAAAGAACCTCCATTTTAGACCTGCTCATCTGGATCTCTATCATTTTATATCAAAGCCCATGGCTTTTTCTTGTTTTCACTTCTTTCGGGTAAACCTTGCCCTTCAGTGAATCCCCAGTGAAATTCCTAAGGCAGGCCTGTCCGGTTGTAGAGTACTTGACTCTCAGGATTCCGGTGTCAGAGAGACGGAATCCTCTCTCACCTACAAGGCAGGACTCTGTTACCCTCAGCCTCTAGTTTGTTTTGTCTTTTCAGACAATTCCAGACTCAGAATAAAGGGAGATTTTTCTTGGACAAAACAAACAATGCCAGAGAAAAGCTCCGTTCTTCTGTATCGCTTGCAAAGCCTCCCCAGGTATGGCCCTGCGGGTTAAAGTTCTTTAATTGTACCCAGTACAACTTAGCCAAGGCAAACTGAGGCTCCAGGCCCCTCCCCTCAGGTCAGCATTAAGCCCCTGCCCCCATCCTCCAAAGCAGGTGCACGCGGAGAACCAGCAGGACTTTGTTAATGGCTCCTTCTTGTGCTTAAAGTCTGACTCCTGGAAACCAATTTTCTTGGGGCACTAAAGTCTATGAACTTGATCGTTAATGGATTTTGAGGGAAACTTCCCCTAACTCCCACTCTTGTATCATCTGGACATCTTGACCTCTAGTGTCTTCTGCTTCCAGGGCATTTGACATGGGGGAGATGAGGGGCAGGTAGGTTCGGCGAAACTGCACATCTGGCTTTCTGCCTCTCCTGCTCCCATTCTGTTTCTCAAATCTTAAAGATCCTCGGTTTCTCTTGAGAGCAAAAACAAAACAAAACAAAAAAAGTGTGCTGACAGGTAGTACTCTTGAACCCTCAGTTCAATTGATTTGAAACAAGCTAAGCAACACACACACACACACACACACACACACACACGTACACACGTACGTCATTTTCACAAACAGGGAAGGAAGGCTGAGGAGGCAAGGGGGCTGGTTCTGAGGTTTTGGAGAGGAGATAATACCTGGAGGGTACAACCTGGTTGACCCAGCGGCCGACTGGAAGAGCAGTGGGGCTCCGGAAGGGCAAGGAAAACATTGCCCGTCAAGCAGGAACATTTGGTTCCCAAGTTCCTCTGGGAAGACCTGGAAGAGGATGATACCAACACAACCTCCCCCAGCCTTCTTTCCAACCAAACGCCTTGAATTACCATGACCTTCATGTTGCTCTTTACAATAAGAGCTTTTAATCTTGTATTCTTCTGTAAGTACTATCTGAATATATTATCATTGTATAAACACAAAACTCTCTTAGTCCAGACTCCCTAGAAAAATGAGCTGGATGTGCTAAGCTTCCTGGGCTAGTACTTGGGGATTGGGGGCCAGAATCCCAGGGAATCAAGATTTGAGGGAGAGAGGGACAGCAGGCCAGGAAGGAGGAAGGGAACACAAGGCAGGTATCACTAAGTTGGCCAAGAAAATGAGGAAAATCAGATGGTTTTGGTCATATGGGACACCATCAAGTAGACCATTATATCCAAAGGGGACTCATCCTCTCTGGTCTGTTATCAATTGAAGTTTATACTCAGATTCTTTTGGCAGCAGCTGGGGACCCCAGAACCTCTATGGGTTCAGCCAAGCCCCATACTTTCTGCCTTGGCAGGAGCCAGAAGCTGCCTCTTGTTTGTATGCGCAGCTGAGATAAGCCTTGTCCCATTTATCTCCCCTCCCCAGAAAGAACTTCTCTTAAGAGCTTCATGTGCATTATTCCAGACCCTTCTATGCATTGTACACATATCTACATGGCTTTTAAAAAACACGAACTAGGTAATTTGGTAGGTATTATTTTGCAATTTCCTTCTTTTCTCTTAATATACCCTGTAGATTTTCCCATCTTTAAAATCCTTGTGTAGCATTATTTTGTATGGGTGTACTATAATTTCTGGTCTTTTCGATGTTTTCCAACTTTGACTCTTCAGAGTCAATATTACAATGAACACGATTCTTTGTGTTCATATGGGACTTTTTTCTATAATACCTTGAGGTTGTACTTTTGGGTCAAAGGAAGCATTTCCCCACATTTTATCCCATTTTATACCCAAAAACCCTGAGAGGTAAGGGGTAGTGGAGAAGAATCTTTGGATGGAAGGGGGAAATCCATAGACTATATAATACCCTTGTTGAGTTATAATTCTAACAGTTTTCTGTGTTCTTCAGATGAGAGAATTGCAGTTACATAGCTGCTTTGTAACAGAGCGGCGACTTCAATGCAAGTCCCTTGATCCAATATCACATACTCTTCCTTCATGATGTTGCCTCCACGTCTCGCTCATTTGCTCATTAAATTGAGTTTATGGGGCTTCGGAGTGGGCCTCTGTGCCAAAGTTTGAGAGCTAGTTTCAAATGACCACCCATAAAAATCAAATAACCCTCACCTTGTCAGAATCCTTGGGTAAGTGTTTTATGACTTTATGGATTAAGATCCTAGAAGAATTAAAAAATGGAGTCCACTTAATTCAATTGATTATAGCATGAAGCTAATGAAGCCAAGAGATCTTGAACTAAATCCTCAACAAACAGTTGCAACGACAATTATAGGCAGTGGTCACAGACTGTACCCTGAACCTTGGCTCATTGCTCCTCGAATATTTATCATTGGTCATGGAGAGGAGGAAGTGAGAGTGTGCGTAACTCTGCAGAGTGGTTTTCAAAGTATGGTCCGTGGCTTAGCATTTCTTGGAAGAATGTTGGAAATGGAAAATCTCAGGTCCCACCACAGATCTATTGGATTGGGAACTCTGGGGGTGGGTTCAGGAAATCTGTGTTTTAACAAGTCCTTCAGTGGGTCCAGTATATAGTAAAGTCTTAAAGCTTATCTCTATTACAAGAAAACAAAAAGGAATATTGAGCTAATGTTGGGTGAGGTGCAGCAGAATCATGTCAGGGCACACCTTTGTCTTGACTATTTGTCCCTGGGATCTTTGAACCTGGGTCACAGTCTCTCCTACCACACGTATACCTCTGTCACGAGACTGAGTCACCAGAGGAATACAGCAGGTTAGGGTATGTCTTGACAATAATCTCACCATCACGACTTCACCCCTTGGCTGCCTTAACCTCTGAGGCCTTTGCTCTTGACCCTGGAAATCCCCTGTCTTCTTGAACATGAGTTAGTTGAACATGAAATGGCAGTCCATTTGTTGGTGTTGGCTATAGTTCATTAGTGTCATAGAATCTTGTCTCTGTTTCCTCTCCTGCTGGATCTGCTGGGATCTCTGAGAGTTCTTTCTTTCTTTTTTAATTTAAAATCAATCAGCCAACATAAAGTACATACTTAGTTTCAGATGTAGTGTTTGATAACTTATCAGTTGTGTATAACACCCAGTGCTCATCATATCACGTGCCCTCCTTAATGCCCATCATCCATTTATCCCATCCCCCACTCACTTCCCCTCCAGCAACCCTCAGTTTGTTTCCTACAGTTAAGAGTCTCTCATGGTTTTCTCCCTCTCTGATGACTTACCATTCTGTTTTCCCTCCCTTCCTCTATGATCTTCTGTGCTGTTTCTTATATTCCACATAGGAGTGAAACCTTGAGGAAATTTTCTTTCTCTGATTGATGTATTTCATTCAGCATAATACCTTCCAGTTCCATCCATGTTGATGTAAATGGTAAGATTTCATCCTTTTTTGATGGCTGAGTGATATTCCATTGTGTCTAGATATACCACATCTTCTTTATCCATTCACCTGTGAGTGGACATCTTGGTTCTTTTCGCAGTTTGGCTATTACGGACATTGTTTCTATGAACATTGGGGTGCAGATGCCCCTTTGGATCACTACATTTTTGTATCTTTGGGGTGAATGCCTAATAGTGCAATTGCTGGGTCATAGGGAAGCTCTATTTTTAACTTCTTGAGCAACCTCTATTCTATTTTCCAGAGTGGCTCTACCAGCTTGCATCCCCACCACCAGTGTAAGGCGGTTCCCCTTCCTCCGCGTCCTTGCCAGCATCTGTTGGTTCCTGAGTTGTTAATTTTAAGCATTCTAGCAGGTATGAGGAACTATCTCATTGTGGGTTGGATTTTTATTTCCCTGAGGCTAAGGGATGTGGAGCATTTTTTCATGTGTCTTTTGGCCATTTATATGTCTTCTTTGGAGAAGTATCTGTTCATGTCTCCTGCTCATTTCTTGACTGAATTATTTGTTTTTTGGGTGTTGGATTTGATAAGTTCTTTATAGAACTTATAGAACTCCCATTCTGTAGTCTGCCTTTTAGTTTTGTTGACTGCTTCCTTTGGTCTGCGGAAGCTTTTTATCTTGATTAAGTTCCAGTAGTTCATTTTTGCTTTTGTTTCTCTTGCCTTTGGAGACACAAAGCAAGAAATTGCTGTGGCCCAGGCTGAAGAGGTTGCTGCCTGTGTTCTCCTCAAGGATTTTGATGGATTCCTGTCTCACATTTAGGTCATCCTTTAGAGTTTATTTTAGTGCATTGTGTAAGAAAATGGTCCAGTTTCATTCTTCTGCATGTGGCTGTCCTTTCCCAGCACCATTTGTTGAAAAGACTGTCTTTTTTCCATTGGACATTCTTTCCTGCTTTGTTGAAGATTAGTTGACCGTTGCATTGAGGGTCCATTTCTGGGGTCTCTGTTCTGTTCTATTGATCTGTGTGTCTGTTTTGTGCCAGTACCATACTGTCTTGATGATTATAACTTTGTAATAGAACTTGAAGTCTGGCATGGGATGCTATCAGCTTTGGTTTTCTTTTTCAACATTCCTCTGGCTATTCAGTGTCTTTTCTGGTTCCTTACAAATTTTAAAATTTTTTGTTCCAGCTCTGTGAAAAGTGTTAATGGTATTTTGATAGGGATTGCATTGAATGTGTTGACTGCTCTGGGTAGCATAGACATTTTAACAATATTTGTTCTTCCAATCCATCATCATGGACCATTTCTCCATTTCTTTGTGACTTCCTTGATTTCTTTCATAAGTGTTCAATAGTTTTTTGAGTATAGATCCTTTTCCTCTTTGGTTAGGTTTATTCCTAGGTATCGTATGGTTTTTGGTGCAATTGTAAATGGGATCGATTCCTTAATTTCTTTCTGTCTCATTGTTAGTGTATAGAAATGCACCTGACTTCTGTGCATTGATTTTTATATCCTGCCATATTACTGAGTTGCTGTGTAAGTTCTAATAGTTTGGGGGTGGAGTCTTTTGAGTTTTCCACATCAAGTATCATGTGTTCTATGAAGAGTGAGAATTTGACTTCTGACAGTTATTTCTATGCACAAAAGATGACATTTGCTTTTTTAGTATTATACCATGGCCTATAAATTCCAACTCTACAAACTGATACATTAAACCCACTGTCATGCTATGATATAAGAAAAACTGGTTGTAAAAATCATATTTCGGCCAGCATTCCTTGCCAAGGAAAGTCCTCTTTCATCTCACAATTAACTGCTTCTTCCTCCAGTAAACTGCAACCATCATCAACCTCAGAAGACAGGAGTGGAGATCTCACCCAGCTGACTTCAGGCGTTTAGAGTGTGAGGAAGAAAAACTGATCTCTTAGAGATTTTTTTCCCCCTTTGGTGTGTCTTATGGATCGAATATGTAGACCCCAACCCCAAATTCACACGTCAAGCCCTAAACCCCAGTACCCTGTGACTGTATTTGCAGATAGGGTTTGTTGAAGGTAAAATGAGATCATTAGGGTGGACCTTAGTGCGAGGACCTTCTAAAGGGGCAGGTTTGGACACAGACACATATGCAGGGAGAATGCCATGAAAGCATGAAGGTAGGGATCAGGGTGATGCTGCCATACATCAAGGAACCCCAAAGACTGTTAGCAAACCATCAGGTAGGGGACAGAGTCTCCCTCACAGCTCAGAAGACACCAGCCCCACAGACCCCTTGCTCTCAGACTCCTAGTCTCCAGAACTGGGAGACCATGAACTTTAATTGTCTGTGTCCTCCAGTTTCAGGTGCCTTTACACCAGCCCTGGCAAATAAATACAACACGTCTGTTGTCTTTGCTGCTTCTCATTGTCCTCGTGCCTCTCCAGTCTCCTCAGGTCTCTTGGGTTCCCACGGACAGCTGGTCTCCCTGACTCTAGGCTCCTTCCTACCCAGCCTGTTGGGCAAATCTGTAGGCAGAGCCAGCGTTGCTGAGAGGCTTTCATTCCTGCCAGTCCCCCATTTCTTACTACCTCAATGATGCATTCCATGACCCTAACCTGCTCCCCAAAAGTGCCCCTGTCCCCACCTCCCCCCCAGACAAGACCTCCACTCTCTTCAGACAGGCCTTCTCCCTAATGCGTGGACATGGACATGCATGCTCACGCCTGCCTCCCCAGGTCTGCTCACGCTGCTTTCCTCACCTGCCGGGCCTCCTTGCCAAACTCCTCTGCCACACCACCATCATGTACTCAAGACATTCGCCAACTTGGCTGGGTATTAGAATTACTTTGGGATTTTTAAAATCTCCCCAGTGCACAGGCTGTCCTCCCCTGGAGTCATGGAAGAGCCTCTGGCATGGAATGCGTGTGTCAGAATCGTTTAAAGTGCCCAGTGAGTCAGTGGAGAGCCAAAGTTTGGCAGTGACCTCATCTCTTGCGCTCCGCTCATGCTTGTCAAACTTGAAGTGTGCGACAGTCATCAGAGCATCTGTGAGGCCCAGGTTCTGCATTTCTAGCAAGCTCCCAGGCAGTGCCGTTGCTGCTGGTCTGGGCACCATGTGTTGAATAACAGAGTACTGCACAATTTCTGTCAGGGTATTGAGACTCCCCTTCGTCCCTGTGAGATTTGAGATGGTTTATGGGAAATACATAGACAAGAATGAGCCGTTACTTTGATCTCCGTCATCAGACATGCTTTCAAGGGGGGTTTGGAAACATCTGGAAGAAACTGGCAAAGACATGCCAGAGAGCGACAGCCATGAGGTGGGAAAACCAGGGGTGAGGATAGTCTGGCACGTGGGGTGGAGGGTGCCAGCTTCCTACCCCGTCTACCCCGGGGCAGCTGTGGACACAGCACCTTCACCCTCAAGATTAGCAAACCCTGGGGCCTGGGCCATAAGGGGGGCCCTTTGGTTCTGTGAGGTCCTGTGGTGTGTGGTGCTGGAGAGAAATCTTGGGCTTGTAGGTGTAGGGCAATTTGGGCTTCAGGACCCCTGTTGTGTCTCTTGTTCTCTCTCCTTGTTTGGTCTGGGGTGTGCTTTTGGCTTGGGAAAACTCTAATTCTAGAGGCAGTGGAGTGAAGATTCAAAGCACATGGGTGACCTTGGCCGGTGCCGGCCCATCACGTAACTCCTGGGGCCATCATGAATGGCGACTATAATGTGGATGGCATCCTCCTGGCAAGGTCAAGGCAGAGCCTGTGGCCAGGACTTGTTACTTAGGTTCTTCAGGTTGTGGCTTCTTGATCTATAAAATGTCGGGAATATTATTTGCCTTCCAAGGCTGCAGTGGTGAGGAAATGCGAGCAAGCCTGGGAAGCCTGTAGCCCTGAAGCTGATGCCTACAGACGCATGGTAATGGGCGCCGCTGGTATCACCATCATCGTTCTGATCCCAACTTTGGTTCTCAGTTGAGGGCAGGGCCCGCGTGCCCGTGAGCAGAACAGCTACTCAGGACTTGCTCTGGGGCTCTAGGACGCAGAGAGGATTTGCAGGTTCCTCCCTCAGTCAGCAGGTGCAAGGGCAGGATAGGAACCGGGCATTTTGTGTGGCTGCTTGTTGGGTATCCCTTCTGCTCAGGTCTGCACGATGACTTCCAGGATCCTTTGAAACTGTTTGGCCTGGCAGGTGCCTCCCTCTGCCTAAAAAAATAGGAAAGTCGATATTTTATGATTGCAGTGGTATATAAAGGTGAGTGCAGTCCAGATTGGATTACACTCACTTTTTTTCCCTGATTTTAAAAGGAATTTTAAAAGTTCCCTGACCGATCAAGTATAACTGGGGCCAGGAGCCAGGAGGGCCAGGAGCCCCAACATAAGGTGTTTCTTTCTCTTCCTTACATAGGCCACAGCTGTCTCTAGGGACTTCCCTTTTGTAATTTCCTCATTGCGCAGAGCGTGGGCTCGAGTGCTAGGACTAGATGGCTTATTTTAATACATTGCAACACGAAGACATTTTGTTGTTGGCAATCATTAGGAGACTCCTTCCCCAGCTTTGGGAACCTATTTCTCTCTGGCTTCCAAGGTCACTCTCAGACTCACTCTGGTCTCTCAGTGCCTCTCTGTGGCACAGCCTTGAGAAATTGGGCATGATGGGCTCTTAACACCAAGAGAGTCCCATGTCACCCAACCCAGATGAGTGGCTATGTGTTTGGCTATGTGTTCTCAAAACTGCAATTTGTGTCACATCATGTGGGCTCCTATGGTTCCCTGTGGACCCGCCAGTGTGTTCCCAGTGAGTACCAGTTGTCACTATCCTACAAGGCAGATTCCCTGCTCTGTCCCCCAAGAGATGGCCTGGTACAGACATGGTCTGGGTACTGTCACGTGTTACCGCTCTTCTCCTGTACCTGCACAGCTGGGAAGAACAGTACAGACCACAGTCAAGAGCCCCTGGTCCTTGTTGGATCCCAGGATCCCTTTGCACACCCTGATAGTAATAATTAGGGTAAGGTGAGAGGAATATGATCCTTTGGGGATGTGTCTCGGGTTGGCCTGATGGGGAAGTTGGGTAGCCTGACAGCAGTGGGTCCTTCTTCCTTTAAAGAGGCTCAGCCTGGAATTCATTCACACAGAACGTCAAGTTGAAGCCCATGAGCCAACAGGACAGGGACAGATCGAGAGGCTGAACAGTGACAGCTCTGAACAGATAGCAGTTTGCTGTTGGTTTTGCATGCTGGTCTTAATATGTCACTTCTTAATCCACATTTTATTTATAGCATGTTGCTTTCTCATTAGTTCTCAATAATTGATTATGTTATCTCTGAATTTCTTTTATACAATTGGAGAGCTGACAAAATGCTTGCTCACTGTTACCAAGTGTACAGTGGCAGCAACGTGTAAATCTTGGGCTAGATTCTTAGCTGGATGATGCAAGTTCTAGTTACTCATTAACCCAGACCCTCACAGAAGTTGTTAGGATGTCTCTTGCTGTGCAGAGCAGAGGGAGTGACATTAAAAACTAGGATTAGGGTCTGGGAAGTAAGATAGATAGGATATAGAAACCCCACAGGTGATTTCAAAGAGGTGTCTTGAGGTCATTTGAAGCAAAGACCATTTGGGGACTAGCAATGGAGGAAAGAGTATTCAGGTCTATTTTTAAAGGAGGTTCAAAGGCTCATGATGCCCAGACCAAACACATAATGACTCAAGAACAGGGAGAATGAAAATTGCCTGTTGATTTTATGAATATCATATGGATCATGGCACAGAGGGGTAGAGGCAAACGTTTCTGACTTAGGAATAAGCACTTCTGTAGTCCCAGAGGTGACGGGAGAGGATGGTTTAAGTGGTTGGGGTGATGGAATAGCCAGTTTACAGAGGTTCTTGAATGGGAAGGGGGCGCCTGGGTGGCTCAGTTAGTTAAGCATCTGCCTTGGGTTTAGGTCATGATCCTGGGCTCCTGGGATGGAGTCCCCATGTCCGGCTCCCTGCTCAACAGGGAGTGTGCTTCTCCCTCTGTCTCTGCCCCTTCCCCCTGCTCATGTTTTCTATCTCTCACTCACTCTCACTCTCTCTCTCTCAAATAAATAAAAATCTTAAAAAAAAAAAAGAGAGAGAAAGGTATGGGGAGGAATTGTATCTTAGGCTTAGGGCAGTCAGAAGCCATTGAGAGTCTCGAGCAGCAAAGCAAGGGAGCATGTGTTGCCTGGGAGCAGGGTCGATGGTCCGGAGGCTGTTCAAGGGCCTGGCAGCAATCCAGCAGAATAATTCCACTGTAGGAACTAGAGCTTCAGGAGCAGCTGGCTAAGCTGTGTCCAACAGTGGAAATTGTTGAGCTGCGGGGCTTGGGGTTGGTAGAAGTGCTGCCTTTGGCTGGGAAATATTGAAGGGCCTGTGGGATGTTCCAGTGGCCTCATGCACATAGGGTAGATGTAGGAATTTGGGAGTCATGGATAAATAGATGGTAATTGATGAGATGTGCACAGGAGTGCTGAGGTCTCCTTGCTAGATGATAAGGAGGTAGATGAGAAGGTGCCCCAGGATGGATCTCCCTGATCAGCAGTGTCTCGGGGATGCGCTCAGGAAGAGGAACCCTTGATGGAAATTAGAAAGAAGAGTCCAAGAGACGAGGGTCAATTAGGGCAGCACAGGTTCACGGAAGCCAAGGGAAGTGGTGAGTTAAAGAACAGGTCACCAGGGACGCCTGGGTGGTCAGTGGGTTAGGCCTCTGCCTTTGGCTCAGGTCATGATCCCAGGGTCCTGGGATAGAGCCCCGTGTCAGGCTCTCTGCTCAGCAGGGAGTCTGCTTCTTCCTCTCTCTCTGCCTGCCTTTCTGCCTACTTGTGATGCCTCTCTCTGTCAAATAAATAAATAAAATCTTTAAAAAAAAAAAAAAGAACAGGTCATTAGGAAGGTACAATGTTGGAAAGAAATCATAGATGAACTTGAAAGTACCTACTGGATTTAGCAACAAAGAGAACTTTGGTGTCCACTTTTGGGAATTTATTTATTTATTTTTTAAAAGATTTTCTTTATTTATTTGACAGAGAGAGATGACAAGCAGGCAGAGAGGCAGGCAGAGAGAGAGGAGGAAGCAGGCTCCCCGCTGAGCAGAGAGCCTGATACGGGGCTCGATCCCAGGACCCTGAGATCATGACCTGAGCCGAAGGCAGTGGCTTAACCCACTGAGCCACCCAGGTGCCCCGGGAATTTATTTATTTTTCAATCAACAAATATCCCCTGAACATCTGCTTACTCACACAAGGGCCTGCTCTTGGCCTGAGGCTTACAGTCTAGTAGGGGAGACAAGCAGAGAAACCCAAACCTGGATGAGGCTTTATCAGTGGTAAGAGCAATTAAAAAACAAAACAGAGGGACTACAGGGGCACCTGGTGATGGGTGGGAGGGCATTCAGAATGGATGGAAGGAAAGGTCTTTCTGAGGACGTGACATCTGACTGGAGTCCTGAATGAGAAGAAGCATTTGCATAAAGATCCAGGGGCCAGACTGTTCCAGTAGAGGGAACAGCTTATGCAAAGGCCCTAAGACAGGGATTCTCAACTGGGGGTAATTGTGCCCTCCAGGGGACACTTGGCAGTATTTGGAGACATTTTTGGTCACCACAAATCAGGAGGGATGGGGAGTGCTACAGACATCTAGCGGGGTAGAGGCCAGGGATGCTAGCAAACACCCTGCCATGTGCAGGACAGTCCCCGCAACAAAGAATTATCTGGTTCCACATATCACCAGTGCTGAGGGTAAGAAACCCTGCCTTAAATCAGGAACAAGTCTGGTCCATTTAAAGAGCAGAAGGGGGGGATAGTTTGGGTGGCTGTCAGTTAAGCGTCTGACTCTTGATCTTAGGTTTTGATCTCAGGGTTATGAATTCAAACCCTGTGCTGGGCTGCATGCTGGGTGTGGAGCCTACCTAAAAAAAAAAAAAAAAAAGAACAGAAAACTTAGTGTTTGGGGGTGGATGGTAGGACCTGAGTCAGAGAGGCAGCCTGGCAGGGACAGATGACAGAGGCCTTCCAGGGCTTGGTCAGGGGTTCATATTTTACTTTCTGAAGCAATGGGAAGTCATTAGAGAGATTTAGCAGGGAAGGGGCTTGATCCGATTTCCATTCTAAAAGGATGCTATGGCTGCTGTCTAGAGACTGGATTGCAATGGGCAAGAGTGAGAACAGAGGGGCCGTCATAGTCATCCAGGTGAGGAGAACAGGGGACAGGCGGACAATTAGATAGCGCTGGTGGGATTTTTCTGATGGATTGAGTTTGAAGGTGAAGAGAAAGTGAGGATACTAAAGTCACTTCTAAGATTTTGGTTTGAGCAATAGGCTGGGTGGAGGTACAGTTCGTTGTGGTACAAAGGCAGGGCAAAGCTTAAGATCTAAAGAGTTGAAATACTGAGGAGCTTGTTAGGTGATGGATAAGGACTTAGCATCTGGCATGTTTATCACCCAGCTGTTTTAAATAATTGCAAACACCGTAATTATCCAATTAAATAAAATTAAATAAGTTACGGAACCGGTATAGAAGAATATTACAGAATAAATCCGTGAACATGGAAATACAATCACAATGCAATAAGTGAAAAAGGATGTCAAAATATTCAGAGGATGATACTGTTGGATTCTAATTGTACTGCTTATACCCAAACATATCCTCTATGAAGTAACAAGTGTAGAAGCAAAATTCTAGAAATACTAGAAGAAAAAAATGGATGACTATTCTTAGAAGAGTAGAGTAGTGAGACCCTGTGCAACATGATATTAAAACCAGAAACCATGAGGAAAAGGTGGGTATACTCGATTGTAGAAAAATTTACATTTCTCATAGCGGGGAGTCCCTCAGACAATGGCCAAGAGAAGAACTGGGAAAAATTGTTGGCAATCAGTGCGATAAATTTAATATCTCTATTAGCCAAAGAGATTTTATAAATTGCTAGAAAAGGCAAATAACCCAGCAGAAAGATGGAAAGAGACCAGGATCAGCAATTCCTGGGAGAAACAAGACAGCCAATCAAGGATGAATTGACTATGAAAAAAAATACTAATGGAAACAATATGTTCATTTATACCTATCAGCTTGGCAAAAAGAAAGATCAATAATACTCATTTTTGAAGAGCTCAAGGGAGTGTAAAGTGATGCAGTCTTTCTAGAGTATAAGTGCATTCTTTCTAGAGATTTCTATTCAAATTGAAATTTGAATGTGCTTTTTTTTGAATGTGCTTTTTTTTTTGACCAAGCAAGTTCACCTCTGACTCCTGAGCCTACCTAAATGATTAGACAACTGTTTGGAGATAAAGGTACTTGATGGGCAGAGCTGCACCTTCCGTGATAATAAACTCTCTGAAATAAATGTTTCTCCACAAGGACGTGCTTAAATAAATCATGGGCCATAATATCCAGCAGAACAATACGCAATTGGTAAAAGGCATGAGGTCAGTCTGGATGTCTAGATTTGAAAAAATGTTCATGGCAGGTGAAGTAAAAGAAGCAAATTGTAGGACAGTCTGCATCATCTCTCATTTTGTAAAAATAACAAAATAAAATGGGTTATGGTGGGGTGCCTGGGTGGCTCAGTCCTTTGAGCATCCAACTCTTGATTTCAGCTTAGGTCATGATCTCAGGGTAGTGAGATCGAGCCCTACATCAGGTTCCAGGCTCAGCATGGAGTCTGCTTGAGATTCTCTCCCTCTCTCCCTCTTCTTTTGCCTGCCCCCCCACTCACTCACATGTGTGTACCCACTCTCTCTCTCTCTTTCTAAAAAGAAGGGAGGTTTACAGAGCTATATTTGTTTAGGAATAGGTCTGAAAGTCTTACACAACATTCTTCAATGTTGTCTTTTCCACGGAGTGGGATTTTTAGATGTGATTTTTAAATCTTTAGTGTTTATTTTTAACATAGTGGAACGTGTCAAAACAACAAAGTGGTATGTGTGTATAAATACTTGAATAAATACTAGTATAAATTACATATTGGCAGAAGTGGACCTCACATGATTATATGTGTAAAAGGTATTTCCTATGTCAGAACCATCTGCCCATGAAACACCTGGCTGTCTCAGTCAGTAGTGCATGCAGCTCTTGATCTTGGGGTCATGACTTTGAGCTCCACACTGGGGGACAGAGTGTACTTAAAAAAAAACCAAAATAAAAGTACAGCTTTAAAAAAAAATCATCTGCTCAGAATTTCCACCATTGTCTTTTCCTCTCTTAACATCACATTACATATAATTGAAAAATAAGGGGCACCTGGGTGGCTCAGTGGGTTAAGCCTATGCCTTCAGCTCAGGTCATGATCTCAGGGTCCTGGGATCGAGCCCTGCATCAGGCTCTCTGCTCTGCGGGGAGCCTGCTTCCCCCACTCTCTCTGCCTGCCTCTCTGCCTACTTGTGATCTCTCTCTGTCAAATAAATAAATAAAATTAAAAAAAAAAAGAAAAAAAAGAAAAATAAATGAAATGATGTCTTACTATTGGATAAAGCATTAAAAACACATCCATTACCTCCCACTGTTTTCTGATGTAAATGGAAGTGCCAACTTGTCCCAGAGTCCTTGCTTTAATAAAAGCCAACATCTTCATAAATCTTTGGAAAACACAGAAGCAGCAGAAAGAATAGGACAGTTTTGATTTACATAAGACACACAAAGATAGAAGAACAAGAGACCGAGTGAAGGAAACGCAGCTGTAGATTCTCCTATTTTACAAGCTCACTATGTAAAAAGATATTTCGGGGTAAGGAATGTACCTGTGTAAATTATTTGCATCTCCCATAATCCTGTTTTTGCTTGTGTGTAAGACTTCTATTTGAACCTGCTAAATACTTAAAAAATACATCTCAAATTTGTGCATGTACATACACATGTTTTAAGTAGCATGTATGTCTATGTTTGCATTCAAGCTCATTTAAATCATCATGGCTATCATGAAACACTTGAAACAACTCAGTTTGTGTGTGTGTGTATCTACACAATGTCTGTATGCACAGAGTA
Source organism: Mustela erminea (assembly GCF_009829155.1). Taxonomy (NCBI): domain Eukaryota; kingdom Metazoa; phylum Chordata; class Mammalia; order Carnivora; family Mustelidae; genus Mustela; species Mustela erminea. The sequence continues at coordinate 17,136,187 of NC_045624.1, read as the reverse complement.
GTCTAGGATCTGCATCAACCCATTAACAGTGGTTGAACTGGTATGGATGGGTTTATGGATTTTATTTACTTAAAACATTTTTTTTAATTTTTTAAGATTTTATTTGAGAAAGAGAGCACGAATGAGCACAAGCATGGGGAAAGGCAAGCAGAGACAGAGAGAGAAGCAGGCTCCCTGCTGAGCAGAGCCCGATGTGGGACTTGATCCCAGGACCCTGGGATCATGACCTGAGCCAAAGGCAGACGCTTAACTGACTGAGCCACCCAGGCGCCCTGATTTTATTTTAATGATCATTTTAGGTACTTAAAGTTTCTGATTTTTCTGCAATATGCATATTTGCTTTTACAGTAAGAAAAATTTATTTTGAGAAAATAAGAAAAAAATAAAAAGATATGAATGGTGACCTTATCCGAGAGATGTCTCTGAGCAAGTAATAAAAAGGCAGAAGCAGGTTGGCTGTGGACGTGATGCATGAGGCGGGGGGAGAGCAACTTTCCTTGAATAACCTCAGGGGTGGGGGAGGGAAAAGATGTGCAAAGCTAAAAGTTGTTGTAGAGTCAAGGGGAGGTTTGTGCTTTCTCTTCTAAGGAGTCTATCTGTCTGTATGTGTGGAATATCAGCCTGCGGGCTGAGTTTTCCCAAAGCAGTCTTATTTTTGTCTTCCACTGTCCTCTTTTTTTTTTTAAAGTAGGCTCCGTGCTCACTGTGGAGTCCAACGTGGGGCTAGAACTCAGGAACCTGAGATCAAGAGTTAGCCACTTAACCAACTAAACCACTCACGTGCCCCTTCCCCTGCCCCTTTAAATCTATTTCAGGCACTGGTCATTTCTCTGGTTCCTCTTATGTAAAAGAAGGTTCCAAGTCATGTTAGTTCATTTAGAACGTCTGCTCCAAGCTGATAACCAACTGCTAACGAGGGCATCAGGGCCAGAGCCAGGAGGACGAGAGGTGAGACGGCTTTGCCCTGTCTGTCTCTTCTGAGTACATCATGGACGCTCACTGGGCATGTCCATGGGATTTTTTTTTTTTGAAATCTCACCTGGTAGGACCTTCCAGTGGCAACACTTTTGCTGGTCTTGTCCACTTGGTTCACTCTCAAACCCCCTCTACCCACCCCACTACTGCTCTGCCTCTTACTTCTAGGGCCCTCTTTTCCCAGGCCGAGTTTTCCTGAGCCGGATTTGTCTGTTTGGTCTCCAGGAGCAAACTTCCTCCTTAGATCCGGGCTTCTGCCTGCTGACATGGTCCTGGTCTGACTCTCTCAGGCATAAGCTAGACCCCAGTCCCTCCAGCCCCCCAGCTCCAGGGGACACACATTAATTTCTCCAAGGGGTTCTATTAAAGCTCTCTCACTGGGCTTGAGGAGAAGGCAGACATGCCCTTCATCCTTCTCTCCTTGAGGGATGAGAACCATACATAGCTTTCTACCGGCCCTGCTCTAAAATCCTTGCAATTCCCCCTCCTCTGACTCTTTTTATCCTCCATGTGAGTGAGGGAATTTAAAAGTCAAAACACCGGTTCTTGATTATCTCGCTTTGAGATTTTGCATTGGGTCTAGTGCAGACCTTGGAATATAATCTTTATTCTATCTCGGTGCTTCGGTCCCAACCTCCAATTTACTGTTTTGTTATGTACAAATGGCGATGGGCCAGGGCTTCAACAGAGGACTCAGGACCCTGAGATCAGGAGCTGAAGACAAGGAGAGCAGTTGATAGAGTTGGGGTTCAAAGCCTTGGTGGGGAAAGGGTCTGGGGGGGGGGGGCGGAAAGGAGCAGACATGAGAGACAGGAGAGGGCAGTTCTTAGATGGGAGGAGACAGGCAAGGAATCAATGGGGCTTCCAGTCAATGATTTCTAGTTGCTCCATGAAATAGGAGGCCAGAGGTTTATTGAAGGACAGAGAAGAGGAAAAACCATGATTGAAGTGGTCTGAATCATTTGTGTGATTCCCTCAGGACTTCTGAGGGAATTTCCAGGCCAGCTTAAAGTTATAACCCCTCCTGCTGGCTCAGGAGGCTGCCAGGGCCAATGAGCTCCTCTTCCCCCTGGGTAAGTGGAGGTTAATACGCCCTGGGGCTGGCACCATTGGGAGAGGAGAGATGACAGAGTACACACACCAAAGAGAGTACAGATCACAGGACAAAGGGGCGCCAGAAAAGCCCAAAGATAGTCAGACTCCCTGGTTTAGAGAGGAAACTTTTTATCTTTGCAAATAGACTCACAGCTCAGGATTGGATGTCCTGAGTCACAGAAGCCCCAGCTGTCCACTAACCAGCACCCCGCTGAATCCGACAGCTCGGAAGAGGACGAGGATATGAAAGACCAGCCCTGATGTGGTCGGCAATTACCGACGGGTTTTGGGAACTGGTGGGAGGGAAGAATGGAGTTCTTTGGGCTCATTCAGACTCTGAATCCACAGTCTCAAAACCCCTGACAAAACTCGATTTTGTTTCAGAGCAATGCGTTGATGGCTGGGATCGACTGTGAAACGTTGTGATGTCTCACTTTTATCTCTGCGGACGGGTGAGGATGATGGTGACTCGGTTAAGTTGGTGTCCTGGACGGCCCAACATGGATCTACGGCTCCTTCAACTGTAGGAGGTAAAATGGTAAGAACTGAAACTATTATTTTGGTGGGAATTCAAGGCCTGGGAAGAGAGAAAAGAAATAGAAAAACGAAGCTTAAGCAATTCTCTCAGGGATGCCTGGGTGGCTCGGTGGGCTAAGTGTTTGCCTTTGGCTCAGGTCACGATCTCAGGGTCCTGGGATCGTGTCTCTGCTTGGCAGGGAGCCTGCTTCTCCCTTTTTCCCCTCTCTCGCTCTCAAATAAATAAAATCTTTAAAAATATACGGCCAAGTAAAGACCATTACAAAACAACACAACTGTGTTCCTGTTGAGGCAGTGCATAGATGAAGTTTACTTTTACCAGAAAAGAATAGTAGTTAGTTTGTCCCTGTTTTTAAGCAGGCACTCCTGCTTGGCATTTCCTTTTTTCTTTTTTCCCCTCAAGATTTTATTTACTTATCTGACAGAGAGAGAGAGAGCGAGAGAGAGAGAGAGCGCACAAGTAGGCAGAATGACAGGCGGAGGGAGAGGGAGAAATAGACTCCCCACTGAGCAGGGAGCCTGATGCGGGACTCGATCCCAGGACACTGGGATCATGACCTGAGCTGAAGGCAAACACTTAATGACTGCACCCCCTGCTTGGCATTTCATAAACAACAACAACAACACCCCCCCCCCCCCCGGACAAACTACTATGGTTACGTGACAAGCTGGTCTTATTAATAATGGTTTTTAAAATGGTGCTTCAGCCGAGGATGGTGAGTCACTTGAAATTGTCCCCAGTGATTTTCGGGAGACTATGTTGGACTAGCTGTGGAGCCACTGGGAAGCCATATGGAATGTGTGTGAAAACAAAAATGAACTTCTAGAGAGAAACTTTGCTGTTTCTTCTGCCCTCCCTGGCCTAAACTTGCCACATTGGAGAAACAGGTGGGATGGGTCCATGTCACTGAGTGTGTGTGTGTGTGTGTGTTTGTGTGATCTACGCACTCTCCTAACTGGATCAAAATCTTCAGTACCAACAAAGCAAAATGTGTCCTCGTGATTGTTAAAAGCGTCTCCACCCACAAGGGCGACACCTTACAGACAGTGGAAATAAAGGAAGGACACAGATTTCCTCAGTAAGACTCAGAACTTTTGATTGCAATCCAGTGAAAATCTCCAAGGCTAATTATTGCCTGGGTTTTATTCAGCCGCAAAGCTTCTGACGTCTGCCGGCTGGAGTGCGAGGTGCTCCATTTTAATGTTGCAAAACCTCCTAAATACTCACAAAGGCAACTGTTTATCTCAATCTTCACTTAAAACACCTGCTTACTGATCCTTGATGATGTGTTTTGAGGCTTGTGATTGAGCGTCTAACACCTGGCTGATTAGGCTGATGTTTGATCATGTTTTGAAATGTAATTTTACTATTTAGCGCGCACATCCATGCTGCAAAGCATTAAGTGGATTGGTTGTCCCCAAGCTCTTATTGTTGTTTTGAAAAAATAACCATTACAGAATAATAGCTTGTTTTCACTGAAAGGGAAATGAACTTGGCAATTCCTACTCGATGATGCAGCACTGTTCCTGAAGACCGTGGGTTTCCAAGTGTGCTACAAGGAACACCTCTCTTGGCCTCCTACCCTAGACCCTCTGGCTCCGGGGGTGGGGCCTGTGGGTTGACATTTTGAACGAAGAAACGGTACTTTGAGAGAAGGCAACTTTCCACTGGATCCTGAAGGACCATGGGTCGCTTTTCTGGGTAGAAACTTCCGGTTCCTGTCTGTGAAGGCGGTCTGAATGGAGAGTCCTGAGGCTTCCGTTATTCTGTGGGGGAACGTGGAACATGAGTGAGACGCACATCATTGCCCGCTGGGCCCTGAGACCCTGCATGTGGGGCTGAGGTCAGGCTAGGTGTGTGGCCAAGGCCATGGTAGGGGCCCACTTTCCCCCTCGTTTTACGAATGAGACCATTAGGACCCTGGAAGGTGACTGAAGGTCACTAGGGGCACTTGGGTGGCTGAGTTGGTTAAGCATCTGTCTTCTGCTCATGTCATGGTCGTCCTGGCATTGGGCTGTGATGAGCGCCCTGCTCAGGGGAGAGTCTGAGTCTCCCTCTCCCTTTGCCCCTCCCACTGATCGCTCGCAAAGAAAGAAAGAAAGAAAGAAAATCTTAAAAAAAAAAAAAAAAAAAAAAGATTTGAAACTAGAACCCAGGTTTTAGTCCCTACTTGTCCCTGTTCCCAGGTCACCAAAGTGCGAACTCTTGGAGAGGCCAGGCCCCTTCCAGGCCTCTTCCCGAGCCTGCTCCCTGCTCAGGGCCCAGGGGGCTGACCTGCTTAGACTGCAGCCAACGGCTCCCTGCCCCCTGGCTTCTGGCTGGACGTGGCCATCAGGAAGCACTGGTGGGAGTCAGGGAGAAGAGAGGCCCGTTGGGGTGGACACTGTGGTTGGCTCACCTGAGGGACCACGTGGGTGCAGGACAGGAACAGCTCCCCATGCTAGGACCAGGAGGGGCCAGGCAGACTGTGGAATGTGACTTTAGAAGGTGACTTAAACAAAACTCAAGGGAGCTCGGGACAGTGGTTAAGACCCATCGAAGAGTAGCTACTCTTGCTGTTTTAAAAATAGCCACACACTTTATTATTTATTTGGTTAGAAAAATGAGAGGGTGGGGGATGGGTGAAACAGGCGAAGGGGATTAAGAACACTTGAGTGATTACAGAATTGTTGAATCACTATGTTGTACGTTTGCAACCGATGCTGTGTTAATTATATTGGAAGTAAAATTAAAAAATAATTTTAAAAAAGGGATCATCCATGATATAAAATTAAAAAGTGCTGTAGGGTTAAGTCTTTCACCACTCAGCCTCTGTCCATTCACTTCTTCAGTGGCAAACTGTGCCCAGGTTCTTTGTGTATCCTTCCAAAGATGTTTTATGCTCCTTTAAATGTATAAATAATTATTTAAAACAGCCAAATGGTAGCATCTGGTGCGCCTCCCTCTTTTTTTTAAATTAACAGCATTATTTCAGATTGTTCAACAGGTGATAAGTCGCCCTATCCTTTTTAGTGGTTGTATAGTATTCCTCTACCTGGATTTACTGTCATTTATACATTTAGCAGCCCACCTGTTAATAGACTCTGTGTTTCTAACCTGATGTCATTATTCACTGAAGCCGTGTTGCAATGCATATCCTGAGTGTCCGGCTCAACGAGAACGTGCCAAACCCCCGAGAGTCACTGTCAAAAACTCTTCCGTAGAGGCTGTATGGATTTACGCTTCTATCAACAGGACAGAAAAGTGCCTGGGTCCCCACAGCACTGCCAGAATCACACTCTCCATTTCAGTTACGGTCAAGGTTTGGCTAAGCAAATCCTAATCTTTGTGGGTAAAGCAGATCCTCTTCCATTTTACTTCCTAACTGGTCTCTTCCCCGCGATCTGGCAAAACTCTCCTCCAGCCAGAGCCATTTCCTGCCTTCCTTGCGGCTTTTGCTGGGTCAGCTCGTTAGCTTTAATTGTCTTCAAAATCATCTCCAGCTGCGTCATTCTTCTGGACCTGCAGAGTTACGGGAAATGCTGTCAAAACTGAGGGTGTGTCTGCACGGATAGAGCAAGGTCTGTGCAACCAGTAGCCAAAGTTGGCAACTGGAGAATAAATCTTTTTTTTTTTTTTGGTTTGAAAATAGGTCAGATCTGAAAAGGCATTGAGGAGCTGGAAGCTTCATGCCAGGGCAGCCAGAACCCAGACTCCACCCTTTGAACATCCAGGATTTCTTACGAACGGACACAAAGAACATCTCTGGGCAGTCTGATTTCCTGATCACAGTATTTATTATTCCGCTTCCCTACCGCCCATCTCCTGATATTCTGCGTATGTGGAGAAACAGATGTAGACAGGGATCTCTCTGGGTCTGCTTCAGCAAGGGGCGTGTTGGAGTTGGCTTGTACCAGCGTTCGAAGGCTGAATAGGTTTTCAGGAATTTAGTGAGCTGGTTGTTAACTATAGCCATTATTGAGAATTATATGAATTTAAAAATCATATCTTTACTAAAAACAAAGGTAATAAATATTCAAAACACATCCCTGCCTAATTATGACAGTATATCTTATTCATGCCTTCGAGTTTTTTACATCAATTGTTACCTGTATCGTGGAAATACTACATAATGGTGAGCGACTGGCCATCTCTTCTCAACTCAGTGGTTTGTGATAGCCCTTGGTTGCCTGACATTGACTATGATGGCAGTATTTACACGAAGGATAAATCTGTGCTTGATTTATTACATTCTAGACCGAAAGTAAAGGAGAAAATATTAATAATGCACATTAGACTTTAAAGTCTGTCATGACCAGAGCTGAAGGAGAGTGAGGTCTTAATTCAATGAACATAATTTGTACAAAATTGACTAAATCGGTGTATCTCATCCTATATATACATGTATTGGGAGGAGACTTAGCCGTCTGATGTGCGACTCTATTTGTCAGGTCGTGGTGGAATCATGGCCATGATTTGACTGTGAATACAAGGGCTCTGCAAAAATTCACTATGGAATCTGCAGTAAGGACTGTGGGGTATTTCATTACAATCTAGAAACTGGGTATTGTAAATGCACGCTCTATCAGCAAAGTCTACGGTATCCTTATACATGCCCGTTTGTCTGTTTTTTTTCCTTTTGGAGAGTTGGTTGTACACACCATCTCCAGCTTTGGAATTCTTTTTTTTTTTTTTTTTAATTTTTAAAGATTTATTTATTTATTTATTTGACAGAGAGAGAGAGAGAGAGAGAGAGAGAGATCACAAGTAGACAGAGAGGCAGACAGAGAAAGAGGGAAGCAGGCTCCCTGCTGAGCATAGAACCCAATGCGGAACTCGATCCCAGGACCCTGAGATCATGACCTGAACTGAAGGCAGAGGCTTTAACCCACTGAGCCCCTCCAGCTTTGGAATTCTGCGACTATGCTAGGTTTTATGCTGTTATCTCAGAAGGAATCGTGCCGTTTTCCTTGGCCCACATTCTGTACAGAGGGGCTAAGAGATGGTGACGATATCATTTGCCTCCTTTCTTGAGGGCTAAAGCTGGGGCCTGGGGCGTCTGTATGGACCTGGAGTTCAGTGTGTCACTGATGACTAAGTCGAGGGGTAGACCTAGCACTGAGGAGGTGGCTGGCTTGGAGCCAGGCCTTTTCTGCTGAACCTTCTTTCTGTGCAATGGCCAGAAGATTCTGGCATTTTCCTAGCTCAGGAATTGGCAACCCTCCTGATTTAGCAAGCCAAGTCCTCACTTATTCACTCTAAGGTAGCCGGTGCCAGGAATACATTCTAACTTCTAAAAGTTCTCTTAATCCAGGTTCTGGCTAAAGTCACTACAGAGAAGAATTCTGTTATTAAGATAAAACCCACTGAAACAGAAGATCAAAAATATGAAATTTCTTTAAACTTTTGACATGAACTAAGTATTTGTGATTTTGCTCCTCATCTGAGGGAGGTTTTCATCTTGCCCTATGTGACTTGGGCAGCGGGGCACATTCCTTGCACCAGTGCCCTGGGTCATCATTTCGGAACCTCTGAGAAGCTGTGGGCTGTCTGGGGTGTTCCCAGCAGGTGTCAGGGATTGGCAGGGGTTGGCCTGTGATACTTGTTTTACTCGGTGTTATCACCCAGAACTCATGAAGGTAAGCAAGAGACGCTACTTCTGTTTACATAATGGTAAAGAGATTTATTGACCAGTGATTAGATAGGCCAAAGAACCTTTAGAGAAGGTTCTAGAGCGAGGTTTGGAAAGCAGGCATGAACAAAAGATGGGGCATCAATGAAGACCACAACCCCAGTCACATTCCAAACTACAGCAGGGGAGAAGCTGCTGTGACTAAGCCTCCACCCAAGATCCTGCTTTTCCAGTGGGAATGGAATGTCCACTTACATCACCTCTGCTGCTGGCCCAGGGCACTGGACATTCCTGCCCCCGGAAATGCCAAGCTGCTGTCATGGCCGCTGCTGCACTGCCAGAAGGATGCTCTGTCTCTGCGTGTTGTACCAGGGGGCCTGACTCAAAGTCCTGGCTTTCACCTTCACTGAGCTGCAAGGGAGCCTGGGAAAAAGAGTCTTTGGCTTTTTTCAGGATCTCTAGTGGGAAGAAGGCTCTGCTTTCTATGGAGAAGCACCAGGGGAATGTGCTAGAAACAAAGGGAGGATACTCAGTGCTGAGTAACCAAAAAAGAAAAATGTCTATGACACTTGGGCACACGCTCTGCAGATGTATACGATCTCACACATCACCTGGGTTAGGCCCAGGTATGTGGGAACTTTCTGGTCAGATTTGGCTCCATGGGACCACTACTCACTGTACCGCCTCCACTCTGACTAGGATATTCTCGGGCCCTCTTCTCTTCCGCAGGCTTTGGGAGGAGTCTGGAAGAGATGCTGGGTCAGTCTTGTTTCCGTTGCATGCTCTCTTGGCTGTCCTCGGGACAGTATCCCAGGCTCCTCCAGGGTGCTCTGCCCCTCAGGTCTCCCCCTACCCAGCCTGTAGTTGGTCTGCAGTCCCATGAAACAAAGGGGTATAAGACACAAGGAGTTGGGGCCTTCCTCATGTCTCCTGAGGTCTCCACAGTCCCAGCACGAGTCCTCTCAAAACCCTGGCCCATGTTGCCTGGTGTATCACAAGGGCTCAATTCCTTGTTTTGGATTTCTTTTTGAAAAGTGCTTAGTCATTGCTTTTGGTTAGATCACTCAAAACAACATATTATATTTGTTTGGCACTAGAGTGTTTTCAAACATCTCCACAATGAGGAACCGATTTTACTGTGTTGGCCTCCCTCTGAAATAGCCTGGGCCATTTTTATCCCCACCATGGAGTCAAGCCCCTGAGACTCAAAGGGCCTGAGGTCACACAGCTGCTAAGGGGCACGGTTGGCCTTGGCCGTAGCTCCCCTTACCTCTCTCTTGGTGTTCCATGGACTGTTGCTAAGAAGAAGAATTCACCCAGGGTCCAGCCTTGAGGTGGACAATTGTGCCTCCTGTGGAGTTTGCCGACCCACGTCTGAGCTCTGTCCAGACCACCAGGCCAGGCTATGTGAGCCAGGCTCCCTCTAAGTGGGTGAGGTGCTTTCACCAGAACGGACTTTGCCTGCAGCTCCCGCTCCCTGCTGCTCAGGAATGTTCTCGCCCTTGCTAGCCCTGCATCTCTCAGAGGCAAGGCAAAAGCAGCTGATGAAGTGGTCACAGTCCCCTAAGAGGAGGCCAGTGGGTGGAATTCACAACAAGCCCAGCTCTGAGGTTTGGAAGACAAATGACTTCTGTTTCAGACAAATGGGAGTGTCAAGTTATTCCAGCCCGATGAGATTACAGCTCAGGGGATCACGAGGAATCAGTTCCTCCAGAAGAGGAAAAAAACAGCTGGCACAGGAGCTCTTCAGGGCCTTCTGCTAAAGGTAATGCAGGGTCACAGGCTGAAAGTTTCCAGGTGATGATAGGATTAGGGCGAGAGGGACCTGGCATGTGAAGAAGCCCAAATTAGAGTCAGTGATGAGCCCAGGGAGCATCAGGAAGGCTCGCAGACGAAAACATGACTTTGATGATCCAGAGGCACTGGTTTCTGGGTCCTTTCTCTTTCTCCAGACACAACAGAGAGAGATTGGAGACTAAATGGAAATGTAGAGGTCTTAGGATGTCAAAGGAAAGCAATGGAAAAATACGGGGCCCAGGGAGAGGCAGGGGACGAGAGGGAGCCTCTTTCCTGGGTCACAAACTTTAATGGGGAGCTCCAGATCTCAGAAATCAAGGTGAGCAATGCTTCAAGGCAGTATTTGCAAAAATCACAATTAAAAAATTGTAGTGAACAAGATACTGACCAGGATACCGACCATGTGGAGCCATATTGGAGCCTCAGGCAAAAGGAGAAATCAGTAGTATTGACCGCAACTTTATTTAAAATGTTTGCATTTTGTTCATCATGAAGCTTTCCCCATTTTTTCCCATTTTCTATTGTGGTGAGGTTTGCATAACACAAAAGTTATCATTTTAACTATTTTCAAGTGCACAGTTGAGAAGCATTAAGTGCGGTCACTCTGCTAGATATCCGTCACCACCATCCATTTCCGGAAGGCCTTTCCTCTTCCCCAGCTGAAAGTCTGTCCCCATGAAACACTGACTGTCCATCCACCCCTCTCCCAGCCCCTGGCAACTGCTGTTCTACAGTGTGTTTCTGTGAATTTGACTGCTTTTGGCTTCTCCTGTAAGTGGAATCAATCGTACTGTATTTGTCTTTTTGCAACTGGTCTATTTCACTTAGCAGAATGTCCTCAAGGTCCATCCATGGTTTTATTGCTTGCTTGCTTGTTTGTTTTGTCTTGTTTTCTAGAGAAAGAAAGAGAGAGTGTGTGAGTGGGGGCTGGAGAAGGACAGAGAGAGAGGGAGAGAGAGAATCTTAAGCAGGCTCCATCCTGAGCACAGAGCCTGACTCAGGGCTTGATTTCACAACCCTGAGATCATGACCTGAGCCAAAACTAAGAGTCAGATGCTTAACCAGCTGAGCCACCCAGGCACCCTTAGGTCCATCCATGATGTAGCATGTGTCAAAATTTCCTTCTTTTTAAAGGCTGAATAATATTCGATTGTAGGTATACAATACATCTTGCTTATTCATTCATCCATCGATGGAATTTGGGTTGTTTCTACTTCCTGGCTAATGTAAGGCTGTGATGGATATGGGGATAGAAATAACAGTTGAGGTCTCTGTTTCAGTTCTTTATGGGTACACACCCAGAAGTGGAATTGCTGGGTCATATAGTAACTCTATATTTGATTTTTTGAGGAAGCTTCCAACTGTTTTCTATAGCAGCTTCTGCATTAATTTTAATTTTTTAAAAAATATTGCATTTGAATATTGTTTACCTTAAGTACCAAACTTCTCAGGACTTGTTGCAACATTGTCCTAGCTCTGGAACACAATCCCTGATGCCCAGTGCTTCATACATGGCAACAAATGGAGCCACAGAGCTTTTTGCCAGAACCATGGGAGGTCCCCTTAGCTGACCCATTATTGATGTTTTGCCCTTATTGGGGAAGATGATACTTTGGGTTGTTTTTCCAGTGTGAGGCCAGATAACACAGGCCTGCCTGCTGTGTTGTGATACTGGTGTAGATTGGAGAAGGAGCCATCAGGGTTGGGGTACAATCTGTGACCGACATACTGTTCTGATGGGATGCTGATTGTTCTGAGTACCCATGATTCTGAATTTCATCAACAGCACTTTCTTCTACACCGTCCCCTTGGTTTTCTTACTTTTCGAGTGAGTTTTTCTTCTGTCAAAGGAGCCAACAAGATTTTGATCACTTTCTGCCATCTTTACTTTTTATTTTATTTTTATACTTTGTAAAAAGAAGAGCAAACGTGGAATCAAACATGACCTGCATTCTGACATGACACCCTTGGGCAGTCTGAGCACATTCTGGAATAACAGAAACAGGCTCATCTGAGAAGCAAAAACAGTTCTATTTGTTGTACCCAAGAGGAAAGTGCAACAGCTCGCTGAAGGCCATGGTGGTCACCCTCTGGGAGCAGAAGTTGCTTTTGAGGATGGATACGTTTGGGAGGCCCCAGGCAGATGCTCACCACTCCTTTCTTGGGGTCTCTCCCCAACAGGGCAATTCACTCTTTGGCTTTGTAGATTAAATATGGGGTTCCTGAGTAGTGATTTCCACCTCCATTTTGGAAGGTTTCTTTTCTCACCTTGAAGCGCTATGTTCTGTGAAGGTTGGTGAATGGCCTCCTTTGTGCTTATGCTCATTCTCAGGTGTGGGAGCTATCTGTTTACTCCTTGTCGCACACCCAGGGACTTTCTGTTCTTTTCTTACTTGCACACTGAGTAGGGAATGGATATGGGAACATAGAATGATATTGTACTATTGACTTGGCTGCGGGTGAGCCACTTAATATCTTTGTGCCTCAGTTTCCTTAATGGCTCAACACTGACGCGCGACTTCTTGCTACCTTTGACTCTATCCGGAAGAGCACCTTTGATAGGAGGAGATGTTGATTAAATGTGAGGGTGTTTGACTGGCTGGCTGCATGCCTTAGTTCTACAAATAGTTATGGGAGTCCCACTAGAGCATCTGGCACCATTCTAGGAACACAAAAGGTATAGGAGATTGCTATAACATGGTTGGGATACGGTTTGGGTCACAGAGAAGTAAAAGGATTTGATAAGGGTGTATGTTTAGTGCCATGCCTGATGGTGGTAGTCCTTGTTTCTCAGCAAACAAAGGAGAAGAAGCTGTAATTCTTTCCCTTAACTGGATGGTCTAGAGGATGCTTTAGACAGGTGTGAGTCAGAAGCTAGGATGCTCTGTCTCAGGTACTCCTCACAGAAGCCTTTCACAGGTTAGGAAACAAAGGCTTATGGCAGTCCTATGATTTTTTTCAAATAGCAAAAGAAATAACAATTTCTTAAAAAATTTTTAAGATAAAAGAAAAAAAATTTCTTTTGCAAATAGCAAAAGAAAAAAAAAAGCCAAAATTCAAACCCAGGGCATGCTGATGCCAAAGGCTGAGCCGTTCTGTCTAGAGGAGATGTTGGTTGTTGCTTGTCAGATGAATATTCATTCATGGGATGCGCTCATGGAAATGCCCAGACAGGCAGTGGCGGAGACACGAGAGTTGCTGAAAAGATCTTAAAAGAATACCTGCAATTTTTTCCTCCTATAAGTATATATTTCCTTCTCCTGTGTGTGTGTAGGGGAAGAAGAGAGGAAAGAGCAACCAAAGCCCATCCTCTGTGAATCAGTAGCAGAAAAAGATGCAGACTCGGTTAAAGACTCCAGATTTTGCAGAGCATGAAATTACCAGATGATGATCTCAGAATTGACAGCTGAAAACTGTTTCCTTCTGTTGGGATGATTTGGGTCTATTGTCCTTGCTTTTGCCCTATATCCTACAGGCTAATAACCTTTTCTTTCTTGTTCTTGAATCAGGGAACAGATTTGGGTGAGTGACAAGGAAACAGAGGTGGGCAGACAGCCGAGAGGAAGATGGAGCTGGTGGTCACTGTGCTTTCTTAGGAATATATGATGACAGCTTTGTACCCTGTGGCTGTCAGGTCTGTCCAGAGTCTCATAAAATATGCTAGCACATTCTGAAGTGAGTTTTTTTTTCCTAAACAGAAAATTGCATTTAAAATTATAAAAATAAAACGTAGTCATTGAGGTATATTGAAAAGTTCGAAGGGAGTGACTATCATTCGCTATTCCATTACCATATCATGTACACACACACACATACCCAAACAGCGGGGGATCCTACTGGTAATAGACACTTCTTGGGTATGTGTACAATCATTTTTCTTACTCTGTGACCATCCTCATAATCAGGATTTACATTATTTGATAAACCAAAGCTGCTTGGCTTTGGTGTAGACATTGGATCCAACCTAGGTTAATCTAAACCAACTAAAAAAATGTACTTTGGCATTTTTTTTGTCTTCCGAGATCCATGAAACTATGCTGGTTTTGGCCCTTTCCTCATTCTTAGTTGTTTTATTCTTTAATCCCATGAAATTTTCCAACATCTTTCTAGTGAATCCATGCCCTCCCCTCTTCCCTTTATTTCTCTTTCTCCTTCTGTTTCTCCTACTCCAGCCAGAAGCAATTCTTCTTTACAACCTGAAGAAACTTCGCAGATACCATATTTACAGCTCTCTAACCTTGTCTTCTTTATGAGGTGTCTTGTGCATTTCCTTAGGTCAATAAATGAAGAGTCAAAGATGTATGTATAATGGCTGCATAATATTCCAGTGAAAGGACATACCACAACTTATATAACTAAAGGGAAACCATTTTCAGCTGTCAATTCTGAATCTGGTGTCTGGTAATTAAAAGTTACTTTTTGGGGAGGGGATCTTTTATAGAAAATCTTGCAGTAAACATTACCATATGTATCTGTTTGTGTTTGTTGTATTTTCTTCTGCTTCTTAAAATCTTGTTCTGGCATTCTTCTAGTTCCTTGAGTTGAATTTTTTCTTTTGCAATCTTTTTTTAAATTTTAATTTTGAAAACTTTCTTTAAAGCTCTGAATTGCTAACTACAATCTAAACTTCACCCAGAAATTTAAATATGCATCAGTTTCATTGTAGTTCAGGTCAAAATATTTTGCAGTTTCACTGAGGATTATCTCTTGAATCTGAGCATGATTTAAGAGTACATTTTAAGTTTCAAACATATGAGATGTTGTTTGTTAAATCTTTATCATGGGCCTTAAAAGAAATCTCGGCACATTTAAGAATATTGGGATCATATAGAATGTGCTGTCTAATCCAGTACAATTAAGCTAAAAATCACACCGCCACCACCAAAAGACTCAAAGTCCTTTATATTTGGAAATTTAGAAATACTCTCATAAATAACTTATGCATCAGAGGAAAAAAAAACACAGTAAAAATGTTAAAATGTTTTGAACTGAATCATAATGAAACTATGGCAGACAGAAACTTGTGGATGCAGTTTTGGACTTGCTTAAAGGGAAACTTACAGCACATATTTAAATTCACATAATTAAAAAGAATGCTGAAAATCAATGAGCTAAGCACCCATTTCAAGAAGGTAGAAACAGCAGTGGTGGCAACAAATCAAATATAAATACCCATAAAGATGCTGGCAGGGTCACCTTCAATGGAAATTGGTGTCTCTTTTCTGTCTTCATATCTAGAGTGTTATGACTTTTGTCAATGCTTCCATTTGGCCTCTCAAGCTCTTAGTCCAGGATCAAGTCCTATGATGGTGTTTTGGGGCTCCTGCTCCATGGAAATGCCAGGAAGATACAGACCAGTAGCTTAATTCCTGATCAGGAGGCTCCTCTCAGGTCCACAGCCTGGTTCTCAGCTGTTTTCCATGAGGCAAGAAATGCTCATCTTGCCTGTCCCCCTGTTGCCTCCCGAGGCTAATTCCCTTGTTATGGACTGAATGTTGGTGGTCCTTTCCAAATTCCTATGTTGAAGTTCAACCCCCAGCATGGCTATATTTGGAGATAGGGCCTCTGAGGAAGTAGGTTGAATGAGGTGGTGAGGGTGGGGCCCTTATATGAAGGAACAGGGGAGAACCCCCTCCCTCCCTTCTTACCCCCTTCTGCGTATGACAGAGGAAAGGCTATATGAGGACATGCTGAGAAGGTGAGTATCCATAAGTCAGAAGAGACCTCTCTCCAGAAACTGAACCCTTGGGACCTTGATGTGGGACCTCCAACCTCTAGAACTGTAAGAAAATAAGTGTTGTTCAGGCCACCTGGTCTCTGGTATTGTGTTATGATAGCCCGAGAAGACTAACATACCTTCCTTCAGGGTGACCAAAATATTGTTGCCTCTGTCTGCTTTGGGGCTCAGTAGCCTGTACCCCATCACCAGTCCTGATCACTTTGCTTTTTTAAAAAATTTAATTATTTAATTTAACTTCTTTTCAGTGTTCCAAGATTCATTGTTTATGTACCACACCCAGTGCTCCATGCAATACGTGCCTCCTTAATCCCCACCACCAGGCCCACCCACCCAACCTCTTACCCTCCTTCCCTCCCAAACCCTCAGTTTGTTTCTCAGAGTCCACAATCTCTCATGGTTCATCTCCCTTTTCAGCTCCTCCACAGGGATGTTTGTTTTTGAGTACAACTATGACTTTTAACATTTCTTTCTTCTTTTTTTTTTTTAACATATTTTATCTACTGTGAGGTGAGCTAGGGAGTACATCAAATGTGTGCACACTCTTTAAGATCTTCTGTGATTTCTAGTAAGAAAGAATCCCATGGAGACAGATGTGCTGTTTAATTTTGCCCTAGAAATCAAAGATTCAGCGGCCCTACTGAAATTTTTTTTTTTTCCTTGTGAGCACAGCACTTGGAATCAACTGGCTACTACATAGTTACTAATTATTCCAAGATCGGCTATGGGTCAGTATTCAAGCAGATCATCCTGGAGGAGGCTGTCAGCCACTCCTTTGCCTTTCTGCATCCTCCATCTACAGATCACGGCTTCTCTCCAGCCACAGCTCACTCCAGCTCCTCGTGTTTCTCTTTCCACATTACTACCAACTCCCAGCGTGACCCTCCCAGGCAACAATGGCAAAGTTGCATCTTTTTTTATGGACCTAAATGACATTCAGGTTGGGAAACCAAGTTACAGTGATGCCTTGTTTGTGAATGCTAATATCTGTTGCCTTAACATCACTGCTTTTGAAGTGAGAGATGGTTGTACAGATGGGGCCCACACAGGGCAGATAGACGCATCTGTTTATGATACATAACTGTGGGTCCCCTCCCCTTGCTCACCCACTGGGGTGCCTCCTCTGAACTCGAACCTGTTTCTTTCTCAGTGTTCCAGGATCACATAGTTGTATCTGTGTTTCCAGCATGTAGCATTCAAGTTCGACAGCCAAGAATTAAGTGGGACACATGGTTTCAGAAGCACTTCTCTTGAGGTCCAGAGGGCTGTGTAGGAAGGTGGAGATACAATGGACTTTGTGTGGCCCAGATCTTAGTCATCCATCCATGAGCTGTGTGGTCTTGGGCAAGTTCTGAGAGCTTAACCTCTGTGCGTTCGCCTACAGAGAGAACATTGTAATACGTACTCCCCAAGGTTGGCGTGGGTGGTTAAGTGTGGGTGAAACCCCCAACCTGTGTCTGGAGGTATCTCTTGAGTACCTTTCTTCCCTCCCTCCCTGATTCCGCAGTCACTGGTTGCCAGCTCTCTCCAAAGCTGTCCCAGCCCACTGCCCTCTGCTCCTAGGTGTCCGTGTAAAACGTGAACCCTTCGTTAGAGGACTCAGATGTTCTTTTATTTCCATAATGCTCTGACTGATATCACAGCTGTTATTTGGGTGGTTTGTTGGGTTTGTCCCACGACCCCTACCCTTGGCACAATCACTTCCTTGGCTAAAGAGCGATGCAGTCATTTATGAATATATTGGCTGAGGGAAAAGAAGAGATCAATATAAAAAACTTTAAAGGGAAAGTTGGGGCGGGGGGTACTAGAATGTGCCAGAGGAGGGTGAAGAACTTGAAATTGCTGAGCACAGCAATGGGAATGATGCCTTGCCCACGTGAGAAGGCTGACTGACAGGATTTCTGTTCTTCGAGAATTCACTGGAAGGAAAGGGGAAAGAGCAGGCTTGCAGTTTTTGGCAATTCTAAACCCTGGAAAAACTATAAAACTGTTGGACTTGATCCTTCACGGAATCCCACCTCCTCTTTTGGTGTTCTCTCTCCCCTCCCATTCATTTGGCCGCTGTGGCACCCCCAGGCCTGCCTTCCTCAGTTCTCATAAATTTACCTCTTCTTCCCTCAAATTGAGAATTCTCTTGGTGCCCGATTGTCAGACTTCCCACAGAGGAAATAGATCTGAGAAATCAATTCATAACATGTTTCTTTCTATAGTGTTCTTTGCAAACTCTTCCTGAGATGTTTGCATTTTAGAAGAATGGCTTTTTAAGGGAATGATATATTTAGTTGGGCTATCCTATGCTAAGAAAAAAATAATGATATGATGTGACTGTCCCAAGAAGGAAGGCTGTGTTAATGTGAACACAAAATGAAGCATGAAGACATATAAATTCCAATCTGACTCTATGGGCATCAGATTTCTCTTGGAGTTTTCACATATAGTTTTGGACTCCTAGCTTGAAGAAACACATGGAAACAATGGGATACATTTGGGTTAGTAAGGAGTAAAGAGCAGATTTAGCAAGGCCTGGAGAGCTATGCTCTACCTCATGAAGGATGTCTTCTAGGAAGGGGGCAGATTTGTTCAATATCTTATTGCCAAGTGGAGCTAGGACCACTGGGTGAAATGTACATGTACATTATTATAAAGTAAGCTCTACACCCAATGTAGGGCTTGAACTCACGACCCCAAGATCAAGAGTCACATGCTCTACTGACTGAGCAGGCCAGGAGCCCCAAGATGGCTCTTCTTTGAATCAGAACTGCCCAAAGATATAGTAGGCTGTCAGAAGGACGGCTGTCAAAGGGACTCCAGACCAAATAATCAAGGCGATCCACGAGTGAAATCCCAGAGGGCAGCTTGTGGGTGGAGTAGATTTTTGGAGTAGGGACAGATTCCTCCCCAGGGTTTTATTTCATCTTCCCTAGGCAAGTGAAGGCTGAGCCTTGAAGATGGCTGGTGTTATCTAGATGAGAGGAAAGAAGGGATGGCGAGACCAAGGCTTTTGTTTTGTGCAATCACGTAACCACCCAGCTGCGGGAAATGGACATTTCATTTATTTGCTGTCGTGGCAACTCTCTGCAGGTTCCTGAATGCTTATGAGTATGAATCATTTTTATTTTATCGCTGTAGACTGAGTCCCCAGCAAGACAAGGAGGCATCTTGCCAGATCTCTGTATGCTGTTTAGATGATAGAATAAATTTTAAAATTTTGAGGATCAAATTAATTTTACTCTTGACCCCAGACAATCTCTCTCTTATAAAGAAAACGAATCTGAAAGATTTATATAAGGTATTCAAGGTTTTGGTCTTACGCAGGTGAGTTTTTAGGTATAGTAGAGTTTTGAGAATTAAAATTTCTGTGAACTAGCAGGAAGTGAGAGAGAATAGTTGAGACTCTCATACAGTCCAGAAACTTAAAGACCAGTGCAGTTTTTTTTAAGAGTTTTATTTATTTATTTGAGAGAGAGAGAGAGAGATCACAAGCAGGCAGAGAGGCAGAGAGAGAGGGGGAAGCAGGCTCCCTGCTGAGCAGAGAGCCTGATGCGGGGCTTGATCCCAGGACCCTGGGATCATGACCTGAGCCAAAGGTAGAGGCTTAACCCACTGAGCTACCCAGGTACCCCAAACCAGTGCAGTTTAATAGGCAATAACTCCTAAGCTCTGTATATTTGATTGTGTTCTTTTCCTATTTCTCTCTTATTAGAATCCTTTCTTTCAAGGATCAAAATTGGTATTTAATAAGCCATTGTTTATCAGTATGCTATACGAAGTTTTAAAAATGCTTATGACTCAGACAGACAATACAGCAGTCAATCACATAAAATCAAATATATGGAAGCTAAGTTACAATTTATTCATTTATTTTTTTAAAAAAGATTGTATTTATTTATTTGACAGAGATCACAAGTAGGCAGAGAGGCAGGCAGAGGGAGAGGGGAAAGCAGGCTCCCCGCGGAGCAGAGAGCTGGATGCGGGGCTTGATCCCAGGACACTGGGGATCATGACCTGAGCCGAAGGCAGAGGCTTTAACCCACTGAGCCACCCAGGCGCCCCTAAGTTATAATTTAAAATTCCCATTTGGCTTGTCTGCTTGCCTTAAACCATGAAAAAATATTGACAATATTGAAAATTAAGTATATTTTATGAGTAACAGAAATTACTTTCAAATGAAAACGTTTTTATGGTCGTTTATCAATGGAAATCACAAATACATAAGGGTAAAACAATAGATTCATGAAACAAATACCCATTAAAATAAAAACTCTGAGCAAACCAGGAACAGAAAGAAACTTCTTAAGCCTAAAACAAACCTATGACCAACAAAAAACCTATAACTAAAATCATACTTACTGGTGAAAGACTGAATGCTTTCTCCTTAAGATAGGGAATGAGGCAAGAATGTTTGCTCAACATTCCTATTCAACAATGTATTGGAGGTTAGTTGGTACAATAAGGCACATAAAAGAAATAAAAGGCATGCAGATTAGATGAAGTAAAACTGTCTTTATACCCAGACGACATGATCTTCTATGTAGGAAACCCCAACCATCTACCAAAAAAGGTCCCAGAACTTGTATTTGCAGGATACAAGACCAATGCATAAAGTAATTGTATTTCTATACACTAGCAGGTAGACATTGCCATGAAAAGTACCCCTGACAACTGTCCCCCAAATAGGAAACATTTAGGAGCAAATTTGACAAAAGACATGAAAGACCTGTACACTGAAAACTATAAAACATAGCTGTGAAAAATTAAAGAACCCTTAAATAAATGGAGAGAGATGTCATGTTCATGGATTAGAAGAACCAATGTTAAGATATCTGTTCTCCTGAAGTTGATCTATAGATCAAAGCAAACCTAATTAAAATCTTAGCAGAACTTTTATTTTTGCTAGAAATTGACAAGCCAATTGAAAACTTATAAGGAAATTCAGACTATAGACAGTCCAGACAACTTTTATAAAGAAGGACAAAATGGGAAGACTTAACGCTGCTTGACTTCAAGATTAAAAAGTATAGTCATAAGGACAGTGTGGTTCTGGCATAAAGACAGACCTATGGAACATAATCAGAAGTCCAGAAATAGACCTCCACCTATATGTCAATTGGTCTTCAATACTGGTGCCAGGACAATTCAACTGGGAAAGAATAATCTTTGCAACAGAAAGTACTGGGAAAACTGGATGGCCAGATGTAAAAAACAAAAACCAAACCATTGGAAAGTACCTTAACCTTTGCCTCACATAACCTATAAAAAGTAACTTGATGTGCAGCAGAAACCAACATAGAAGAAATGAAACTATGAAGTTTCCAGCAGAAAATGTATGAGAAGATCTTAGCAACCTTAAATTTAACGAAGATTCTAAAATAGCACGCAAATTTAAAAAATGAATTCATTGAACATGCTCAAGAAACGTTTTTAAAGTCATCGCTATGACAGTGAAAATGCTGGGTCCTACACAGGGAGATATTTGCAAAACATATACAAACTTGCTGCTCTGTAGACATTTACTGAATCAATAAATTTGAGTGTGGCTCCAGCAGCTGCACTACTAGGTATTTTCCCAAAAAACACAAAAACACTAGTCTGAAGGGGTATATGCCCCCCTATGTTTAAAGCAGCTTTATTTACAAGAGCTAGAGTATGGAAGCAGTCCAAGTGTCCATCAATTGATAAATGGATAAAGGAGTGATAGACATACACACAATGGAATATTCAGCCATAAAAAAACAAATGAAATCTTACCATTTGCGATGACATGGATGGAGCTAGAGCGTTTAATGTTAAGTGAAATAAGTTAATTAGAGAAAGACAAATACCATGTGGAATTTAAGGAACAAAGCAAGTGAGAAAAGCAGGAAAAAATAGAAAGAAAAACAAAAACAGACTCTTAACTACAGAGAACAATCTGATGGTTACCAGAGGGGAGGTGGGTGGGCCGATGGGTAGGTGACGGGAACGAGGGAGGGCACTAGCTCTGATGAGCACCAGGTGTGTGCAAGTGTTGGCTCATTATACTGTACACATGAAACTAACATGAGACTGTATGTTAACTAATGGAAATTAAAATAAAAACTTCAAAAAACAATTAAAAAAAAGGCACATAGAGAATTTTAGTTATTTTTTATGTTATACAATGTGCAAGTATATTTCTAAAACTTTAATAGAATCAAATTTTTGGAAAAATTAAAAATAAATACATGTAGCATTTATTTATTTATTTATTTTTATTTTATTTATTTATTTTTTAAAGTGGCCATTCTTACTTGTGAGAGCAAGACCTTTTTCCCAAACAAATGAAGAGACTTCTCCCAATATCTGTGACTTCTTTTTCTTCTTCTTCTTCTTCTTTTTTTTAAAAGATTTTATTTATTTATCAGAGAGAGAGAGGGAGAGAGAGCGAGCACAGGCATACAGAATGGCAGGCAGAGGCAGAGGGAGAAGCAGGCTCCCTGCCGAGCAAGGAGCCCGATGTGGGACTCCATCCCAGGACGCTGGGATCATGACCTGAGCCGAAGGCAGCTGCTTAACCAACTGAGCCACCCAGGCGTCCCACTTCTTCTTTTTCTTAAGGTCACATTTTGTGAGCCAAATATTCCAGAAACTTTAGGAATAAGACTCAAAATCCAGGCTGAGGCAAACTTGCCAATGGGAAAATTTGTCTTTAACTTCTCTTTTTTTCCTGTTCTTTCTGCTGAACTTTAAAAATCTAATGTGAGAGTCAGCAAGTATTTTTCGTATTAGTTAATAATAGTAATTAGTTAGTAGTTAGTAGTTAGTGATTAGGTAGTAAATATTTTAGGGCAGTTGGGTCCCTTTTTTTTTTTTTTTAAAGATTTTTTCTTTATTTATCTGACAGAGATCACAAGTAGGCAGAGAGGCAGGCAGAGAGAGAGGAGGAAGCAGGCTCCCTGCAGCGCAGAGAGCCCGATGCGGGGCTCGATCCCAGGACCCTGGGATCATGACCTGAGCCAAAGGTAGAGGCTTAACCCACTGAGCCACCCAGGTGCCCCAATTGGGTCCCTTTTGAAACTACTCAAATGGCTGTTGGGGTGTCCAGTCAGCCATTGATGCCATGTAAACGCATGGGCATGGCTGTGTTCCAATAAAACTTTATTTACAGGAACAAACCCTGGACTGAATTTGGCTTCTGGGCTATAGCTCGTGAACTCCTGCTCTAGGATTGAATCTATTAGCCAGCATTCACTGAAGTATTGGAAGCTACACTTTAGCCTTTAGGTAATGGGACTGATAAAACCATCTGGGCTTCTGAAGAAATTGCTTGAGACATGTTTTGAATCATACAAGAAAGTATATCCTCCGGAAGTTTGGAAAGCCGTGCTGGAACTCGCCACACTGATGCTCATCTGTCTATGGTACCCCGGTGTTCACAACTCCTGTAGTGTTTTTGACTGGAGATGGGCCCAGTAAGCCCTGTTTCTGTAATGTGTTATACGTAGAAGGTGGATCGTGTTTGGTGGCAGAGTAGGTGGTAGGGGGCAACAAAGTGGGTGGCAAGTATGGCCCGTGTGTCAGGCGTCCCCAAGGTCCTCTGTGTTCAGTGATACATTAGAAGAATTCCCAGACTTGGCTGATAATTGTACTCATGGCTAAGATTTATTGCAGCAATGCAATAAGAGTGTAGGAAAGGAAAAAGGCACAGGCAGAGTCTGGAGGAATCCACATGCAGACTTTCTTATGCTCTATCCCTCCCGTGAGCGAGCGGGGGAGGTCACCAAATGTTCACTCCTTCCCATGTGTCTGATGTTTCTGCCTAGGGAATTCTATTAGACACTCAGGGCTCAAGGTTTTTCTTGGGGGCTGGTCATGTAGGCACCGATTACATAGCAAGTACCAAAATTCCAGGCTCCCAGAAGGAAAGAGGGTGTTTAGCATCAACCACACTGTTTGCACAAACAGTCCAGGCACTGTAACCTCCCCTATCATCCAGGGAACCTTCTGAGTGTCTGGCTCCCAGATGCCAACCATGCAAGCAGACCTTTCTAAGGGTAGCAGTCTCAGACCTGCTATGTTAATTGTTTTCTACACATACCCACACTCTGAGACATCCAAACAAGGGAAAAGGCGTGACAGGGCAGGACATAAAGGCAAGGGCGACTCTGGGTCTTGTATGAATTTTGAGTCTTCATGACACCGCAGTGTACATGCCCCCGTGGGATGATGGGATGTGTGTCACACTCCGCCTCCCACATATCCTGAGTTCTCTTGGTTCTTAGTTATGTCTGTTCATGCTGGTGTGAAAGAGCCTCCTCTCAGGCCTTCCGGCCTCCATCCCACTTGAGACAGTGTGTTATGCACAGGCTGTCAGTTCATGATCTTGGATCCTGTGTTGTTGTTGTTGTTGTTGTTGTTTTTAAATACTGCTGTTTGTTTTAAAAAAACAACTAACCTGCCTCTCTCTCGCCTGTTTTATTGAGAAATTGAGGCCATTCTATTCACGTACTCTCTTGGACTTACCTTGTTCCACTTTTCCCTTATTCTCTCTTGCCTCAGACAATAAAGTAGCCCTCTTTCTGCTAAAGGCTGATGCCACAACCTGTGTCCTGGATCCCATCCCCAGGGGCTTGGCCATCACTTCCCTCTCTCCTCCTGTGTTCACCCTCCCCCTTCTCACCCTTGGCACACAAACATATCATCTCTCCAATCCTTAGAAAATGTTCAGCAGAGCTTTCCTGTGACCTCTGTAACTGCTGGTCTCTCTCCTTCCTCTCTCGTTCAAACTTCTTGAAAGATTGGTTTTTAATCCTCTCCTCACCTCTGGTTCTGTCTTCATTATTCTGCAATTTGACTTCCACCTACACAGTTCTATGGAATGGGAGGTGCCTACGAACATCTAATTGCAAATCCAATGGGCACTTTTTTCTATTATCTTCCCTGACCTGTCTGCTACATCTAACACCATTAATCACTCCTGCTTCCTGGGAACTTTCCCTGGGCTTCCATGACACAGAAAAATGCTCTAGTTCTCCTTATCTCTGTCCCACATGGGCTCCCCTTTCTTCACCCACCGTCTGACTGTTGGAGTACCTCAAGATTTTGCCTACTGTGTATTCATTGACTTATTCTGCATGTTCTCTCTGAGCACTGGATACCAGTAACTTCTCAGTTTCTATCTTCAGTACGGACATCTGTCCCAAGCTCCAGACCCATATATTCCCCTCCATCTGGATGTACCAGAAGAACCTCCAGTTTATCACATCCATAACTGAATTCATCATTTTCTACTTCTGGAGTTCTCTATCTCATTGAGTGTCACTGCCACTCACTAGACACAGAAGATCAAAGTCTTCGAATCGTCTTTATTTCTTCCTTCATTCACATGTTCCATCTCTCTTCAATCACCAAGTCCTATTGATTCTACTTCGTAAATATTCCTCAAGCTGCTATCTCTCCAACTTTTTTTTTTTTTTTCCAACCAATATCTTCTTTTAGGCTTCCTTGATTCTTGCCTGGATGACTCCAAAGGCTTCCTAACAGGTGTCCCTGACACCCATTTTACCTCCCACAAACCCATTCACTTAACACATATTCAGAGAGCACTTACCATAGGCACTGATCTGGGGGCAGGGGATATAGTGTTAAGGAGAATAGTTATGTCCTTTCCTGTCACTGCGCTTATACTGTGGTAATGTGTGAGTGTGTGTGTGTGTGTGTGTGTGTGTGTGTGTGTGTGTGTTTTAATCCACATTAAATAATTCCAGATACCCGTAAGTGCTCCAAAGACAAGATAAAAGGATAAGAACTGACTGATGGAGTGGATTAAACTTGGATGTTCAAAGTAGGCCTCTTTGATGAGGTGACATTTGAGCAGAGATCTGAATGATGAAGAAGAGCATTCAGGGTGGGGAGAACAGCATGTAGAAGGGCTCTGAGTAGGTGCATGTTTGGAAGGTATCAGCTGAGGTAGGATTGTGTTAAGCCTTATAGGCCATGGGACGAGTTTGGGAATCTACAGTGTGATAGGAAGCCATGGGAAGATTTTTCCTGGCAGGTGACATGGTCTGGTGCACCTCCAAAGCAGAGCACTCTAGTGGCTGCATGGAAAATAGGTTGTAGGAGCACAGCTGGAAGTAGTTAGGAGGTGATTGTATTATTCCAGAAGAGAAATGGTGATGCTGGCCCAAAGGGGCAGCAGTGGAGATGGACAGGAGTGGATGGAATTGTGATATCATCTGGATACAGAATCCCTAGGACTTGAAAAGAATCAGGATGTCTTCTCCAGCCTCCTTCAGTGGCTCCAGATTGATTTTCTAAACATAGCTCAAGCATCCTTGCTTCCACTGTTGAAGAACCGTCCATAGTTTCTCTCTGGGTATCCAACAGTTCTAAGCAACTGTAGCCACAGATGCAAGGCCATCCATGGTTTGGAAGACTTTCCTAGCTGTTAGATGCCCCCTTGTTCTGCCCCAGCACGTGGGCATGTGGCATCTCTATCATGGTGCTACAATGTATGAAATCACCTGTGTCTATAGGCTCCTAAGATGCAGAGGCTTTGTCTTGTTGATCATTCTGTTTTCATTGTCTAGCGCTATGCCAGTGGAAATTTGGGCCTTGGACCAGCAGCATAAGCATCACCTGGGAGGCTGTTTGAATCCGCATTTTAGCAGGCAGGTCCCCCAGGGGACTCCTATGCACCTTACCATTTGAGAAGCTGGCCTGTGTCCTATGGGCAATAGGTTCTCACTGAATGTTGAACAGGACCAGCAATCCAGTCCAGACTCCTCAGAGTGCAACAGTGATTTCCTTTTGTTGAAATAGACCAAAGTCACAAAGTCAGGTTCATGGAGGTAGAACAAACCCTACTGGAGGTTATGGATGCGGTGAACGTGTCTGTCTCTTGCCTGGCTGGTGACATCTGTTTCAAGTAACACAGCACCAGTGGTTACATTTACTTCCAGCCTAGGAGCTAGAGTATCAGCAATTTCAGACTGAACTGACTAAAAAATACTTTTCAAATAGAATACTCTGTAATTTTTTGTAAAGTCACCCATATAATCTAACACCTAACTTTTTCCCTTTGAATAGGTAATCTTCTAATTAAGTGTCGAGAACAAACTTCTAAGTACCAAAGGCAGGTACTGTGTACACGCATGAACTGCTAGCAACCAATATACAAGTGCTAATTAGTTCATTAACACTTCACTCTTCTCCTTTGAGAATGCTCTCAGTTTTTAGCCAAAATAAACCCATAAGGTCAAAAGTTCCCAGTTTTGCCTTGTGTTTTATGAACTCACACAAGTTCAGGGGCTGTGCCTTTTCTGTCCCAAACCACAAAGTGGGAATAATGGCCCATTCAACTTCCAGGCTTCTCTGGTCCTCGGGCTGATGAAGATCTGGGGCTCTCACAGACAGGAGTTCTGACATGCTTTCCAGGTCCTGGTAGTCTGGGTCCCAGGCATCCATGGTCCTCACCAGAGCTGGAGGGTGGCTATGCCAGCTCAGCTTGCAGTGAAGGAAGGGGCAGGGACCGTGTGTCCTCAGCATGGCTAGGAACTCAAGGAATTCCATGATGCTTGAACTCAGAGATGTCTCTTTGGTTGCTTGCTTCAGGCGCCAGCAAACTTAACTAGCCCTCCAAGATACGGAATGTTTGTGACCTCCCCAAATTCATGTGTTGAAATCCTAACTCCCACTGTGGTGTTTGGAGGTGGGGACTTTGGGAGCTGATGAGGCCATGAGGGTGGAGCTCTCATGAAAGAGATGGGCGCCTTCATAAAAATGACCCCAGAGAGTTCACTTTCACCATGCGAAGAGACGATGGGAAGTCAGCAGTCTGCAACCTAGAGAGAGTCTTTACCAGAACCCAACTGGGGTGGCCCCCTGATCTCAGATTTCCAATGTCTAGAACTTCAGAAAAGGAATGGTTATAGTTTATAAGTCACTCAGTCCATGCTGCTTTGTCACAGTGACCCTACTGACTATGACCATTGCCCAGAGGCAGATACTGCACCTGCTCAGAATTGCTCTCACTCCCTGCCTGAAATCTCTAGTGAAGCAGGAAGTGGTTCTTTTCCATAAAACGCTTGGGAAGTGCTTGGCCCACCTGCTTCTCAGGTCAAGGAATGTCATGGTGAAAATCATATGCTCTGTTTTCAGGGTGGGAAAATTTGCTCCCAGAATGATGGGGTGAAAGCAAGTATTAGTTTGCTGTTATTGTAGCATCTGGGTGGGATGTTCCGAAGAACACTGATGGGGACACGGGAATCTGGGTCTTGTCTTTTGTCTGGAATCCAGCCGTGTGACATTTTTGTCATTTGATCACAGTGTTTTCACCAGGTGATCTCTAGCATCCCTTCTCATCCCCCAAATTTTTGACTCTCTGTCTCTATCTTTCTTGGTCTTTTCTGGGGAGAATAAAAAAAAATCAAATAGCTCAAGTTCTGACCCTTTCTGAATGTCTATAAAATCCCAAAGATTCAATAATGAGCAATGGTGTGCTGGTCAATGTTTAACAACTGGCACTGATGATTTGTAGTATTTGCCAATTTCTGTGGTATACATCTTCTCCCCATGGCTGATTTCCAGCCTTTGAGTTGGTGTCCACCTGCTCACAAAATTCCTGAAAATGTAATACTCTGCTCTCATGACCTGCTGTGAGCTGGCTCCACGCCCTTATGAATAAGCCTCCTTGTCCATTATTCTGAGAGAAGCAGGACTTACACGGTCAGGGGCAGAGATGCTCACTCGTTTTCTTGGCTCCTTGCCTGGCTATTGGGAAAAGTCAGTGTGGACACGAGACAATTGTGGAAGATTGGCAGTGAAATATGTGGTCAAACACTGAGAATAGGAATGCTTCCTGTTTATCAGGATGTCTGACAACTCTCCCAGGGCCTTCTGCCAGAAAGTCATCATTCTCTTAAGCTTGCAGAAGGGCACACAATGGCCCTCAGAAACTGGATTCCAATAAGAATTGTTCCAAGTAGAGAGATGGAGTCTTTTCCCATGTGCCAGATGGAAGGAAGTTCGGGAGTGAGGTGGGGCTCTGTAGGATGATCAGTGGCATTTAGTCTTCTGCTCATTAACTGAAATCAGCTTTTAATTCTGGACTGGCATCACTTTCCTACAGGTATGCATTCATCTCTTGTTGCTCTTTCTGAGGGCTAGTACTCTATTTTTTTTTTTTTTTTTTTGCCTTTGTTTAAAAAAATTGTTCCTGGGATATGCTCTGGTAGGGACTCATATTTCACTCTTAGTTAACTATAATTGAAAGCACAATGGAAGGTCATATGTTCCATTCTGTAGCAGCTAGTGAGTTATACTCAGAACAATCTTGTCTCCTGCTATAGACTATGTGCTGTTTGACTGTGAGAACTTGAATTACCAAGGGTGTTTTGTACATATTCTGCCTCCTCAAGGGGACATCGGTGTCATGTGAGGTCTAGTCCTCAGTGAAGCTGAAGCACCAGTAGACCCCAGAGCTTAGCAGACCTGTATTGTTAAAAGAGAGCTGTTTCAGATGCCAGGCACTGTTTTGGTGAAGACTGGGGAGGAGGTTTGGTATAATACATTGTCTGTAGTTTTTTGACCCTTTTGCGGAACAGCATGGATCAGCCATTAAGGTTCATGGTCATTGGAAACTAAGTAGTTGAATTATAGGTCTATAACAAGGAGTCAAGAAATAGGAACACTTATGCTAATGTAAGAAAACCTTGACATAATCCTCAACCATCCCTCTCATATATGAATATTATTGGGCTCAAGGGAGATATGGCAAGATTAGGTAAACTGGCTCGGTGAGTCCCATCCTATTAATGGGCAGACATACACACCCCTCAAGTAGAAACAATCATTCTATCTTTTCTGGAGTATAGGTGAGGACTCCAGGAATAATCTGGGTAGGAAAGACAGCACATTAATGACCCTTCTTTTGCAAGAAGAGGATGAAAATTAGGTAGTGTGTGAAGAAGTATTTTAATGAGAAGAGGAACCTACAAAATGGTGCCTATGTTAGGATTATAATTACTGGAAATATTTATAGGGATAAACTTTGGAAAGGGATACAGAGAAATAAAAATTAAGGTAAGATGGCAGGATTATGACTGAATATTTTACAAGTTTTGCTGATTTTTGTAATGTTTAAATATATTTAAATGTTTTCTAAGTTTATTTATTTATTTGTTTGAGAGAGAAAGAGAGATAGAAAATGGGCGCGGGGGAGAGTGGCAGAAGCAGAAGGAGAAGCAGACTCCCCCTGGAGCAAGGAGCCTGACGAAGGGCTCGATCCCAGGACCCCAAGATCATGACCTGAGCCAAAGGCAGACACTCAACCTACTGAGCCACCCAAGTGCCCCATGTTTTTTGAATATATTTAAATCTGTCATGAAAAGGGCCTTTCATCTTCAAAGAGAACAAAAGGAGCTGGAATTTCCTTGGAGACACTGAAACCAGGTATAAGGAAAAATTTCTTTGTGGGAGATACTTATAGCAGAACTGAGAAACTACCTTCAAGAATGGATCCCTGTTTAACCACGTGGAGAGTGGTGGTGGCCCCTGGAGTTGGGGGATGAAGTGGATTGCTTCTGGAGGCTTCTTCCACCTAGAGATGATGGTTCTGAGACATAGCACTCACTGAGATGTAAATGTGACACAGTGAATTGTTGGCAGAGCTGTGAACAGGAAAGTTTATGAGGTAGGACAAGACTAATTTTGATGACTGCTTCAGATCTCCTCAAGATGCATTCCCCCCATTCTTGTCACTGCCCTAGGTCCTACCAGCAGTCATAGCAGCTAGGAAGCAGATGAATTAATTTCTGCCCAGGGGTCAGTCAGGCTAGCAGGTGAACTTTGCAGGGACTCTTATAGTCATAAACATCTTAACCCAAAGGAACACCTTCTGGGTATAGAGAAAGACAATTAGGAGCAGCTTCCTAGAGTGGAGAGGGATTTTCTTGCTTATGTGTACCCCCCATCCTTTCTCGGGCCATTCTTCTGCTCCAAGTTCTGAGCTCTCCAACGAAAACTCCTTTTTTTCCAGTTAGGTAAGTTGTTTTGTTGTTGTTTTGGAACCTGGATAGTGCTGTGGGCACATCTGGTTAGAAAGATGTTACTTTCCTGAGATATAAAGTCCTTCTAGAGAGAAAGGACTCTTCTAAAAGGCAAATTTGTGTAGCAGGAAGTTCACATTGAGCTTTGGATACTGACAGGCTCTATTTGAAGCTAGATCTCACCACTTGCAAGCTCTCTGAGCCTTGTTTTCTCATTTGCAAAATGAGGATATCAATCCCTATCTCACAGGTTTTGGGGATGAAGTGCACCAATATGGTCCCTGGCATATAACAGGTCCCCATTAAACATAAGTTTCATTTGAAATTTTAGGAGTCACAGAGATTAAATGTATGACTGGTGCTCTGCATTGCTTCCTGTACCCGATCATACCCGATCATGACTCATGTCCCTGTTGACCAAGACACAGAAGGTGTCAAACAACAGACCTCACTAGCTCTGAAAATCCAGACATGTTTTGGTGACTGGCACTCCTCACTGTGACACTTGGGTTTAGCCATAGATGTCACCAAAGATTATTTCAAGATAACTGGGGCCTCCTCCCCCAGAGTCACTGTGAAATCCTTGAATGTATCTACTCCTGACCTCAGTCAGTCTCCACTGGGACCTGCTATTGGCTCTCAGTGCCAGCACACCCTTGGGACGAGATGGCTGTTCTAGACTCTGAAGCCAGAGCTCACTGGCCCTTGTCTGCTGGGGGAGGGGGGTGAGGACTGGCAGCAGCAATGCTGCTCACACAGTGCAGGGACCTAGAATGTGAAGGCTAATGAGTAGGAGAGGCTATGTTTCTGGAGTTGAAGCTCAGCAGGATCTTTTCCTTGTTGGGCTGGGAAGGTCAAAAGAGTTAATCAGAGCAGAATACCCAAGGGTAGCCCAGCGGGTTGGCAACCCAAAGACTCAGTTATATCTTTCTGGAATAGTGATTAAGAGCATAGACTTTGACACCAAATGGACTCCAGTAGCACGTGGCCATGACACCAAATGGCCTCTAGTGTAGTGTGTGGCCATTTTGTCAATAGGTGAACTTGATTGAGCCACTCAACCTTCTTCTCTGAGCCTGGTGTCTCCTGTGTAAAAAGGGAATAGTAAGAATAATATTTGCTTTATTAAGTGATTGGGGGGGATTGAGAGAAGGTCAAGCATGCAACCTAGTGTATGGCAGAGTGTAGTAAGCTCTCCAGCAAGGTTTTAGGTTCCCAAAGGGACCAGAGACCAAACTATTTGTGTCTATATCAATAATTGCTTGATATCCTCTCATCTTCCTCATCTCACTGTGACCACCTTCTACTTCAGTGTTTAAAATGTCCATCTTTTAGAAAGTGGGTGCTCCTCAAACCTTGTTGAAAGCACACAGGGTGGCCCAGCCCTCCCCCAGACCCATGATTCTGCATGTAAATGCAAGCTCACGTTCATACTCTGCAGGGAGCAGGAAGATTCACTGTCAGCAATGATTAGAGTGCCTACTGTGTGCTGGGTTCCATTCTACTTCTGGGTGAAAACAGATAAAAGTCTCCATCTTCCCGAAGGTAACCACATTGTAATGTGAGAGCACATAATAAATGAAATAAGAAAGTTCTATAGCATATTTACCAGTGGAAAATTCTGGGGAGAAAGAAGCAAGCACAGAAGGGGAATATGAAGTGTTGGAGGAGGGCATTGGGCATTGTAGATGGGGTGATGTATTAGTTTGCTAAAGTACCACAGACTGGCTTAAATCGCAAAAATTAATTTCCTCACAATTCTGGAGGCTAGAACTCTGAGGTCAGGGTGTTGCAGAGGAGGTTCTTCTGAGACTTCTCTCCTTGCTTGTAGATGGGGCCCTTCTCCCTGCGTCTTCTCATGGTCTTCCCTCTGTGCCAATCTCCTCCTCTTCTAGGCATACCAGTCCTATTGGATTAGAGCCTACCTGAATGACCTCACTTAAACTTAATCACCTCTTTAAAGATGCTATGTCCAAATGCAGTCACATTCTGAGCTCCTCTGTGTTCATTAGGGCTTTAGCATATGAATTTGTCAGGAAGGGTGGGGAGGTGGGGATACAATTCAGCCCATAATAGGTGGCAAGGAAAAGCCTTACTGATGGTCACTGTTGAATAAAGACTTGAAGGAGGTGAAGGAGCCAGCATGTGACTGTCTGAGGAAAGAGTATTCCAGGTCAAGGGAACAGCAGGTGCAAAGGCCCTGAGATAGAAACATACCTGGTTTATTTCACAAACAGAAAGGAAGGCAGTGTGGCTGGAGCCAAGTGAAAAGGAGGAGAGGAGAAGAAGAAGAAGTCATAGAGGTAACAGGGCAGATTGTATGGGACTGTTGTCGTGAATATTCTATCTTCTCCTTCTAGGGGGATGGAAGCCACAGGAGTAATGTGGTCTGTCTTATAGGAGAACTCTGACCACTGCCCTGA
The DNA here is from genome assembly GCF_009829155.1 of Mustela erminea. Lineage (NCBI taxonomy): Eukaryota > Metazoa > Chordata > Mammalia > Carnivora > Mustelidae > Mustela > Mustela erminea. The sequence continues at coordinate 17,103,003 of NC_045624.1, read as the reverse complement.
AATAGACTGGGGTTAGGGCAAAAGCAGAGGCCACTGCCATAACCACAGGGACCAGGGTGAGAGCAGTGAGGGTGGTAAGAAGTGGTCACACTCTAAACATATTCTGGAGTAGAACTCACAAGATGGTGGAGAGAGTGTGAGAGCAAAAAAACCCTAAAGCTAACTCCAAGGTTAGCAAATGGAACCAAGGGGTGGCCACTTAAATTGAGAAGGAAAGACTGGAGGGGAGATGGTTCTTTGGGAGAACACAAGGAACTCAATCTGGGATATGTTGCATTCTAGATACCTATAAAATTTCTAAATGGAGTAAGCATAGGAATATACAAGTCTGGATGTCAGGTGAGAAGTTCTGGTATGCAGATATGAGTTTGGGAGCCATCAGCATATAGATTTTATTTGAACCTTGAGCTTGGATTATATGACAAGGGAGAGAGGGCATATGGAAAAAGTGAGAGACTGTCTAAGGAGGAACTCTGGGCTTCTCCAACATTTAAAGAAAAAAAATCCAGATGAAAAGGGGCCCTGGGGGTCACACTCCACATGGGCTGGCAAGGTATTTTCTTGAATTGAGGTGGTTATTGTTATTAGTCAGGGCAGGAACAATGTTTTGGTTTCTTGTTGACTGATTGTAACTGCAACTGCTAGAACTTCTGCTTGGTCTCTGACTACTGGACCTTGCTCCTACTCGTCTCATGCCTGAAGTGGGTCATGGATGGTAGATGGTGCTGGCCATATAGAGTCTTGGAGTCTGAGACCTGTTTTGGTCTTGCCAGAGAGTGTGCTGAGCACACTTAGCCCATGTACTTATGAAGCTGCCCATCTCAGTCAGGGACCAGCAAGTCTTTACATCTCTGGAGACCAGCCTCAGTGGTTGTGTGAACACAGAGGAAAACCACAAATGTTACCCGAGGCCTGGAGAAGACCGTGAAGCTGCCATTCACACATAGCCCAACCCTGTGGGGGTGGGATTGGGGGTAGAAACCACTCTGCTGTGAAATGGCAAATTAGGATGATTTAAGCAAACTTGGAGATGCGGGGGGTGGTGGGGGGGGGTGGTTGGTTAAAGCAAGACTTGGTTTGAGCTCACAGATGAGACCTGCCCTTTTGCAGGCAGGCCCCCTTTTGTTTCTGAGCTTTGAAGAGCAGAGACAGACAGGTTTTAAAACCAAAACAGGGTTTAGTGTTCTTGTCTGATCTTAGCCTTTGAGCCTGATGGGGTCTCAAGGCCCTTCATGCTTTTCTCTGTGGAGATACAAGCCACCTTGTCAGCTCTGAGACTTGCCAGTGAGTGGGACATGGCCTCTGTGTGTCCTTTCAGTGCAGTATTTCCAAGATGAGGTGCTGGTGGAATGGTTGGGGGCATGGGGGTATAGGAGGTGCAGGAGGTGTTGTTATAGAAGGTTGATGCATACAGACAATTAGTTCTTTCAAATCTCTTTTGGTCCTTTTGATTACATCAAAAGACCTATCAGGCAGTGTATATAGGTCTTCAACATTTCTCTTACTCTTATTAAATCTTTCTCAAGCAGAGAAGGGCACCAGGCTGAGCCCTGGGAAACCAACAGGAGCCAGTTAGAACTTGAAATCATTGCTTTGATTGTCTTTATTTCCATATTTGCTTTTTATTCATCACAAGTGATAGCTGGTTTTCCATAACAAATTCCATAAATTTTTAAGTAAAAAAAAAAAAAAAAAAAAGACTCCATTTAAGAAGAGAATAATGATAGTAGAAGTCGTTGGAATTAGGGCAAAAGTCAAGAAGATAGTACGTGAATTTTTGAAGTTTGGGAAAAATGCTGCCAAAGTGAAAGCTCATATCTGGGTGTATGGACCACAAGTGAACTTAAAATAGAGATTTCTAGGTCAGAAATCTTTGTTCCTAAGCATTTTGAAGACATTACTCCATTGTCTTCTAGCTTCTCAAGTGCTGGGAAGATGTCAGAAATCATCTTGACTTTAGACCCCTCATACATGCTTATGTTTTTCTCTCTCTGGAAACTTCTAGGGTCTTCTTTTAATCCTCAGAACTCCAGAGTTCCATGATGATGTGTGTTGGCAAGGGCCAGTTTTTATCCTGTGTGCTGGATACATGGTGGGCTTTTTCTGATGTGTATTAGCTCTGGGATATTTTCTTTTCTTTTCTTTTTTAAAAATTGAGATATATTTGACATATCACACTGTGTAAGTTTAAGGTGTACAACACACCAATTTGGTACATTTTATGTTGTAGTATGATTGTCATTGTAGCTTTAGTAAACATCTCTGTGATGTCACGTAATGATCACTTCGTCCATTGGCGACAGTTAAGATCTAATTTCTTAGCAAATTGAATGATTATAATAGTTGTATTGTCTATCATCCCTGTACTCTATCTTAGGTCTCCAGGTCTTAATTATTTATTAGTTGCTGGTTTGTACCCTTAAATATTGCTCCCATTCACCCACCCCTAATCCCTGGGAATCACCATTTTTGTTTTTTTTAATAATTTGTTTTATTTTGTTTTGTTTTGTTTTTTGGTTTTGAAGATTCCACATATAAGGGATACCATGCAGCATTTGTCTTTCTCTAATGTACCTCTCTTAGCATAATATGCTCAAGATTTATCCATGTTGTTGCACATGGCAGCATTTCCCTTTCTTTCTAGGCTGAGTAGTGTTCCACTGTATATATATGTACCACCTCTTCTTTAGCCAGTCTGCTAAATGTCCATCTGCTGATGGACACATACGTGGTTTCCATATCTTGGCTGTTGTGAATAGTGTGGTGATGGGTATGGGAGCCCATATGTCTCTCATTTCCCTGTTTTCATCTACTTTGGAGACAGACCCAGCAGTGGGATTGCTGGACAGCATGGTAGTTCTAGCTTTTTATTTCTGCTCTCAGACATTTATTTACAAAGAACTTTTCTGTTCTCTGCAAGTTTTATTTTTAAAGCATACTTTCCTTATTTCCTAGATGCTGTATCTGCTTTTTATCTTTCTTAGGATACACATTTTTGTTTTGTTTTGTTTTGCATTGTTTTCTTCTCTGTATAGTCTTTGTTTCCTCTAAGTTGAAAACCAATTTTTTTTTTCCTGTTTGTGTTCTGTTTTTCATCATAAATGCTTTCCTCAAATGTCAGGGGATCCCTGGTTTGTCACTTTATGATGACAAGGAATTAAAAAGTGATGGGAAGAGAGAATACCCAAAAGAATTGAGGAGAGGGACTTAGATATTGTGCCGTTGGTGTTCACAGCAGCATCGGTCCCAGTGGCCAAAATGTGTTAACAATCTCAGTGTCCATCAGCAGAGGTGTGGGTGAATGAAGAGAATATTATCCAGCTATAAAGGAATGAAATTATGATACGTGCTACTATATGATTGAATCTTGAAAGCATTATACTAAGTGAGATGAGCCAAACACTAAAGAATACAAATATTGCGTGATTCCACTTACCTGAAATATCTTGAGTAAGCCAATTCACGGAAACAGAAAGTAGAACAGAGGTTGCCAGGGGCTGGAGGGAGATGGTGTGAGAGTTATTGCTTAATGGGTAAAGAGTTTCTGTTTGGGGTGATGAAAAGTTGTGGAAATAGAAGGTGGTGGTGCTTGCACAACATTGTGAATGGGCTTAATGTCGCTGAACTGTGAAATTATAAAGGGCCAAGATGGCATATTTTATGTGACACGTATTTTACCACAATAGGGAAAAAAGTGATTGGCAGCCCTGAGCCCATTGGTAGAGCTGATGGGCTGTGAGTGTCCCTGAAAGGAGTCTGGGTAGGCCAGATCCTGAGGGACCCTGGATTTCAGAATCCTGAGATTCCGCAGCGAAGCCTCTTTCAAGGTCAGGCCTAGGCTCATAATCCTGGCTGCTGGAGTGGCAGTAAGTCAGGGAAGAAGGCTGGGAGGAGAAAGTGTCAATATTCAGGAAGAGTTCCCACTGAAGATTCAGCTCTTTTTGTGAGGATGGCTAAAAACTTCAGCTGTGGGGCACCTCGGTGCTCAGTGGGTTGGGCGTACGCTCTTGATCTTGGCTCAGGTCTTGACCTCAGGGTCGTGCATTTGAATCCTGTGTTGGGCCCTGAATCCTGTGCTGGGTGTGGAGCCTACTTAAAACAGAACAAAACAGGGGTGCCTAGGTGGTTCAGTGTGTTAAAGCCTCTGCCTTCGTCTCAGGTCATGATCCCCGGGTCCTGGCATCGAACCCCGCATCAGGCTCTTTGGTCAGCGGGGAGCCTGCTTCCTCCTCTCTCTCTGCCTGTCTCTCTGCCTACTTGTGATCTCTGTCTGTCAAATAAATAAATAAAATCTTTAAAAAAAACCCAACCAAACAAACAAAAAACCAAAACAACAACAACAGCAAAATTCAGCCATGCCTAATGTGTGCTGGACCAGGGACCCCCGCCTTACTCTCTCTGGCAAGTGTATTTTAAAGAGGTTGTCATTTGGGCTGTGCCAAGGGAAGTCACCTTGAGTCTTCTCAGTGCTTCCCACACTCATTTCCAGCCGGTCCGTCTATTTTCAGACCTTTCTCCATCCTTGCTTCCAGAGCTTCCTGATTCCTAAAATGTCCAGATCTTTCAGGAGTTCTGAAGGGGAAAAATAGGCTGCCTCTCAGTTTTCCTCACTGCAGCTTAGGAATTTGATTTTGTGGATTTATATCTTTTGTTTTTTTAAATCTGTTATTTTAATGATACTTAATTTCTTTAACCTGTGACTTATTTATGAACACACATTAGTTTAAAATAAATTTCAAGTACCTTCTTTTTTCTTTCTTTTCTTTTCTTTTTTTTTTTTAAGATTTTATTGATTTATTTGACAGAGAGAGAGAGAGACAGTGAGAGAGGGAGTATAAGCAAGGGGAATGTGAGAGGGAGAAGCGGCTTTCCACTGAGCAGAGAGCCAGATGCGGAACTCTATCCCAGGACTCTGGAATCATGACCTGAGCTGAAGGCCAATGCTTACCCGACTGAGCCACCCAGGTGCCCCTGAAGTATCTTTTCTATAGCTGATTTCCTAATTGCATTATGGCCAGGATGTGGATAATATCCTTATCCTTATGTGGATAATATCCGTAATGCAATTATGGCCACATCCTTGGCTAGAGATATCCCCCTCTCTCTCTGCCTATAGAGTCCTAGAAATTTTATTTTATTTTATTTTTTAAGAGATTTTCATTTATTCATTGAGAGAGAGAGAGAGAGAATTGGGAGAGAGAGGCAGAGGGAGCAGGAGAAGCAGATTCAATGCTGAGCAGGGAGCTGGATGTGGGGCTCAATCCCAGAACTCTGGGGTCACAACTGGAGACAAAGGCTGATGCCTAATTGACTGAGCCATCCAGGTGCCCCTGTTTTATTTTTAAAATATTTTATTTATTTATTTGAGAGAGAGAGGGAGAGCATGCAAGTGTGAGTGGCAGGGAGGGGCAGGAGGAGAGGGAGAGAGAATCTCAAGCAGACTTCCCGCTGAGTGCAGAGCCCAACCAGGGGTTGGATCTCACCACCCTGAGATCACTACCTGAGCCAAAATCAGAAGTTGGATGCTTAACTGACTGAGCCACCCAGGTGCTCCAGAGTCCTAGACATTTTAGACAACTTTAAAAAAAAATTCGGGCCACCTGGGTGGCTCAGTGGGTTAAAGCCTCTGCCTTCGGCTCAGGTCATGATCCCAGGGTCCTGGGATTGAGCCCTGCATTGGGCTCTCTGCTCAGTGGGGAGCCTGCTTCCTCCTCTCTCTCTGCCTGCCTCTCTTTCTACTAGTGATCTCTGTCTGTCAAATAAATTAATAAAATCTTTAAGAAAACCCTCAAGCACAATTAACCTCCAGTCTTACATTAGTTTCAGGTGTACAATATAATGATTGAACAATTCTTTCTGTTTCTCAGTGCTCGTCACATTAAGTGTCCTGTTGATCCCCTTCGTCTACTGTGACTTCGACGTTTGTTGTGTTGACCTTTATGTAATTGACCCTTCGAAGTAGACAAGATGGGATGATTATTCCTGTATTATAGGCAGGCAATCAGGGGCCCAGAGAATTGTAAAGATTTGCTCAAAGTCCCGCAGTAAGGCTAGAACAGAACTGAGGAATGGGAAGGAAGCGGAGCCTGCTGGTTTAGAGCTTAGACTCCAGTCCAGGTGCTTGGCTTGTGTCTAGGCTCAGCCTCTTCTTTACTAGCATCTGCAAACTTGTACTAGCTCCTACACACTAGTTTTGTGGCTGGGAGCTTTACATATATGGCACATGGTAAACACTTGATGATAGCTGACCACTCTCATTATTATTTCTTATTTTTATCTTTTATCCAGGGTTCATGGTGCATCTTATATAGAGGAGCCATTGTGTTAAAGGGTATATCTTTAGAAACTTTCACAGCTACACCTCGGCCCAGCAATTTATATTCTTTTCCGGCCACTGTGCATAGGAGAGATTATGGCCAGAAATACCACAATCTAAGTATAGAAAAGCTTTCTGGATATAATCCACAGAGGGCGTTCAACTCAATTCAGCAAACTCTTGATGGCAATCCTACTATGTGTTAGCACTCCATTCTTATCTAAGAGTTATTTTCTATCTTCAGGGTTTATTGATGCCTTAAACAAGGTAGGTACTCAGGGGGGGAAAAAAAAACCTCAAAAAAACCTTTGCAAAATGAATGAGAACAAAAATGCTTAGAACCAAAAGCTGAAAGATGGCGGGGAGAGTAGGAAGTGGGTGAGGGGTTGGCCATCCACTTTATTGTGGATTGTCCTAAATAAAAGGAATTATCTGGGTTGCACAGGCTGTCAGGTGCTAATCCCTACAATAATCAGCCTTGGGGCTCTCAGAGCCAGAGAATCAACCAGCTGGGAGGGAGAGCGGCCAGCGGTCCATGTCCACCGGGCTGTTTGTGTGGAAACAGAGTCCTCTCTTTCTCTTTTGCGCACACAAACCGCTGACAGTCTTAAAATAAAGGTGCGTGATGGGTCTCTGAACTGGACCCCTGGAAGGAGGCCAGCCCCCATCTCTCTTATGGCAGATGCCATGCTCCACGTCTGCCTTCATGAGACCGGCTTTTAAAATCTGTCTTCCACTTCGACTCTTCCCATCTCCCGCTCTCTCTTACATCCTGGAGGGTGGTGGGGAAATTGTGCAGTTCTCTGGCCTGTCTCCCCACACTTCCCCCACAAAAGAGAGATTTTCCAGGGTCTGTTCTCTACTCCCACCACATTGTGAAGAGTGTGACGTGAAGGGACATTTTTAAAAAAAACCCTTTTTGTTCTGAAATAATTTTAGAGTAAAGTTGTAAAAAGAGCACAAAGCATTTCAGTATACCCCTCACCCAGCTGCCGTAATGTTAACATTTTATATAACTATCACACAGTAATCAAAACCAGGAAATTAACATGGATACAACAATAGTAACTAAACTGGAGACTTTATTCAGATCGAGTCCATTTCTCCATTCATGTCCTTTTCTGTCCCAGAATCAATCCCATATCCCATGTTGCATTTAATCATCATGTCTCCTAATAGCCTTCAGCCTAAGATAGTTCCTTAGTCTTTCTTGGTCTTTTATGACCTTGACATGTTGAAAAGCGCTTATAAGTTGTTTCATGGATCATTTGGGTTTGTCTAATGTATTTTCATGATTAGATTGAGGTTCGCAAGTGTTACAAATTGAATTGTTTCCCCCCTTCCAAATTCATATGATGGAACCCTAAACCCCAATGTGACTGCCCTTGGAGATAAGGTCTTTAAAAAGGTGGTTAAGGTTAAATGAGGTCCTAAGTGTGGGGTCCTGATCTGATACCAGGGGTACATGATATCAGTAGTTCTTATTACTGGTGCTTTTCCCTCTGTTATTCAGCTAAGGTGTGTCTGAAGGGATGGAATGTAAAGTTACTGTGTTTCCTCTTACAATTAATACATATCTTGGGGAGGAGCTTTTAGATTATAGAAATACTCTGCTTTCCCTCAAATTCTCAACCACTAATTTTAGCAGCATGGGTGGATTATTTTTCCCACAGGAATTGTTACTGTGGAGTTCTAATGGTGATTTGATATCTCTTTCTTTCCTTCCACACTTACTAATTTAAATTCTTTTGTAAGAATGAGCTATGCCTTATTGCCAGTGTCCTTATTTGTTCAACTATTTTTATTTTTATTTTTTAAAATTTTATTTATTTACTTGACACAGAGAGATCACAAGTAGGCAGAAAGTCAGGCAGAGTTGGGGGTGGGGGAAGCAGACTCCCCGCCAAGCAGAGGGCCTGATGCGGGGGCTTGATCCCAGGACCCTGAGACCATGACCTGAGCTGAAGGCAGAGGCTCAACCCACTGAGCCACCCAGGCGCCCCTGTTCAACTATTTTTAAATGTCAGGATAGACTCGTGTTTGTTTACTTTATTCTATGGATCGCAATTAAATATTATTTTGCTTATTGCTCAGTTTGTTCCAGCTTTGGTCTCTGGGAACTCTGGTTGGTTCTATGCTCCTTCAGGAAGCCCTCGTCCTTTCTGAGTCCTTCCCTACTTCTGGCATCATAAAATGTTCCAGGATCATCTAGTATTTTTCTTGCCCGGATGTAGAATCAACTGCTTCTTCAAGGAGCCCTGGTTCCTTTTGTTGGAGGATGGTATTTAGAAACCATGATCTGGGTCATGGGTGTGCTTGTTGGCACTGGGTTGCCAATAATAAAGGGACATTTTTCCTTCCAAACATAATTTTCTTTGCTCCCATTTGCCAAAGTGCCTGGAGTTTTGAGAGTTCTAGAAAACTGTGTGATTGAAAATAAGTCATCCTGCTACACTTCAGCTACCTCAGAGAGAGACAGTGGGTCTGGAAGGTTGTTCAGTGTGCAGTTAAGATGCAAACATTTCTGGATTGTAAGATAAAGTGATGACGTAACATGAGATAAAAGAGGGCTCCTTGTGAAGGAGGCCCAGGAATAGCCATACTGAGGACAACCATGACACCACTGACAGGGAGGGACACTGAAGAGAAGGTGGGTGTTTCACCTCCTGCTGTTACAGCTCTCTCATACCATCCCTAAGGCCAGACCTATGCTGCATTTCACATTTTTTACATTTCTTAAACAGAGAGTGGGACTCCTTCACTCTATTTTGGGAACGTACACAGTATTTTGAGTATTGGGGGTCAGAAAGTTACTGAGAACTGGCAAAAATACTTACGGAATAAACTCAGTAACTTATTTCAAGACACCATAAACCTAGATATCCACTTTCTAAATGTGTTCCCTTGAAACAATTTTGTTCCTTAATTGCCCTCATTCATATAATTCTGATTCTTTAATTGATCTTGGCTCCTTTCTTCTTTTGAAAGTGCATTTGATCAACTATAAACTCTTCTGGTAATCTACACTTCCTTTGCTTCGTAGTTTTAGCATGGTGCAGTGTTCTCCATCCATCTACTTTTAATCTATTTGTGTCGTTATAGTTAAAGTGGATTTCATGAAGACAACATATAGTTGGATCTTGGTTTTTTGATCTACTCTGACAATCTCTGCCCTTTAATTAATGCATTTGGACTCTAGACATTCAAAGGGATTACTGACATACCTGGATTAATATCTAACACATTCATTACTGTTTTCTGTTTGTTGCCCTTGTTCTCTGTTACTATTTTGTCTTCAATTCTTTTCTGCTTTATGTAGTTTTAAATGAGCATTTTATATGATCCCACTTTCTCTCCTTTCTTAGCATATCACTTAAACTCTTTTTTTTAACCTTTTTAGTAGTTGCCCTAGAGTTTATAATATACATTTACAACTATCCAAGTCCACTTTCAATAACACTATGCCAATTCATGGGTAGTGTGAGGATCTTATAATAACAAAATAACCCTAATTGCTTCCTCCTATCATTGCTGCCATTCATTTCACTTATTCATGAGCATACATAAATATATATATAGATATATACATAAGTATATAAAGATATAAGCATATAAGATATGTTATATCCATAAGAATACCCAATTGAATATATTGTTGCTATTATTATGAACAGTTTCTGTCAGATCAATCAAGAATAAAAAAATGAAAGTTATTATTTTGCCTTCACTTATTCCTTATTTAAACGCTCTTCTTTTCTTTATGTGGATCCAAGGTTTGACCTATATTATTTTCCTTCTTCCTAAAGAATGTATTTCAATATTTCTTGTAAGACAGATGTAACTGGCAACAAATTCTTTCAATTTTTTTTTTAAGATTTTATTTATTTGAGACACAGAGAGAGGATGAGCAGTGGGGAGGGGGCAGAGGGAGAGCTAGAGAAACAGAGACTCCTGCTAATCCGGGAGCCCAGTGTGGGGCTTGATCCCAGAACCTAGAGATCATGACCTCAGCTGAAGGCAGCCAATTAACCAACTGAGCTACCCAGTCACACCAACAAATGCCCTCAGTTTTCTTTTGTTTGAGAGAGTCTTTATTTCTCCGTCACTTTTGAAGGATAATTTCTTCAATAAGTTCAATAAGTTCAATTTTTCAGTAAGTTCAAAATTCCAGTTTGGTGGTTTTTTTCCTCTCAAGATTTAAAATATCCTACTTAACTCTCTTCTTGCATGCATGGTTTCTGAGAAGAACTCAGATGTAATTCTTATCTTTGTCCCTCTGTAGGTAATGTGTTTCTTTTTTTTTTTTTTAATTTTTTTATTTTTAAAGATTTTTATTTATTTACTTGACAGAGAGAAATCACAAGTAGATGGAGAGGCAGGCAGAGAGAGAGAGAGAGGGAAGCAGGCTCCCTGCCGAGCAGAGAGCCCGATGCGGGACTCGATCCCAGGACCCCGAGATCATGACCTGAGCCGAAGGCAGCGGCTTAACCCACTGAGCCACCCAGGCGCCCCTGGTAATGTGTTTTCTTTTCCTCTGGCTTTTTTTTTTTCCAAAATTTTTCTTTGTGTTTGATTACTGTAATTAAAAATTATATGCCAAGCTGTACTTTTCTGGGGGCACTTATCCCACATGATTGCTGGGCTCCCTGGATCCACTGTTTTAATAATAAAATATCACTGTTTTTAATAATCCAATGATATTAATATTAATATTAATATCTAATATTAATTTGGGAAAATAGTCATTGTTGTTTTCAAGTGTTTCTTCTTTTTTCTTTTTCTGATATCCATATTATGCATATAACTTTTGCAGATGTTCCATAGAACTTGGATACTCTGCTTTTTCCTCCCAGTCTTTATTTTCTTTTTTATGGTTTTGAGAATACAGATATATCCTCTACATCAGAGAATCTTTCCTCAGCCACATCCAATTGGCTAATGAACTCATCAAAGACATTCTTCATTTCTGTTATAGTGTTTTTTTAATCTGGCATTTTTTTTTTTTCTTTCTTAGGATATTCTTCTGTTTACATTGACCATGATTCCTATGTGCTGTCTACTTTACCCATTACAGCCCTTAGCATATATTTTTTAAAAGATTAATTTATCTGTTAGAGTATGTGCATGTGTGTGAGTGGTTGGGGGGCAGAGGGAGAGAGAGAGAGAAGCAGATTCCTCACTGAACATGAAGCCTGACTTGGGGCTCAATCCTACAACCCTGAGATGATGACTTGAGCTGAAATCAAGAGTTGGGTGCTAAACTGATTGAGTCACCTAGGTGCCCCTAGAGCCCTTAGCATATTGTCATAGTTGTGTAAAGTTCTTGGTCTGATAATTCTAACATCCTTCTTTGTCTGGTTCTGATGTTGGCTCTTTTTAAATTGTGTTTTTTCACCTTTTGGTGTGGCCTTGTAATTTTCTCTGGCTAGCTGGACATAACGTATCAGGTAAGAGGGACTTGCCATAAGTAGGTCTCTAGTCATGTGTTGGTGAGGTGTGGGAAAGGCGGAGTGTGCCACAGTCTCAGCCTTTCTGTGAGGCTGTGCCTCAGTGCTTTGAGTTCCACAGATGTTTCTCAGCTCTTTCTCTTCCCTTAGGTGGGACGAGATGTCGAGAAACAGCTGGAGTTGGGTATTTCCCAACCCCCCAGTCAATTAGGCCCTGAAATACCCTACAGACTAGCCTCCTGTTCACCTGAGGGCAGCCCTAATTGAGAACAACATGCTCTGGTGTGTTTAAAATGGTTCCTTCCCCCAACCCCTGCTGGAAGCTTGAGGGAGTTTGTCCTCAGATACTTACTGTGGGAATCTGCTGGAACTCCTGGAAGTAAATCTCACAGTATTTGGGGGGTTTTCTATGACTGGATACCCGCTCCCCCGAGAGTTTTCAACTCTCAGATTTGTCCACACTGAGCCCCTACCAGTTTGTTCATCACAGCTGAGGATTTCCTGCCCGGCACGGGTTCCCTCGGAGGTGCCTCCTCTGTCTGGTAAGTCACGACTCGCCGTGTCCACTTGCTTTTCTCTCCAGGCTCAGGGGCAGTGGTTTGCTCCGTGTCCTCATGTCTCCACCCCAAGAAGAAATTTTTGGTTGTTCAGTGTGTTCAGCTTTTTACTTGTTGTCTAGGACGAGTGGGGAGTCCTGAGCTCCTTCCACATGGAACTGGAAACTGAACGGCCCCTTCTTTCTTTGGCTTCTAACTACCTTCCGGTTTGGACCCCCTCCTTCCCACTCTCCTACACCTACCCCTCTCCCGCCCCCCCACTGCAACTCTCCTCCCCATCCCGACCCTTGAAACATCCAGTGGATGGCCAGGGAAAAAGTATCCGAGAGGTTAATTCAAATGTTTTGGGACCTGTGGATCAAAGAGATGAGGTTGGTGGAAAGGGGGCAAAGACAGAGTTGGAACAACAATAACCTTCCTCGGAGCTCTGCCCTTCCCAGAGTCACCCTGTGGCCCCTGCAGGCTCTCTGGGTCTGGCATCTTGGGGGTCTGAATGGCTGGCCTGCTGAGCAGACGGGTTCTCCACTGCCAGGCCTTGGGCTCTCTGAAAAGCCAGGTGCACGGCTCTGTGACCTGCAGACCTATGACAGCATTGGTCTGTCTCTGTTGGAAGGAGTTGGCTCCTTGGATTATCAAGCATCTCTATAAATAGGAGAGGACAGAAGCACTTGGCATTTGTAGTGGCAAATCATGTCTTGGAAAACTGTCAGGATTCTCAACACTGACAACATCCTGGGGAAAGGAGACCCGCCGGCTATCATTTATTTATGCTTTCAAAGGGTTCTGGAAACACAGGTAACAATGGGCTGAAGGACAAGGCTTGTCATGTATTAATAAACAGGAAGCCTGATAATTGGGAGGAAGGCTGCCTTCCGTGATGGGTCGTGGGGACTAATGAGGCTTCCTGGGGCTCCAAGCTGGGGCCCTTTTAATGACCTATTAGTGGGGTTACCATGAGAAAGAGAATGGCATTTCCTCCCCTGTCCAGCCACTTTTGTCTGAAGAACCTTCAAGCTATTTAATTAGTGAGTCCTTTAAAAGAAGCGGGATGCCGGTCTACCTGGGACGGACCCACAATAAACAATTACTGAAAGTCTATGAAATGTCAGACACTGGGCTAGGCACTGGGGACACAAAAAGTAAAACTGCGGTCCCTGGCCTGTAGCCTACGGGCTGCCCGATGTTCCAGGTCAAGGATAAAGCCTGTGTCAAGGTGACTAGATCTGTTCATCTGCCATGAGTTCTGGCATATTTGGGTGCTCAGGGGAGATGCAAAAGAAAATAAGTCCTAGCCCATTTCTCAAGGGGCTGTGGACTGATAGGGAAGGCAGAAATCAAGACAGTTGGTGGAGGGGAAGAATATTTTAGTGGAAACAGGAGTAGTAGGACATTGAAGATGGGAGAGGTCGATGTAGGTTGTAATTCAGAGGAGTCACAAAGAAATGGTGTAGGTATGTTTGTAAAGGGAGGATGGGCTGGGCAGGTGCAGGCCTCAGGAGCTGGCCAAAGAGTAGAACTTTGAGATGATGAGGAAACAGGAATCCATGGGAGGTTCCTAGAAGGAAGGAGGTTGTGTTTGTTTCTAAGGGCTAACAAAGTACCACCCACTGGATCCCTTAATGGACATTCATTGTCTCAGGGCTCTGGAGATGGAGGTCAGCCACAGAGGTGTCCGTGGGGCCACGTGCTCTCTGAGACTCTGGGTGTAACCCTCCTTGCCTCTTCTGAGCCTCAGTTGGTGGCCATCTGTCCTTGGCACTTTGTGGCTTGGTGTTGTGTCACTCTGATCTCTGCCTCTGTCCTCACATTCTAAGGACACCGGGTATGTGACATCAAGGGCCCATTTTTACTCCAGTATGACCTCCTCTGAACTACTGGCATCTGCAGTCCTATTTCCAAAGAAAGTCACATTCTGAGGTACTGGGGGGTTAGCACTTTGAGATACCTCTTTGGGGACATGATTCGATCCGTAACGGGGGGCAGTCGTGTGAATGGAGGGTCCAGCTTGGCCAAGGAGGCTTTTAATAGAAGAAAGGACAGCAGGAGAGGATGAAACAGTGTGTAACCCAGCAAGTCTGACTGGGTTTCAAATCTCCATGATTGAAAGAATGGTGTTGTGGCATATGTTCAATTAATCGATTGTAATGCACTTTATATTTGGAAAGAAATGTTTTCTTTGTGGAGGTGGGTGGGCAGTGCAGATGGTGGGTTTAGTTTTGGGTGCAGAAGGTAGTGGAGAGAAGGACTCAGGGTCTGAATGGAGTTTCAGGAAACGTGTGGATCTGGGAGTCCTTTCTCCCCGCGGGAGCGGGGGATGGGCGGGGGGGCGCTCCTGGCACCCTTGACTTGACTGCCTGTACCCCTGACCCGCTTTTGTTCTTGTTCTGATGTTGAGCATCTGTGTTGGGAATTCTGGTTGTGTGCAACTCCTGTCTCCAATACCATCGAGAGCCCCGTGGTAATAAAGGAATCTGAGGCCCCTTGTGTTGATGGCGTGCTGGGCTTTTGGGATAATTCTCAAGTAGGAGATAAATCTGCTTAAGGAGTCAGGATGCAGAAGGACTGCACCAAGCTGGGCTAAAACTCTTAATTCCACAGTATCTTTGTTCATGCCACCATACTTCTAGAAGCCTCCCAGTTAGGACTGGAAGCAGGATGTTTTCTGATCTAATACCCAGAACTACTGCTTTCTTAGAACAATGTCTGTCTTTAAATATCTTGAATCATTTCATAACCACTTTGTGTTGCAATATTGGTGCTATATCTGTGTTCTCCATGCTTTTCTTCTGGCCTGATTACCCATTGGTGTTTTTGACTCCATTAGTCAACCTGGTTTAAATTTGGCTCTCCTGTGCTGCTGTGTTGGTTGGGGGAGGCCCGAGTGGTCTTAATTGAATCTTATTAGACAGTTAAGCATTGGGGGAGGAAGCAGAGGGAGCAACAAGGACTCTTTAATTCAATTTTCATTGGATGGGCTGACTTATGGATACAAGAGATTGGTGGTTAGTGTCAGAAGTGTTTCTGGATCCTGGGAAACAATTTCAGCTCAGGCAAATGTGGGCACAAGAAACTTGGACAAATTCATCTAGAGTACAAGTTTACCTGAAGGCTCAGAACGACTGTCTCTCAGTGCAGGCAGAACAAAACGCAATGAGAAAAAAGGAAGTGCTACTCTCCCGTGGTCAGCTTAAGTTCAACCTTGTGCAGCCCCTGAACCTATATTAGGAACCTGCTTCCTCACCTTCCCCTTGAC
Organism: Mustela erminea; assembly: GCF_009829155.1. Classification (NCBI taxonomy): domain Eukaryota; kingdom Metazoa; phylum Chordata; class Mammalia; order Carnivora; family Mustelidae; genus Mustela; species Mustela erminea. Next base: position 17,087,430 of record NC_045624.1, on the reverse strand, counting down.
ATAATTAGCCCACAGGCTTATGAAAGCATCTATTTCTTCTTAGCAAAGAGAGGACAACTTCAAAGAGAGGGACGCCAAAAGTAGAGGTGCAAGTTTTGGCGGAAAAGACGGTCAGGTTGATTCATGATGTGACACAACTCTCACATAATTATTTCTTAACATATGCCAGGAAGCAGAAGGCAATCTTTAACCCAAATAAATAACGGTGGCAAGAGAAAAAAAAAAAAAAATCCTTTCCCTTTGTTCAACACTCCATAATTTAGCAAGCATATTAAATCATGTATTTGACACTCAGGAGTCAGTATCTCAAGAAGTGAAATTTAATCAAATGAAAGTTCTGGGCCAGAGGTATTAGATTTGATCAGGAAGATGCCCTTTAAAGTCCTACCCTTTGCATATTGTGAAACGAGGGAGTTTAAATTTTAAAAAGATAATCCACAGGGTCATACAACCAAAACATTTGTGTTGGGTCTGGTTATCCTCAGAGAGGGATCCGTGTCCCCCCCCCTCCAGCCACCCCCCAACTGTGCCATCAAACCACGGTGAAACATTTGGAGCAAACAGTTCATTTACTTGTGGCAACTAGGTGTCTGATGTCCAATAATATGCATTGCTATCATTAGGAAAAGAATTGCTAATAATGACATGAAACAAGATTTAAACTCGTAGCTACTGAACAGAGATGATCTATAGTGCTGTTATGTAATGGTACACTCAGGGAAAAGGGGAGAGTAAGAAAAAGATGAAAAGCAAATCTCCAGGGCTTCTCTGCTTCATGTGAGGAGCAGATGTTAGAAACCCCAGTCCTCCTCGGGGTAATAAACCCCTTCCTCCTTGGGGTGATAAAGCCTAGGGACCATGTTCCTGCTTTGTAAAGCGAGCAAAGCCTGGTCGTCCTCCCCCAGAAATGGCCAGCATTATTAGCTCCCTACAGAGAAAGCTGGGCTCTCTCTCCTGTGGTCCCATTAGGATGATCTAGGGCACTCTGGAGCAGAACCCTTCGGTGTATGGGGGACCATGCTGCTGGCTCCAGGGTAGGGAATGTTCCTATGCAGAGATGGTACTGGAGAATTGTTCCCTGTCCCTACCTGCCGAGTCCTTAGCAGGGAACCCGGTGAGTCCCCTGGAGGGCCTGCTCAGCATCTACTCTGGTCACCATGCTGCTGGTGCCCCTCCCCCACCATGTCTTAGCCTGCATCAGCGTCACACAAGACCATAGAGTGAAAAGTGGGAGAAGTCTAACCGCGTGGAGCTTTGCTGACCCGAAGCCAAAACACTTCATCCAAATGCACAAACACTGGGAGGGACACAGACCTGAGCACGACACAGGTGCTTGCCCCCCAGGAACAAGGAGGCCCCCTCCCGATCTCCCCCCACACCCCATATGTGCTCTCAGCCAGCTTGCTTCTTTCCTTCCGGCACCCATCAGGACATGTCATGATCTTGTTAGGAGTAGACTTCGCATAATTTTTTATTTTTTTTTAAGATTTTATTTATTTATTTGACAGAGAAAGACATGGAGATAGAGGGAACACAAGCAGGGGGAGTGGGAGAGGGAGAAGCAGGCTTCCCACCCAGCAGGGAGCCCGATGTGGGGCTCGATCCCCAGACCCTGGGATCATGACCCGAGCTGAAGGCAAACACCCAATGAGTGAGCCACCCAGGCACCCCTAGACTTCCCGTTCTTGTTACTGTTTGGTTTTTCTCCCCTCACGGGCTGTAAGTCCTAGTTGGGCAGGAGTCCTGTCCTGTCTGCATGGACCCACAACAGTGCCACGCACCTTGAGGCTATAAATACGTGTTGACTGAATGAATGAGCTCACAGTTTGGAGAACGAGCCTCACTACCCTCCCTTCATGAATTTCATTCTGAGCTGAAATGGCCCCAGTTGCTTTTGTAGTGGACGTTTGTCTCCTGTGTTAGTTACATCCCACGTGACCTTGTCCCTCCTCCTTCAGACCTGCAACCTTCCCCTCCCTTCTTGTCTCCTTGTCAGAGGCACTCTTGAGCTTCTAGAGCTCTCCGAGGCAGTTTTTGGGCTCGAGGCTGGCATGGATCTCGGGAGGGCCGCTTTCACAGGATTTCCCAGGTCTTGGTTGAGAGCGCGTGCTTGCACGAAGTGGAAGTCTGAAGTGTGAGAGGCTCCTGCCCCGGGTGCAGGCGGGAGCCCCCTACCCCCACCCCTGCTGGCCAGCACTGAGGGCCCTCCTGGCCTTCATCTGGGGCAGGAAGCCAGGGCTGGCTCTCCCTGCAGTTTGCCCGGGAATCTCTGGTGAGGGTCTTCGCCCTTGTGGCCCCCCTTTGTTCTGCGCTGCCCTGTCTTTCCAGCCTCCCCCGGCCCGCCTGGCGCCCCTTCCTCACACACTACTTAAGCCACAGCTTGCTTCTCCGCCTTGCCTGCCTAATTTGGCTCAGGGATCTGGCTCATACCTGTAAATCCCCACCAGCCTTTGAGTTCTCCGAGAGGCAAAAAGAAAGCCCTGCAGGGTTGGAGCGATTCCTTTTCTGTCTCCGAAGACAGAAGGGAATAACGATTCTCTAGAAAGAGGAGAGGTGATTATTTACAGCATCTGACCTTCCCTAAAAAGGCAAAGATTTTTGTCTTTTAATCTATTCTCCTTCCTTTCAGGAGTTTGAAAGAAAAGGCAATCCTGGGTCCTTAATGGCATTTGGTATTTCGTGTGTGTGTGTGTGTGTGTGTGTGTGTGTGATCACTTTCCCTTTGATTTTCAGACGTAATTTCTCATCCCTAGGTGATGCCACTGGTTCCTGATGCCCTTCGGCTAGGGTATTGTTGCCCGCCTGTACTCTGCATTAAAAAAACCAAAAAACCAAAAACCAAACAAACCAAAAAACTCAACAACACCCAGAACCTAATGGGTTAAAACCACCACTGTTTGTTCACAGTTCTGCAGCTTGGACTGGGTTTAGCTAGTGGGCTTTTGCTGGTCTCACCTGGTGTCACTCCTAAGTCTGGAGGTGGCGGCCCAGATGGCCTCAGTCACGGGCGGCGGTTAGCTGGGCCTGCAGGCTGGGATGCATCTGTTCTCCAAGTGGCCTCTCCTGAAGAGTTCATCTTCCTCCTGCTGAGATCCAAACCCCGATGAGGAAGTACATGTTTAACTTCTGTTGGTTTCACATTTGGCCCATTTGGCCCCAGCAAGTCACATGGCCAAGCTCAAGACCCCGTGCAGAGAGGGGTTACCCGAGAGCACCCATACTGGGAGGCACGAGTCACTGGGCATGGTTACCGTAACCGTCTCCCCACAGCTGTAAAGAGGTGCCTTACTGATGGGCTCGGCTTTTCATTTGCTTCAACAAACCCATAACATTCTCTCCTGACTCTGCTAATCACTCTAGAACTAGGTCCTAAAGGTGTTTTCACAGCGGGTGTTTCTCAGTCTAGCTCACCTAAACCTCTATGACCGGCGTTGGCAAATATTTTCCATGAAGGACCATATAGTAAATATTTTAGGCTTTGTCAGCCATATAGGCTCCACAGCTGCTTGCTCCGCCCTTGAAGTGTGGAGGCAGCCATATGTGGTAAGCAAATGAACAGGAATGGCTGCGCTCCAAGAAAACTTTATTTACAAAAGCAGGTGGTAGGCTAGGTTTGCCTGTGGACTGTAGGTTGCTGACTCTTGTGCTGAATCCTAATCTCTTAGACTGCCCCCCCTAAAATGTATGTTATACTCAATATGTATTTGCGTGTATGTTACACTCAAATATCGCTGCTTCTCAAACTTGAAAATTAAATGTCATCTTTGTAGAATTTGATTTCATCATGCAAAGTCCTTGACGAGTGCATGTTACATAATATTTTCTACCTCATTGTTTAAAATCCTAAATCCATAAACTGTTTTCTGTGTATCTTTTAAAGAACTGTGTTAATTGACTAAAATGTCATGATTTGGTTCAGTGAAAGTTGGAGAGGCAACATAATAAGTTATCGAGTACAGACTTCAGTCAGACTGCCTGAGTTGAAGCCCTGCTCTCACACTCACTGGCTGTGGGACCATAGTCAAGTTACTTAACTTCTCTGAGCTTTAGTTTTCTCATCTGACAATAGGGATGATGATAGTCCTACTTCATAGGGTTTTTAGGAAGAGTAAACATTGTGGTCCACGAAATTACTTAGAATGGTGCCCAGATCATAGTAAATGCTCAGTTAAAATGCTGAAACATCAAAATATCCTGAAACCCTAACTCCCTTAAATGGTATTTTTTTTTTTATAAGCATAGGTATAGGACTGTTTCCAGGTTCAGAGTGTTGCAGTATAGTTATAAGAACTTGTTAGACCTAAAACTCAGTAAGTCCCTGGATACAAAAATCAGTTTTATTTCTAACAACTCTGCAAAGAGAAAATTGAAAACAAATCCATTTACAACAGTATCAAAGGAAGATGATACTTAACCAAGGAGGTGACAGAGTTGTCTACTAAAAAATAAAAGAAATTGACAGAAAAAATAACACAAATGGAAGGACATCTCATGTTCATGGATTAGAAGAATTAATATTGTTAAAATGGGGACCATGTTTCTCAAAGTGGTACATAGACTCAATGCAATGCTTAACAAAACCCCAATGGTCTTTTTGTAGAAATAAGAAAACACTCCTAAAAATGACTGGGAGCCACCAAAGACCCTGTACAGCCAAAACAGTTTTGAGTAAGAAAAACAAAGCTGGAGGTATCATACTCCTTGATTTTAAGAGATATTGCAAAGCTATAGCAATCACCAATATGCTATTGGTATAGTAACATACAGACTGGTGGAATAGAATAGAGAGCCAGAAATAACCCTCACATATACAGTCAATTAATATTGATAAAGGGGCCACGAATACTCAATGGGGAAAAACATCTCTTTGTTAAAAGGTATTGGGAAAATTGGATATCCACATGAAAAATAATGAAATTAGACCGTTATTGAAAAATTGATTCAAAATGGATTAAAGACTTAAATATAAACCCTGAAACAATAAAACCCATAGACAAAAACAGGGAAAAGCTGCTGATATTGGATTGGACACCAAAAGTGCAGACATAAGCAAAAGTAAAGTGGGATCACATCAAACTAAAAAGTTTCTGCACAGCAAAGGTAGTTGTCAACAAAATGAAAAGGCAACCTATGGAATGGGAGAAAATATATGCAGACCATTTATCTGATAAGGAGTTAATATCCAAAACATATAATGAACTCCTATAACTCAACAGCCCAAAAGACCTTCCTTTCCAAGAAGACCTACCAATAGCCATCAGGGATATGGAAACATGTTCGATATCACTAATTCTCAGGGAAATGCAAATCTGAACCACAATGAATTATTGCCTCCTATATGTTAGGTTGGCTCTTATTTAAAACAACAACAACAACAACAACAACAATGGAGAAGTGTTGGCAAGGAAGTGGAGAAAAGGGAGCTTGTGTTGTCCAAGTTATTGGTGGGGATGTAAATTAGTGTGGCCACTATGGAAAACAGTGGGGAGGTTTCTCAAAACACCAAAACTAGAGTTAATGTTTAATCCATCCGGAGAGAGCAAGATGGAGTCATTCATGTTAGGCAGTGATTCTTGTCAAGCAGTGATGGAAGCGGCCAGGGGCAGAGCAGCTAAGACCAGTTATCACCGAAACCTGCAGGGGCTGATGGCTGCCAGAACTGGTATAGGCATCCAAGCCAAGATAGCTTAGAACTGAGAGCTGGTAATCGAGAGAACCAGAGAGCCCAAGACTGATTAAACTCCTTTAAAAAGGGATGACTTTTGCATCCAAAGTAACATATTGTCAGACTGTCAGACTCTCAACTTGGGACTCTCCCATATCTGACCACACTGAAAAGGCAGCTGCTGCTTAGGGCTCTGCCCAGTAAGTCCTGACCATGATAAAGAAAGGTCCTCCAGGGGCACCTGAGTGGCTCAGTGGGTTAAAGCCTCTGCCTTCGGCTCAGGTCATGATCCCTGGGTCCTGGGATCAGCCCCTCATCAGGCTCTCTGCTCAGCAGGGAGCCTGCTTTCCCCTTTGTCTCTGCCTGCCTCTCTGCCTACTTGTGATCTCTGTCACATAACTAAAATCTTAAAAAAAAAAAAAAAAAAAGAAAAAAGAAAAAAGAAAGGTTCTCCACTGTTGGACGGAATTGGCCGTCAGTGCGGAGAGCTGACCTGGACTGGACTGAGTTCTCCTCTCAACTTGCCCGCTCGCGGACGGACTTGGGAGTTTGCTGCTTTCACTTCTTATACCTCCTTGTTGTCTTCTTTGTTGTGTGACTTTGTATTGTGCTTTGTGTGACATGTAGGAAGCCAAGTTGTAGGTCATTGAGTTTAGAACCCTGAACCTGTTTGATAATTATAGTCAACCTTTATGATTGAATAAAGCTGAGCTTGTGGAAAGACCATGTACACCTACACCTCTAAGGTGGGCTTGGGACACTGGCGATCCTATTTCTGGGTGTATATCCAAAGGAGTTGAGATCTAGATCTTAAAGAGGTCTGTCTGCATTACTGTGTTCACTTCAGTGTTATTCCCAGGAGCCGGCATAGGGAAACCTCTTAAATGTCGATGCTCAGATAAAGAAAATGTGGTTATAGACCTATGATGTCCTATTATTCAGCCTTGGAATAGGTAATCGTGCCATATGCAACAACATCACTAGGCCTTTAGAGCATCCTGCTAAGTGAATTAAGCCAGACAAAGGACAAATACTGCACGGCCTCACTCGTATGTGGAAACTCAAGTAGACTCCCAGGAGCAGAGAGCAGAATGGCAGGTGCCCAGGGCTGGGGGACGGGGCAATGCTTCGGTCATGTGAAGTTAGTTCTGGACACCCACTGTTGAGAATGACTGCGCCAGTGCCACACAGTGCCCTCCATGGATCAGGGCAGGGTTCTGCCAAGGCAGTAGGTCTGAGCGTTGGTTTTGGGTATCTGGGTGAGAACACCTTTTACTTCCACTTAATTTGAAGGAGTTGGAGCACTCAGATCAGAATTAACTTTTACTGCTCTGAGCTACTGACTGGCTGTGAGCAAGTTCTTGAACATTTCTTCATCTCCCTTTGTAAAACAATGATTGTGAATATTGGATAAGGTCCTGTGGTAAAAAGTCCTCGGCACAATGCTTAGCTCCTAACTTGCACCCAATAAATGTTAATTAAAAAATTCAGTGGTAAAGGTAGCCTTGCTCTGAGTACACAGAGCGACTTGGTAGCCAACCCCTGGAGATGGAACAGTATTAGAGGTCAGCCAGGGACCTACAGCTACGTAATACATCGTCAGATTTGTTACTAAGAGCTTAGGAAGATATTGCAGCTTTAAAAAAAAGATTCTAGTGATCTAGTAGTATCCTCAAAACCAGCACCCAGTGATCAGGAATTGTCGATGCATTATTTTCCTTTGTGTCCTAAGAGGTGTGACTGTGGAGGTCGCTAGACATGTGACCCGTCGTTCTATCCCAACTCTGTAAATAGGGCCATCCCTGCTGCGGCAGCTGCTGAAGGCTCAGAAGTTGCCAGGGTGGCCGGAATGTGCTTTGTTTTGCTGCTCTATTGAGAGCTGTGTTCGGTATATGCCACAATGGCTCGGTGGCCTGCATGTGACCCCACGGTCAGCACTCCTCCACGCGACATTGTGACTATGATATTTGTCTTTACTTCATTGATTGGGGTTTGTGGTCCCAGTAGTACTTACAATGCTACAGGGCCGTTTGCGTACAGTGACAGTTAGGTGTAGTCCCATGGTCGTAACAAGCGATCCTTTAGTCCTGATTTACTGAAAACAACGCTTCTGTCCTATTGGACTGTGTAGTGATTTCACATGAGAAGTTCAGAACAAATATGGTGAATGTCCACCAAGGGGCAGGTACTATAAAAGCTGCTGACGTATTTTATTCTCAGGAAGTTATTATTTCAATGAAATAAGAGCCTTGCAGGAAGTATCCTAATGGCTGATGTGTGATGATCGGGCTAGTATCTGGGCAGAAGAGTTGGTCCTAAACAGAGCACGGTGAGGTGACAGGCAGGTGGCGGTTTCTGAGCCCATGGTGGTCCCACCGCAGAGAAGGATCCACATTGACAGCACTAACACCAGCACGGGGAATGGAGGGGGGGGCAGTGGGGACAGCAGGAACTGGCCTCCCAGTGTGGCTATCTCCTGCTGTAGGATGGACAGGCAGAAACCAGCAGGGAAACCGGGGAAGTGACCTGGAGCAATCCCTGTGATCTGCAATGAGTCAGGCACAAGATAAGGAGACGCGCGTCCTCTCTTCCCAAATTCCTCGCATGCCTCCTCGCCTCTCTGTGGGATTCAAGGAAGGACTTGGGAAAGGCTCAAGCAACTCGGCCATGGGGACCCTAACCCTGGGCTCCTGTGGAAATACTACCCACAGCATTTGACAGGACATCCTGCAGGGAAAACCCCCTAATAACAAAGGGTCATTCTCACAAGCATTGTCTCTTTGGGCCAGTTGTTACATCTTCCCTTCGCTTCTTTCGCCCAGCGCCTAACTTTGAGGCTCATCTTGAGATTTTCTTGGGGGTTCAGTTTTGCTGACTCCCCCGTGTTAGAGGCTTCCCTTTACTTCGTCTCTAGGAAGCCAACCTCGATGACGTCCCATTTGCAGGTTTTTAGACTCTAATGGTCTCTCACAGTAGTCCTCAAACTCGAGTGTGCATCAGAATGTCCCAGAGGGTTAGTTACACCGTGGACTGATGGGCTCGGCCCATGTTGCAATTCGGTTGGCCTGGACTGGGCACCTCAATCAAGTCCTCAGGTGGCAGTGACGTGGCTAGGCCAGGGACATTTTAGGAACCCCTGATCTCACAGAAGGAAAAAAAAAAATCCTCTAACCATCTCATCTACTCTGTTGCATCGCAGTCCTGTGGTTGCTGGTGTCTAACTGCAGGTTTTCACAGTAACTCTTAAGTGCTTTTCGTCTAGATGTATGCCTTCCTTGACTAATACTGGTCTGTTCTTCAGTGATTACAGATGCCCTGTTCCCTTTTACACATATTTAACTAGGTTTAAACACTTAGATGGACCCCACTTCTTTTTTTGAACATTTATTTTACAGTGTGTGCAAGCAGGGGCAAGGGGCAGAGGGAGATGGCGAAAATCTCAAGCTGACTCCCCAGTGAGTGTGGAGCTGGCTGTGGGCTGGATCCCAGGCCCCTGAGATCATGACCTGAGCTGAAACCAAGAGTCAGACACTTACCCAAGTAAGCCATCCAGGCACCCCTGATTCTTAAGGTTTCATTGATCAAAAAATCTGTGAATGCTCACATCTACCCCTACATGGTGCCCCATGCTTACACCTTGGTTGGCAATAGGAAGGTCCTGGAAGATGGCTTTTGCTGCCTTTGAGCACCTGCACATATTGTTATTATTCATTGGCCATTTCAAAAGAAAAATACACGGTCGTCTTAGGTTGTTGACAAGATTACAACAGAATCAAGCTGAATATAATCTTGCTCAGATTTTGAGGCTCAAAGTGATTTAATGTTAAATCAGAACATTTGTTCCGAGGAGTACATGCTAAGCGTGCTCATGGTCAAGTAGGTCTGGCAAACGTGAGCCCTGGGATGTGCGGCAACCTCAGTGAGCACAAGAAAGATCTGAGTGGCTGCCCATGACCCTGGCCCGGATGCTGGAGGACATGCTGGCTAGCCCTTGCTTTTAGAAAGTCAGGATTGCCGAACATTTTGTAAGTGAGCCAGTGTGCGTCGGGAGACTAATACAAGACCAAAGCTTCCAGATACGGAAGAGCAGTTTATTTCAATTAAATCTTTCCTGTCTTATTTCTTTCCACTTTTTTCTAGCATTGGGGGGTTACGAGGGGGAATATGGATGACCAAAGTTGGAGTCAATCAGAGGCTGGGTTGAGCTGTGAGAGGAGGGCTTGGAAAGGAAGCCGCAGGAGCCGAGGGAGGAAAAGCTGCCGACTCGTTCCTTGTAGCACAATTCAAGTTTATTCCATTTGTTCTTGCAACACAAAACTGAAACACGGTATTATTTAGCATTCGGATGTACATGAACTAGGATCATATGAGAAACCCAACTGTGTCAAAAGTATTACATGATGGGAAAAAAGAACTCAAATATATCAAAATGCACAAAGCACTAGTCTTCCTTCAGTACTGCTTAGAAAGATATGATTGTTTCTCCATTTACGAAATAGAGTCAGGACGATTTAAATTCTTAAAATTTTGCATGCAAAACACTGCAATTGCTTAGGTAGGAGGGCACTCTCACCAGCTTCTTCTATACACAACCGAGTACACAATATTGCAACGAAGTAAAGAGCAGCTCAGTTGAAGTTTTAGGGGAAAAAAAAAAAGTTGGTACATCTAGATTGAAGATCCATTATTTGGGGGGAAAGAAATCAGTGAGTAAAGGGCCTTACTTGCAGCTCGCACACACTGTACCCGCCTACCTCTCCTTTGTGCCCTGCTGGGTGTAGAAGGTGAGTTCTGCATAGAGGGTGACTTGGGTATCGTCGGGTGCTGTGTTTGAACTCTGAGTCTACTTCGATACCAGAATGAAGCTGCAAGGGCAGGGGGGAGTTTGTTAGGATACTAATGTAAACAGGTAAACCACCTGTTTTTACTTGATATAGTGCATACAAAATGACTGACTTAATACAAAAACTACAGAACATGCAAGATTTCTTCTGAGATGTTAAATATTCAGCGGAGAACGAAACTTACTTAACCTTTCACTAATGCATGTAGTACCAAAAAGCAGACCTGTTTTTAGCTTCCTTTACTCAAAAAATGAACATTAAGTGTTGTGAATTTCTCTGCCAAGTGGTTCAGAAATACATTATAAATAACCTAGTTAAAAAAAAAAGTGTAAACCACGTCGGCCAGTCTATTCTATGTTTACGTGATTTTCTCAAGCAGTCGCCCCAGGGTTACGGGGCCTACAAGATGGCTGAGAAAGAAGAGGGAAGGCGAAGGAGCCTCTACTGCGACACGAACAGCAGGATGAACTGTACAAAGAACCACGTGCTTTCTATGCCGGGTGACTGAGGAAAGCAGACCAGGTTTAGGAATGACGGGACACAGTGCACTCTCTGCAACAGCCAACTGCAACACACCGGTTAGAAAGGAAAGGTAACAACCAGAGCGGGTAAAACCCACGCCTTGTCAACAGCATTATGCCAAGAGGTGAAAACGAAGGTATTGAAACACCTTGTTGCTCCCAAAGTACAGACTGATAAAATGCCCTCCGTCTTCGTGAGGATAGCTCTGCTTCCATTCAGTCGTGTAATGAAGTCTGTTTGCAGACTTCCAATCCAACTCTAATAAGCTGTATTAAGACAGCAGAATTAGCCAAATATATCGAAGTATTTAAACCGCTATTTTATGATTGTTTTCTTGGATGCAGGAAAATTACAGGGTTAGGCTAGCTGTAAGCAAAAAGCCACAAGATTTAAAAAAAAAAAAAAAAGGTTTCATGGGGAAAAATACACATGCACACACACGCACACACACGCACACACCCACCCTAACAACCGATCAGCAACCAAACACTCAAATTTGTTATTAGCTGGCTACTCTTGATACTAGTTTAACCCTGCTTTAGAATGCTACATTGCCTTACAAAATCATAATTCTTTGTTATCCATAATCTGAATACAAGCCCCTAACCCAACCCCCCCCTTTAAAAATTTGAGGTACATTCAATTATTGCATGATTTGGCTGAGGAAAAACCCTAACATTTTTAGTAAGCTTTTATGGATGGCAAGTCAAAGGAGTCAATATTTTAAATGCAAGATAGCAAATTTAAGGGTATATGTTTTAATTCGTTGTACTGCTCACGAAACGAACATGTGAACATGTGTCTGAATATTTCCTGCAGGTCAGAACACCCATTGAAGGGCCCTGTATTTTTAAGAACACAGAATACGTTTTGAAGGGGTCACATTAAATGCGATGCATGGTTTAGTAAAGAAACAAAAGATCTGTTATGCAGGCGGGCTGGCATGTGTTCAGCAGAAGCCTACTGACAAGTTGGGGAAACCTGGTAATGAGCAAACTTTTGAAGGGACAGGGCTCAGTTTGTCCAGATCGTTAATCTCACCCCAGTGACAGCTTTGGTGCAGTAATCAGCATCCAAGGTGGGTCTGAGAGAGGATTTCCAAAGAATGTTCCTTGATTCTCCAAACATAACCGAGGCCAATCCATTCAAAGAGCAAATAAAGAAAATCCAGAGGTACTAAGACAACCATTCTCTATAGGACACTAACAGGCTATGGCTATGATTCTAAGTTTAAATCCCCTTTTACTACCAGCAGGAGGTTGAAAGTGTTTCAATGTTATATAAATGTCTGAATCTAGAGGAGAAAAAAATATGCACACTGGAATGATTTCTCCTTTAGGCTTCCAAAATTTAAGATTTTATAAATAAAACTAGTCAGTTTTATCTAAAGATACATGAAATCCATGTGAAAGGGGAGAGGAAATCCAAAGTTGAGTCATCCGGCAATTTAGGAGTGTGCCCCCTCACCTTAACTGAGCTCCCACGTAAAGCTGAAAGTCGCTGAGGGAAGATTTGGTCGCCGACCATGGGCAGCGCTCTTAACTACGCCAGGAGGCCCCCAGTCGAGTGCGTCTTAAGGCAGAAGGCTAGAGCTGATTGCTTATCTCAGCACCCGGAGTTAGGTCCCAGCAGCCGCCGCCGCTCGCGCAGTTACGGCTACCCCGCACGGAGAGCTGGCCTTGGGAGGATCAGACCCTCGACACCATCTCATGAATAAACTAGCTAGGGAGCTGAAAGGGTCAAATGGTACTGGTAGGTTTTGTCTTTGCTCTCCCTTGGGCATAAGCTGTATGTTTTGTTGGAAATGGAAAAGAGGCGGACTTGATCAGGAATCCGAGTAAAAGCCTGATCACAGTTTTTTTCCTCTCTTCCCAAACATTGTTTTTTTCTGGTAGTCTGATTTGTTATGAATTTCTCTCTCCCCTCACCCCTCTTAAAGTATTTAGCTGAAGAAGCTGGCAGATAGAGAGTGACAGACAGACAGGCAGCAGTGTGAGGCCACAGGAGAGCCCTTCTTCCAGAGCTGTCAGCCCATCCGTCCATCACTGAAGAAGAGCTTTGATTGCCTGGTTGTCAGTGGCTTCAAAGGCAGTTAGTCCATCTGGACCTTTCACGGTCTTATCAGCACCCTGAAAAGAGAGGAAATGGCCATTAATACTGAACGAGTCCGCCCTAACGCAGAGACTCCATCACCTGCATAGGCTAATGTGTAGATCAAGAATCAAGAATCTCTATACTAATGGGGTCCCTTCTACTGAAAAGAAACCCCAAACATCTGGCAAGTTTGTAGACTAAGTGGTGAAAATACCAGATTATTTTTCAGGCACCAGAAACTGTAAGCTACAAACATAACTTGCCAATAATACAGGCAACGACTGCCTTTCATTTATACTATCATGCATTCACTAAGCTTTAGAAAAGAGCTTCCCTAGGTGTAATGTGGGGAAAATCACTTTTGCTAAAGGACGTATTACTGTGACAAAATGACTTCTTTGCAACACCTTGTGGAGAGTGCATAAATACTACACGTCTATTTCTACAATTCAGAGCTTACAAACCATTTACTCGAGACATGTTCCGAAAGAACGCTGTGTAACACCGAACATTCTACGTACAAAAACTGAGCAGTAAATGGCTGTCCTGTGGGCTATAAAAGGAGGCTCCCTTCTGTATGCTAGGGAAATCCTCTCTGGCCTACTCCAAAGCTTTACCTGGACAGTGCGGATTCTAGAATATCTTCTTTGCACCTTGGTGTTTCAATTCTGAGAATGTGTACATACAGCTTTCTATCCGTTGTTTTTAGCTGCCTTTACTAGAATGAAGCTCCAGAGGAGCATCTCCTCTGTGCTACTGACTACTGAGCTCCCAGTACCTAGAAAAGTGCCTAGTGTTCAGGAGGTGAGTTTGCTCCCATACCACGTCTGAACCTTTTTAACTCCCAGAGAAGCCAGCATGGCAGCCCCGACCAGGGTTCAGCAATTCAACAGCCGCTAGTACCCCGCCCTCCTCTCCTGGTCAGATCTCCACTGTTCTTCTGTTCTAAGGCCTAGAGAATTCTCCAAACTTGACATAAACAGTTCTTTAAAGACCAACTCTGGTCAAACTCCCCAGTCTCTTCCCCCGTTAACCTCTCTGTGTGCTAATCCTATGGAACTTCTCAACACGCTCATGTGCCATGGGCCGTGTCGCTATACACGCCGGGTTCTAGACAGACAATGCCTTACCCCAGTGCTCCGGGAGAGTTGCTCATTCAACAAGCTCTAAATAACACTCTCGTTTATTTGCATTATTAACTTTGGATATTACCTTCTTACTTCCTGCCACAGGATGAGGCTTTAGCTCACCACCACCTTCTTCCCCAGACTGTCTTATTTCTTATATTTAAAATATCAGTTTGTTTCTTTAGAGGTTTAAATAACTAGCATTTAAATTTATAAGTTTATTTATTAAATTTATATTTCTTGTTCCATCAGTTCTGATAGTATCTCATCCCTCTACTTTATAAGATATTTTCTCTACTTTCCCATCATTCCCTGTACTTCTTCACTTAAGCTTTTCTATTTTGTCAAGATCAACTTTTATATTGTTCTGTAAGAACACTTTTCTTTTTTACCTCTTATAGTCACCATGGTATGTATTACATCCCCAGAACTCCCTCTTTCAACTGTTAAGTGTGTATCTTCTGACCACCTTCATTCATTTTGTCCATTTCCCAACACCCCACTTCTGACAACCATCAATCAGCTCACTCTATGAGTCTGTGTGTGTGTGTGTGTGTGTGTGTGTGTGTGTTTAAAGACTCTGCATATAAGTGATTATATAGTACTGGTCTCTGACTTATTTCACTATTATACTATGCCCTGAAGATCCATCTATGTTGCTGCAAATGGCGGAATTTCCTTAATGGCTGAATAATATTCCTGTGTGTGTGTGCATGCACACGTGATTGTATATTATACACCACATTTTCTTTATCCACTTGTTGATGGACACTTAGGTTGTTTGGATGTCTTGGCTACTGTCAATAAATGCAACAGTGAACATGGGGGCTGCAGATATCTTCTCAGGATGGTGATCTCATTTTCTTCAGATAAATACCCAGAAGTGGAATTGCTGGGTCATACGGAAGTTATTTTAATTTTTTGTGAGGAAACTACATACTGTTTTCCAATTTAAATTCTCACCAACAAGGTTCCCTTTTCTTCCTATCCTTGCCAACATTTGTTATATCTTGTCTTTTTGATGATAGCCATTCTAACAGGTGAGAAGTGAGATTTCATTGTGGTTCTGATATGCATTTCCCTGATGACTGGGGAAGCACCTTTATCTGTACCTGCTGGCCATCTGTATGTCGTCTTTGGAAAAATGTTCAAGTCCTCTACCCATATTTTAATCAGATTGTGTTTCTTCTTCAACTGAGTTGTAATTCTTTATATATTGTAATTCTTTATATATTTTATATATATTTTATGTATTTTTTATATACTAGATTTGCAAATCTTTTCTCTCATTCCATTGGTTGTCTTTTCATTTTGTTATTTCCTTTGCTGTACAGAAGGCTTTTTGTTTGAGGTAGTCCCACCTACTTAGTTTTGCTTTTTTTTGCCTTTGCTTTTGGTGTCAAATTAAAAAAAAAACAGGCCAACATAGATGTTAAGGAGTTTAACCCCTATGTTTTCTTCCTAGAAGAAAACATTTTCTAGGAAGAAAACATTGGGGTTTTTCAAGTTTTATGTTCAGGTCTTTAATCCATTTTTAGTTGATTTTTATGTAAGGTGTTAAGACAGCTCTCCAGTTTTCCCAATACCATTTATTGAAGAGACTGCCATTTTCTGACTGTATGTTCTTGGTTCCTTTAGTAAACTAGTTGACCATATACATGTGGGTTTATTTCTGGGTGCTCTGTGCTATCCCATTTATTTCCTGTGTGTGTCTGTTTTTATGCTAACACATTACTGCTTTGATTACTATAAGCTTTGTAATAGGTTTTGAAATTATGAGGTGTGATGTCTCCAAATTTGTTTTTCTTTCTCAAGACTGCTTTGGCTATTTGGAATCTTCTGTGGTTCCACATATGAAGTTGGGATTTTTTTCTTCTGTATCTGTGAGAATGCCACTGGATTTTGATAGGGACTGCATTGACAGTCGATTATTTGGGGTAATTATGTGCATTCTAGCATTCTAACAATATAAATTATTCTCAAATAGTCTAGTGCTAAGAGTATTAAGATTGGTAGGGTGGTTCCATCCGATAAGGCCATTTAGGGATAGAGGCCCGTTTTCCTATGTTATTGTTCTCATCGTCTGGCTCAAGCTGGCTCACCTCTACATGTGCTTCCTCCATAATCTTTTCCTACAGATGTGTTCATTTTTGAGTTTTTCTCTATCATGGTAAAGAATACCACCATCTTTCAGGAAATGTGCAGACACCATATAATTTTTGTTACTTCCCACATAATCAGTCACCAAGTCTTTAGAACAGACTATTCTTAACATTTCTCAGCTGTCCTGGCTACCATTACTTTCTTAGTTCAGGATTTTTATATAGAAATCCTAATTCAATAATTTCCTATCATTTCCCACATTTTAAAAATATTTATTAGGCAAAGAGAGAGCAGAAAGTGGGGGGGGGGCAAAGGGAGAAGCAGACTCCCTGCTAAGAGGGGAGCCGGATGCCAGGCCTGATCCCAGGATTCTGGGATCATAACCTCAGCCAAAGGCAGACATTTGACTAAGCCACCCAGGCACCCCTCTTTTTTCACTTCTTACACCATTTCGGTTCAGATTCCGTACACTTATTTGGGTGATGTCTGTTAAAATCCAAGTCTCATCATACTACCCACCTACCAAAAAACCTTAAAGGTATCCTAACAGAAGAGAAGAGATAAATAATATGGCAAATGAGGCATAATTTGCTATTTACCTGTCTAGTCATATTTCTTGCTAAATCCTTTCTAGTGTATGTTGTAGCTGTGAATAATTTTTTATCTTACCCTAATGCATCAAGGCCTCTCTTTGTCCCTGTGCCTTTTCTAACACTGTTGCTTCTGTTTAGAATGGCCCCACAATTCTGTTAGATTCCTGGACACAAGTTTCTAAGATTCAGCTCCGGTATCAATTGCTTTATGAGAATTACATTACAAGTGCTTTATGAATTGTGGTGCCTGAAGTTGTAATGGCACCCTTATTTAGAACATCATGCCCTTGACCTCCAGGACCACACTTGACCTCTTCTTCCTTCAAATGCCTACTATGTCACATAGAAACTACTGCCACAGCAATCACACTTTAATGCACTGGTTTTCTGTATTTGTCTCCTTCTATTAGACTAGACTTTGCTCTCCCCTGCTTCAGAGGCTGAAAAGAAACTGAATCCCCAGATGCCTACAGAGCTACAGATGGCCATCTGACACAAATTTGGCCTCTCCCTTGGAGGCCTTTCTTTCTTCAATAAAGCCCTAGGAGGACAGAGTTCTTAGCTCTTTCTTTCCTCTTGTTCCTACCCAAAACACAGACACAAGGCCTGGAGGTTCAGCAGTCCTCTTGTGACCATAAGGTCTGGGGAAGATGGAGAAGGGAGTGTGGGATGTTGATGACGCAGCACATCCAGCTGCCCAGCCTGGGCCTACACACCTCAGACATCTTGTTATGAGTTACTTTCTTGGTTAAATCACTGTAGGAGGAGTTTTTGTTACAGATGAACTCTACTTCTCTTTAGGCAGTTACCAGTCTTTAATTATATTCAAAGACCTGTCTCCCCCAAATTAGGCTGGGCTCCAGAGGGTAGGGGTCTTGTTATATTCACCTCTGTACTTTTTACACCTAGGATGATGCTTGGTGTGTAACAGTTGCTCAACAAAAATGCATACGTAGGTCACAGTGCAAGGGAATATTAGTAACATCAATCTTACTCTTAGTGATCATATATATCCATCACATTAAAAGGAAAAAGACCTTTCTACCATCTTATGTATATACATACCAAATCACTGTTAACTGCAAAATATGTATTTTGAATTCATATACATTTTAGAACAGTCTTGAGAAACTGCTCATTAAGAATTCCCTTATCTCATGATTTGGGGCATTTCTTTATAGTTCCATAGTAGTATGATAGAGTGCTCAGAATCTGGGAACTTTCAGTTGCTTGAGTATACACTTAAATATTACCATTACCATAGAATTTATACAATTCAATTTTGAAATCTACTAAAAACAGTAACATTAAAGAATTATTCAAATATCTACATTTACACATGTTGTATGTTATTTACTGGTATAGGACTTAATAGCACATTTAATTTACATAAAGACACAGGAGATAGAGTGAAGAATATTTCTGGGTACCCCAAAGAATCTAATACTCAACGCACCGAATGTTAGTTTTTTTTTGTAGCAGTTTTGAGTTTTTATCTAATACTACAGATACATCATCTCATTTTTTCTTCACAGCAGCCCTGTAAAGTAGGTACTGTTCTTTTTTTATTTTGAAGATTTTATTTACTTATTTTTGAGAGAAAGAGAGAGTGAGAGGGCGAGCAGGAGTGGGGGAGAGGGGCAGAGGAAGAAGCACACTCCCTACAAGCAGGAAGCCTAATGCAGGACTTGATCCCAGGACCCTGGATCAACCTAAGCCAAAGGCAGACGCGGAACCAACAGAGTCATGCCGGCGCCCCATTCTCTCTTTTTAATAAGAGATTTAACTCGAAGCTCAGAGAGGTTAAGAAACTTGCCCAAAGTCAGTTAGCAAGTTAAAGAAACTAGAGCTTTCTGACTATACATTTTGTGTTCCATGCTATCTTTAGTTAAAAATGACCTATGGCTTTTCTCCTAAAAACATCAGGGTGAGACCGAGATTCAAGAATTTATTAACTTTAAGTATTTTTGTGCCTCCTACAGGAAAATGAAGAACCTTATACAATTATGTATATAGTATGTCAACTGTTGAACACTTTCAAGCTAAAAACAGTGTTATAGATAACCAATTCCCAAGACTATTCAACATATATTTATGAAGTTTTCCATTCATTGCTAGACATAGTTTTGGTAACATTTTACCAGAGCACAGACATCTCATCCCCCTCCCCCGCAATTGCTTATGGCTGCTTTTGTGCTACAACAGCAGAGCTGAGCAGCTGTAACAGAGACCATGTGCCCTGCAAAGCCCAAGATATTTATTATTTGGTCTTTTCCAGAAAATGGTTGTCAATTCCTATTCTGGGGCATTAAAGAGAACAAGAAGCCAGTTCTCTGCATATTTTCACAACCTGGAGAGGACAAAGGAAAGGCTCACGTATGCAAAACATTACTCTGAGGCAAGGACAGGCATACCTCATTTTAATGTGCTTTTGCTTTATTGCACTTCAGATACTTTTTTTTTTTTTTTTTTTTTTAAACAAATGGGAGGTCTGTGGGAACCCTGGATCAAACAAATCTCTCAGTGCCATTTTTCCAATAGCATTAGTTCATTTCACATCTCTGTGTTGCATTTTGGTAATTCTTGCGATATTTCAAGCTTTTTTCATTTTCTGTTTTGGTGATCTGTGTGTGATCTGTGAGTGATCTGTGATCTTTGATGTTCCCACTGTCACTGTTTTGGGGCACCATGAATTGTGCCCATATCAGATGAGGAACTTAGTCCCCAGCCTGTCTCCCTCTCCTCCAGCCTCCCTATTCCCTGAGACACGGTATGATATTAAGCCAATTAATAACCCTACAGTGCCTCTAACGGTTCAAGCGAAAGGAAGAGGTGCATGTTGCTCATTTGAAAGGTGGTGGTATGAGATGATTGGGGCCTACATAATGAGATGCAGCGGGTGAACACTGGCCGCACAGCCACTGCACCAGGCGACTACTGACCTTCTGCGGACAGTCAGGAGGAGGATCATCTGAATCTGGACTGTGGCTGAGCGAGGGTAACTGAAACTGTGAAAAGTGAAACTCTGGATGGGGGGTGAGGGGAACTATTGTGCTGGCTCCGTGCTGCAGGAGAGAACACTCACCAGGCTTACATGTGAAGGAACTTGCTCAAAACCACAAAAGCTATTAAGAAGCAGAACTGAGAGCTACACTGGACAGGGCGGGGTAGGGGGGTTTTGGTGTGGAAGCAGCAGAGCCCCAGTATACACCCGTGACAAAAACTATTCAATAATGACCCCAGACTAAAAGATCTAAATGGGAAAAAAACTAGCTTACCATGGGTATATCTGTATGAGACTCAGGAAACATTAAACAGTGTAACAACTGATTTCTTCATTTGAGGCAGTAAAATTTGTGGCTGTATTAATTCTGGCAATTCAGAAAGGCATGGCTGGGTTCTTTGAGAGTCATCTGTCCTAAAGCATTTTTTTTTTTTTTTTTATTTAAAGATTTTTATTTATTTATTTATTTGACAGACAGAGATCACAAGTAGGCAGAGAGGCAGGCAGAGAGAGAGAGAGAGGGAAGCAGGCTCCCTGCGGAGCAGAGAGCCCGATGCGGGGCTCGATCCCAGGACCCTGAGATCATGACCTGAGCCGAAGGCAGCGGCTTAACCCACTGAGCCACCCAGGCGCCCCATGTCCTAAAGCATTTTTAAAGCCAGACTTGCCCCTGTGAAATGGAACAGAACTCGGGGGTTCTGAGCAGTCGGAGAATCTGTGCTTGAGGGTATGTAAAGCTGTCTAAGTTCTACTGGGGGTGGAGCAAGGAGTAATTAGAGTGAAAAATGGTTCTGCCTGCAAGCATGGACTTGTCTCTGCTGAGAAGGGGGACTTCCCAATCTCTGGCTCTTACCCATTAGATTCTCCGTTCAGTAGCAAATCTGTACCACAGTCACTCTGAAAATTTGACAATGCTGGTATTTGAGAGGGGTATTCAGTTTTTATCATTAAGTGGCTGCTGCATTTTAAAAATACAATGCCAATATGTTTACCAAAAACATCAATGTTATAAGATGGTCTTCTAAATTTTCTTAAACTGATGTTAAGTATTTTTTACTCTTTAGACCAACTGTCCATAAAACACTAATAGCTTCATTTCCTTTTCATAAGAGGAAGGTATCTCATTTGTCCTACTCAAACAGGAGCAGAGATATCAGTTGTCTGCAACAGCTAGGAGTCACTACAATTAGTGTTGCACATCAGCGGTCACCTGTCATACGGTTAGAGCAGATACGTCCTGCTAAGGAGGGAACTTCGTTGACACAGTGAAGCAGAGAAGTCATGGAAAACAATAAGAGCCCAAGTTTCTTTGGCTTTCTTCCTCTCAGATACAGCTTACTGTGCTAATGACCACTAGTAACAAATGACCGTGTATAATAACAATCGAAATATGCTATAGGTTTGTTAGTCTAGGAAAACTGTAATTACCATGTTTTAAAAACTTGGATTACATTTTCAATTTACAAGATCTTCATTCTCACGTGCCAGGGTACAACTTTTTCTATTTATTTAAAAGAATTCTTATTTTCACAGAAGTTGAGTGGTCATTTTTAATAGCGATGTGTACTTATGTGGGGACAAAATAGGAACACACACCAGAGTTAGATGACTCAGCTTACCCGTCTACAAAATTATAGTAAACTTAACACCTTTGAAAGAGGAATAGAAGTAAACATTTAAATATTTCCCTTTCACCACAGTGGTTTATTTAGAAGGGGTTTTCCTTAGGATTAGGAAACAAGGATACTTCTTAAAATCCAATTATCAATTACATAAATTATAAGATATTGCATAAATTATAAGGAATTTTAGTATTAATATAGAAATGTTGCTATATGTTAGATAATATATATCATAAAAATATTATAGGAAATGCCTAACATGACAGTGTATTAATGCTACAGGCAAACTTTCTCTCAGAAAATTAAGATACCAAAATATATATAGCTGTGGGAAAGAAATGAATTTTGGACTTATGAGAGTCCACTGGCTAATAATAAAATTCAAGAGTATCATTTCATGATTAACCCTCTTCTAACTAAGGTCTTCATGAAACAATGCTACTGATGAGAGTTTAGTCAGGAAGATCAGTAATAAACAAGGAAAATTCCAGATCACTGTCCTATAAGCTCTTGTTTAGCTCCATTAACTGGTAATAAAACTTTTCAACAAATAAGTATTAACATAGGTGAGTGAAAGTACCCAGAATGATAAATACACTCTCAACTTGTATCACTTAGGAAAGATCACTTTCCCACTGAGGGTTGGTGTTTTAAAATGATGTGTGCTATAAATTCCAAACTATTCATGAGCTAGAACAGGAGTGTGCAAACTATGACCCAGATGCTTGCTTTTGTAAGTAAAGTTTTACTGGAATGCATGCAGCCATGCCTGTCCTTTCTCCATTGCAGCTTTTTTTACAACTATAGTTGACATACAATGTTCCATATGTTTCAGGTACACAACATAGTGACTGGACAACTCTATACATCCTGGTTTGCTCACTGAAAGTGTAGCTACCACCTGTCACCATACAACCCTATCACAATGCCCCTGACGATATTCCTGTGCTGTACCTTTCATCCCCGTGACATCTACATTCCACAGCCGGAAGCCAGTACTCCCATTCCCCGTCACCCATTTTGCCCATCCTCCTGCCCCGTCCCCTCTGACAACCACTAGCTTGTTCTCTGTAATTATGGGTCTGTTCATGCTTTGTTTTGCTTCTTAGATTCCAAATATAAGTGAAATCATATGGTATTTGTCTATGATTTCACTTACCATTAATACCCTCTACATCTGTCCATGTTGCAAATGGCAAGATTCCTTTCCTTTTTATGGCTAATATTCCATTGTGTGTGTGTCTGTGTGTGTGTGTGTGTGTGTGTATCCTTTATTCATTTATCTCTGTATGGACAGTAGACTGCTTCCATATCTTGGCTACTGTAAATAATGCTGTCATAACCACAGGAGTGCACATACCTTTCTGTATTAATGTTTGAGTCTCTTCTGGGTAAATACCCACTAGTGGAATTATTGGATCATATGGTATTTCTACTTTTAATTTTTCTAAGAAACCGCCATATTATTTTCCACAATAGCTGTATCAATTTATGTTTCCACCAATGATGCACAAAAGTTATTTTCTTTCCATGTCCTTGACAACACTTGTTATTCCTTATCTTTCTGATACTAGCCATTCTGACTGGTATAAGGTATTGTTATCTCATTGTGGTTTTAATTTTACATTTCTCTAATGATTAGTGATACTGAGCATCCCTTCATGTGTCTGCTGGCCATCTACATGCATTCTTTGGAAAAATGTCTATTTGATTACTTGGATGTTTTTGGTGTTAAGCTGTATGTTTATATAATTTGGATATTTACCCCTTATTGAATATATAATTTTTAAATCTTTCGGTAGGCTGCCTTCTCATTTTGTTAATAGTGCCTTTCACCATGCAAAGGCTTTTTATTTTAGTGTAGTTCCAAGAGTTTATTTTTGTTTCCCTTGCCTTAGAAAAATGTTGCTAAGGCCAATGTCAAAAAGATTACTACTTTTTTTTATCTGGGAAATTTCAAGTCCCATTTACAGGTCTTTATTCCATTCTGGGTTTATTTTTTGCACTTGATATAAGAAAGTGGTCCAGTTTCACTCTTCTGTAATTGTGCAGTTTCCCCAGCATCATGTTTTGGACACTTTCTTTTCCTCATTGTATATTTTTGCCTCCTCAGTCATAGGTTTATTGACCATATTAAGCACGGGTTTGTTTCTGGACTCTATTCTGTTCCACCGAACAGAACAGAATGTATATTTCTATGACAGTACCACAGTGTTTCATTATAGCTTTGGAGTATTTATCTTGGAATCAAGGGTTAGGATGCCTCCAGCTTTGTTCTTTCTCAAGAATGCCTTGCTATTCAGGTTTTCTGTGAATCCATACAAACTCCTGTACTTGTTTTAGTTTGTCCATGGCTGCGTTAGAGCTCCAGTGACCACATCGTCTAGAAAGGCATACATGACTCTAAGAAAACGTGTGCCAACCTCTAGACTATAGGATATATATATATATATATATATATATATATATATATATATAATTTTTTTTTCACCTTTTAAATATCCCTTTTACTCCTCACATTTCCTGGTTGAGATTTTTTAGGGTAAAAGCCCAACCAAACAAAAAACCTTATTCAACTGAGAAAATTACAATTCAAAATAATATATACTTCAACAGTCTGTTTGGTTTTGATAAAAACAAGCTGACGTCAATTAGGCTTGGCCTTTTCATGGACTGCTGTGCTGTCTGGTTGCTGCTGGTTCTATGCAGAAGTTTGTTTCATACTCTCGCTTGGGCTGCTTCCTCCTCTGCTACTGCTACATTTCCCAGGATGCCTCTTGGGCCTGCATTTTAACCTGTTTCACCTGTGTCCTTTCCCTGGTCTCTTCTCCCCAGTTTTATACGATGTTTTTCAAGTACTTTCCATCTTATAGGTTGTTATTTAATAATTCTATAGTAGCTTATTTTTTTAACTTCATTGTTTGCTTTGTATTTTCATATTCATTTAGATTTATTCACAGATTAATTTCTTGATTCTGATCCTTCTTGCATCTCAGTTTTTCTCTTTGGGTTGAAATCTGTTTCTTCCTGAAGTGAATCCAAATATTCACTTGTTTGTTACTCAGGATGCTCACCACTTCTGGGCTTAGAGCAGTCTTGGATCAGCTCCTACCTTTTCAATACTCTCTTGCTCATTTCAGGGAACGTTTTCTTCTTCAACCCCAACCCCTCTGCTTTCTGTGTCTCAAGGATTCATTATAACTTCTCTAATGGAGCCCTGCTTATGTTCCAAAGCAAATACTGATTCATTCATTTTAAAAACCACTTTTCTGTCACAGGAGGGAAAAAGGGGATACCATGGCATGTGCTCGTACCTCAATCTTGAAGTAGAAGTCCCATGTGTATTGATCTTTTTAAAAAAAATTATTACTAGTTCAAAAATAAAAGATCGGGCCAAATAACTTTATCTACAGAAATAAATGTGTTTCA
Organism: Mustela erminea; assembly: GCF_009829155.1. Lineage (NCBI taxonomy): Eukaryota > Metazoa > Chordata > Mammalia > Carnivora > Mustelidae > Mustela > Mustela erminea. The sequence continues at coordinate 17,062,427 of NC_045624.1, read as the reverse complement.
TTCTTGTAACTGTCCCTCCCTGTAATTCTGATAGGGAAAGAACATGGACTTCTGAGTCATAATCCTGGAACAAATCTTAATTCCATTGTATTTTGTTTAACATTGGGTAGATACTTAACCGTTGTGAGCCAAATGGTTTCCTTATCCATAATATGGAGATGATTATACCTATATATTTGGGTTGACAGAAATTAAAGGTGATAAGATAAACAAAGTGCCTGTACATATTATGTTCTCCACAGATACTAGCTTCTTCTTCTGCTATATGGACAATCCAATCAAGAAGTAAATGTTTCTAATTCCCACATGGGTCATAAACTTCATCTTCCATTGCATTAAATTAGAAACAAAAAAACTTGTCCAGTAAGTGATCTAGCATATCACATAGTTTGATTCTGAATGTTCTACTAACCCTCTTTCTTTTGTTTTTGTGGTTTTTCTTTCTTTTTTACCCCTATGGGTTGTAATCATACTGAATTTTCAACTTCGTTTACTTTGGCTTTTTTCTTATACTAATGATACATCAGCGGGATAATATATTATAAATGTCAATTTGATAAACTTTTCAAACTAAGTACTTTTAAAATGAATTCATAATAATCGATAAGGATTCAAACTTTTGACAAAAGGCAGAACCAGATTTCGTAATAGAAATATTGATTTTAACAACAACAACAAAAAAGTGCTCTGGAATAGCCTTATTTTAGCAACGAAGGATTTCTGAAAGAGCACAATCAATTTCCAAAAAAGTATTTGGCTAACAAAACTATAGGGTATCCATTAAAGAAGCTTATGCAATAATAAAAAGTCAAAGTAATTTTGAAAAAGCAGAACTGAATTTTACTATGCTTTCATAAAGGTAAAAAAAACCCCTTTCATCTAAAATAACAGCTCTGCATGGGTACAATTCATCTGCCATTAACAGAGCCGTCTCTGAACGTCACTCACCTTCAGAAATCAAGGCTCAGACACAAACAAAAGAACAGTATTAGAGTCACAAGTGAAAGAAAAAATAAGCTAGTTAAAAGTCAAACAACCAACTTACAATCAATAATGTAGCAACATTGTATATAATTACAGAGACCTTTCTAAGAAAACATATTAGGGCCTAATGTACATGCAAATCAAGGCAGAAAATGGAATCTTACAGCAATGTCTCAACGACCTGGAGCATCATGCTTTGGAAGTAAGGAATACCAACGATGGTTTGGGACTTCTCTAGCAAAACAGTAACTCTTTTGTTTCTCCCGTGGAGAAAGAGGGGCTTATCAGAAAGAAACAGAGTATGAGATATGGCTAAAAAGAAAGAGCATGCTTAGGAGCATCTCATTTAATGATCACAGAGCCTAAGCTAAAAAGGATTCCTTTATAGTTTTTTTAATTTAATTTTTTTTTAAGATTTTATTTATTTATTTGACAGACAGAGATCACAAGTAGGCAGAGAGGCAGGCAGAGAGAGGGGAAAGCAGGCTCCCTGCTGAGCAGAGAGCCTGATGCGGGGCTCGATCCCAGGACCCTGAGATCATGACCTGAGCTGAAGGCAGAGGCTTTAACCGACTGAGCCACCCAGGCACCCCTTAATTTAATTTTTTAATTAGGTTTTTATTTTCAGAGAACAAAACCTGAGCTGCATCAAAAAATATCAGGGAAAGAGAGACAAAGGAGAGGGGGAAGAAATCCTGTTTTATCTTTTATTCTGACTTACAAATTTATATTTTGGGCTGTAATTGACATATTGGGCGGTAATTGACATATAACATTTGTATTAGAGTTGTATTAGTTTGCTTTCATACATGCATATATTGCGAAATGATTATTACACTAAAGTTTAGTTAACATCTATCACCTCCTCACATAGTTTTTTTTCCTGTGATGAGAACTTTAAGATTTACTTAGTAATTTTCAAATTTATAAGACAGTATTATTACTGTTTCTTTTACTATACACTCAGCAGACAGGCTGAGGCCAGGGGAATGAAATTAAGTCCATGCTGAGGAACAGAGCTGAGAAGCAAAGAGAAATCAGATCCTGGTAATATGGCTTAAGCCCCAGGGTCAGGCTGTGGGCCTCAACTGTAGGTATGTGAGTCAACAAGGTCTTCTTACTGTTTAAGCCTATCTGAGCTGGATTTAGTTACGTGCAATATAAAGAATTCTAACTAATAAAATATTGGAATTATATAAATCTTTAACAAACTGTAAATCAATACTTGTAGCCTGTGACAAACAGTTCTGAATATGGTAAGCAAAAATATTTTCCCAGGGACGAAATGGTCCAGTACTTTTCAAAGGTACTTTTTTTTTTTTTAAATTTTGAGGAGAAAAATAAGGTATTTTTATTCTGTACTTCCCACAGCAAGGGAGTCAGCCACCAAGCCTTGCATTTTGGCAGACTCAAAGGCAGGTGGGGCAAGTGAAACGCTTCACGGAGTAGTGATTAAAAGAAGACTTTCAGAAGCTGTCAGCTTTCAAAAGAATCTTTCCATGGGTGTGGGGGAGGAATGGACAGGGAGGAGGAAGACAGAATGACTAGTTATCTCTGTGAGCACATCCTACCACAGATTCTGGATCAACTGCAGTGACCAAGAATGATATTTTCATTTGTTTGGCTTTGGAAGAACCACATCATTCATATCAGTATAATGTGTAGTATCTAAAAATTACTCTTGATTTATACCTCCTCTACCAAAATAAAAACCCAACCCCAAGCCAGTAACAACCACACACTTAATGAAATTTAGTAATGGTGTTTAACATGCAGCTATGGGGGGGAAAAAGAGAACTTGAATTAACTGCATTCAGAACAGTTTAAATCCTTAAAATCTTCAAAAAATTATCAATAGAGTTAAGAGACAAATGTGCTAGCCTTCTTTCCTAATTTTTTTAAATCTATGAAGCATAAAATCCTCTTCAGTCTTAGTTAAAATAGGAGCCACTATTTATCGATCATTTGTCAGGTACTGTGGCAAAATACTTTATATCCATTTACTCATTTAATTTCGGTATCTTTCTTCCTTTAGCAGGACTTACTTTAAAATCCCAAGTGAAATGCTACAAACAGTATTTTCTAGAGTATGTCATAAAATGATAAGCTTGGGATTAATACTGGTGCCCTGTTTTTATAAAGATCTTGTCTTCCATCATTTGCAACTGACTGGTTTGTTGAGACTGGAATTTGAACCCCATCTTAGAGTTAACACTGGAAAATTCCAAACTTAACAGGACCACAAGCATATCAAGACACCAGATGACGTGGAGGGCCCTTATTTATAGCAAACTGCCTCTAATAATCTCACTCGGTATGTACAACAGAAAATGAAGCTTACACATTTCATACCAGGGCTACTCAAAGTGCAGTTTGTGAACTTAGCACCAGTCTGCAAACTTAGTAGTCTAGGACATTATCTACATCACTAAGTATAATGCTTAGTTCAGCTAACTTGTTTATTCATAGCAAGATATTCTTGATAAAGGAGACTGGACTGATTTAGAGTTTAGCTCAAGCTCCTTACCCATCATGAACTGGTTAACAGTTTGCGGACCAGCTATTTGGAAATAACACTTGTTCTAGACCTCAATTTTAAATACTGCCTCTAGTTTTCTATCCCTGATGCCACACACAATTTAACTGACCAACCATATACTTAGCCTAAACAGTCAAAAAGTAATTGAAAAAAAAAAATAAAAATTAGCAACTGAGATAAAAAATAATAGGACACCTAGGAATAAACCTCACCGAAGAGGTAAAAGACCTGTACTCTGAAAGCTACAAAAACCAATGAAAGAAACCGAAGATGACACAAAGAAATGATAAGACATCCCATGCTCATGGATTAGGAGAACAAATATTTGTTGAAATGTCTATACTACCCAAAACAATATACCCATTCAATGCAATCCCTATCAACGTATCAACGGCATTATTCACAGAGCTAGAACAAAGAATCCTAATATTTGTATGGAACCATGAAAGACCCTGAATAGCCGAAGCAGCACCGAAAAAGAAAAACAAAGCTGGAGGCAACCACAAATCCAGACTTCAAGTTATATTACAAAGCCGCAGTAACCAAAACAGTATGGTGCTGGCCCAAAAATAGACACACAGATCAATGGAACAGAAGAGAATACCCAGAAATGAACCCACAACTATATGGACAATTAATCTTTGACAAAGCAAGAGAGAGAATATCCAGTGGGAAAAAAGACAGTGTCTTCAACACACAATGTTGGGAAAACTGGACAGTAACATCCAAAAGAAAGAAACTGGACCACTTTATTATACCATACATAAAAATCAATTCAAAATGAATGAGAGACCTAAATGTGAGACCTGAAACCGTAATAATCCTAAAAGAGAACATAGGCAGTAATTTGACACTGGCCATAGCAACTTTCTAGATATGTCTCTTGAGGGAAGGGAAACAAAAGCAAAAATAAAGTCTTGGGACTACATTAAACTAAAAAGGTTCTGCACAGCAAAGGAAATGATCAACAATGCTAAAAGGCAGCCTACATGATGGGAGAAGATAAAGAACTTACAAAACCTAAAACCCAGAAATGAATAATCTGACTAAAAATGGGCAGAAGACATGAGCTAACATTTTTCCAAAGACAACATCCAGATGGACAACAGACACAAGACAGGTGATGTTAAACATCTTTTCATCAGGGAAATGCAAATCAAAGTTACAATGAGATATCACCTTATACCTGTCAGAATGGCTAAAACCAACAACACAAGAAACAACAGGTGTTGGGAGGATGTGGAGAAAGGGGCATCCCTGCACGCTGTTAGTGGGAAAACAAACTGGTGCAGCCACTCTGGAAAATGGTATGGAGGTTCCTCATAAGTTAAAAATACAACTACCCTATGATTCAGCGAATTGACTACTAGATATTTACCCAAAGAATATAAAAATACTAATTCAAAGCGATATACACACCCGATGTTTACAGTGGCATTATCCACGATAGCTGAATTATGGAAACAGGCCAAGTGTCCAACAACTGAAGAACGGATAAGGAAGATGTCTATACAAACACACATATACACAGTGGAATATTACTCAGCCATGAGAAGAATGAAATCTTGCCATTTGCAACAATACATATGGTGTTAGTATTATGCTAAGCAAAATGAGTCGGAGAAAGACAAATACTATGATTTCACTCATTTGTAGAATTTAAGAAACAAAAACAAACCAGCAAAGAGGAGAAAAAAGAGCGGCAAACCAAGAAGTAGACTCCTCACTATAGAGAACAAACTGCTGCGTTACCAGAAGGGAGGAGGGTTGTGGGATGGGGGGCATCGGTGATAGGGATAAAGGAGCACACTTGTGGCGAGCACCAGGTGTTGTATGCAAGTACTGAATCGCTATATTGTACACTCGAAGCTAATATTACACTGTACATCAACTAAGTGGAATTTTAAATAAAAACTTAAAAACAATTAGCAATTGACCTCACCTTTGACAGAAGTAATTTCACACAGGAAACATGACCTTCATAGACAGCAGACAGAAGAGGGGTAATATGATGTTTATCTGGAGCCTATGAAATAATGATATAAAAAACTTTTATTTTTCATTTCTCCCTTCCTTCTAGATTTATTTAGAGAACTCTCAATGTTTTCCTAGTTACATGAAATTGCTTCATAGCTATAAGTTTCCCACTATTTAGACAGCGGCCAAGGCCCAAGCCCATAAGAAATATCTCCTTGGGTATCAGTGCAGTGAAGTACAGGGCACAGGGTTTTGACCTCAACTCAGACCTTGACTCTACCACTTATTGTATTGATTATTTAACCTCTTTGAGCCCCAAGTCCTCACTATTGTAGGAATGTCAGTGAGGTCCAGGAAGGGAAGAGGTGGGTAGAAATTAGCTGCTAAAGAGGTAAAAGACTGATACAATGGGGCCAGGTGACACGGTGTCCCCTGAGATGTATAAAGTATATCTCACTTGTTATCATGGTTACTTAAACATTTGTCCAAAAGTCTGAAAAGCTATAAAAGGCAAGAACCGGGAGATGACTGCTCTCGTCTGACCTTCTGCCTATTGACCTTTGTCCAAAACTCCAATCTGGATTTATCCTAGGACTGCAGAGTCCTCCACTGCACGATAGCCATTTGCTACCTATAGTTTTAAAAGTCTGTCTGTGCTGCTTATTTTTAAAAAAATTCTAAGTTACAGGAAATTTGGTATAATTTTAGACTTTTTATTCTTATTTTACAAGCCTATAGAAAATATTATTCAGGGCATACAACAAATTTTTTTTTTCTAAAATGACACTGTTCTTTACATACATTAATATCTGCTCCTTTCAGCAGCAGAAATTCCAGGATTTCAAGCTGCCCACAGTCTGCTGCATAATGAAGAGGCTTCCTTCCACCTTCTAGTGTCCGGTTGACATCTTCTCCCTTATAAGAGAAGCCAAATGAAAATGATATTTAGATGGATGGTAGACTGAAGACGGAACATGAAAATACCTGGTATTCTTCCCTTCTTAAATCATTAGAATTTCATGAAACAGTTACATTTTTTGTGAGGTGAAATAAGTGACCAAGAAGTTGAAATTAAATTCTGCATAGTAGCACACATACAGTATGAAGGTAATTCAATCATGTCTAGCCAAACTGAAAACAACAGACAATAATGCTAACTGTCATGAAATACTTTACTGTACTCTAAGGAGTTCAGTCAGCATAATGTCAAGATGTGACCACAGAACACTGGTAAGTTCAAATACTGAGGGTTTATGCTGATCACAGGACATGTATTATAATTCAAGGAAAAGAATCATGACTTTGAAGGAAGCAGACATCATTATCACAAGGTAGTTAGTATTGCTACTAAGAATCATTTCCTTCATTTAACATTTACTAAAGCCCCACTATATGGCAGGCACCATGCACAGAGACAAAGGTGAACAAAATCAGACATGGCTTCTGATTGGATGGAACTAACCATCTTGTGTGGGGAGGAAGATATTAATCAAAAAGTCACATAATTAAACAATGTTAACAAAAACCACACACACACAAAATACTTACACCAAAAAAAAAAAAAAAATCAAAACATAACTGTTACAAAGGAAAGGAACTCAGTGCTATACAAATACTATCAGAAAAACAGGACTTAGACTCCACCCCAAACTACTCGAACTCATGCAGCAATTCAGTAACGTGGCAGGATACAAAATCAATGCACAGAAATCAGTTGCTTTCTTATATACTAACAATGAAAATACAGAAAGGGAAATTAGAGACTCGATTCCATTTGCCATAGCACCAAGAACCATAAGATACCTGGGAATATACCTAACCAAAAGAGGTAAAGGATCTGTACACGAGAACTACAGAACACTCATGAAAGAAATTGAAGAAGACATAAAAAGATGGAAAAGCATCATGCATCGGAAGAATAAACATTGTTAAAATGTCTATACTGCCAACAGCAATCTATACTTTCAATGCCATCCCAATCAAAATTCCACCAGCATTTTTCAAAGAGCTGGAACAAACAATCCTAAAATTTGTATGGAACCAAAAGAGACCCCAAATTGCTACGATATGTTGAAAAAGAAAAAACTGGGGGCATCACATTGCCTGATTTCAAACTTTACTACAAAGCTGTGATCACCAAGACAGCATGGTACTGACACAAAAACAGACACACAGACCAGTGGAACACAGTAGAGAGCCCAGAAACAGACCTACAACTCTATGGTCAACTAATCTTCGACAAAGCAGGAAAAAATATACAGTGGAAAAAAAACAGTCTCTTCAATAAATGGTGCTGGGAAAATTGGACAGCTATGTATAGAAGAATGAAACTTGACTGTTCTCTTACACCATATACAAAGATAAACTTGAAATGGGTAAAAGAACTCAACGTGAGGCAGGAATCTATCAAAACCCTAGAGGAGGACATAGGCAGCAACCTCTTCAACAACAACAACTTCTTTCAAGACACGTCTCCAAAGGCAAAGGAAACAAAAGAGAAAATGAACTTTTGGGACTTTAACAAGATCACAAGCTTCTGCACAGCAAAGGAAACAGTCAACAAAACAAAGAGGCAACCAATGGAATGGGAGAAGATATTAAAAAATGACAGTACAGACAAAGGGTGATATCCAAGATCTATAAAGAACTCCTCAAATTCAACACACACAAAACAGACAGTCACGTCAAAAAGTGGGCAGAAGATGTGAACAGACACTTCTCCAAAGAAGACATACAAATGGCTAATAGACACATGAAAAAATGTTAATCATCATTAGCCATCAGGGAGATTCAAATCAAAACCACACTGAGATACCACTTTACATCAGTCAGAATGGTCAAAATTAATAAGACAGTAAACAACAAGTGTTGGAAAGGATGTGGAGAAAGGGGAACCCTCTTACACCTTTGGTGGGAATGCAAGTTGGTGCAGCTACTTAGGAAAATAGTGTGGAGATTCCTTAAGACATTAAAAATAGAGCTACCCTATGATGCTGCTATTGCACTACTGGGTATCTACCCCAAAGATACAGATGCAGTGAAAAGAAGGGCCATCTGTACCCCCATGTTCATAGCAGCAATGACCACAGTCGCCAAACTGTGGGAAGAGCCAAGATGCCCTTCAACAGACAAATGGATAAAGAAGATATGGTCCATATATACAATGGAATATTATGCCTCCATCAGAAATAATGAATACCCAACTTTATCAACATGGATGGGACTGGAGATTATGCTGAGTGAAATAAGTCAAGCAGAGAGAGTCAATTATCATATGGTTTCACTTATTGGTGGAGCGCAAGGAATAACACAGAGGACACTGGGTGAAGGAGAGGAGAAGGGAGTTGGGGGAAATCAGAGGGGGAGAAAAACCATGAGAGACTGTGGATTCTGAGAAACAAACTGAGAGTTTTGGAGGGGAAGGTGGTGGGGGGCTAGGTGAGCCTGGTGGTGGATATTAAGGAGGGCACGTATCGCATGGAGCCCAAATGTGGTACATAAACAATGAATCCTGGAACGCTGAAAAAATAAAATTAAATTTAAAAAAAAAAAAAGAAGAAGAAGACCAGGCCTTAATCTTGGTGATGGATGGGGAGTGGGTCATGAAGGCCTCAAAAAAACTTTTCATTCACTGAGAAGGTTCTAAGAGTAACAAATACAACCAGCCTCTTTGCTGACCAGTTACTATGGATTTGGTACTGTGCTAGACACCCAATCTCTAATATTTAAACCAACCTTAAAGGAGAAAGTCTCTAATAAATGAAAAGCCTGAAGCTAAATCAGGTTAACTAATTAATTTACTGTGGCTTAGTTAACAAGTGAGATCTAAACTCACGTTGCCTCCAACTCAGTATCTGCCCATCTTTCTTAAACAAAGTTCAGATTTTCAGAGTGGCAACATGTCTGAAGGAATTTATTTTCTCAACTTACCCTGGTATGGTCAACTACTTATCAAACCATATTCTGAATCAAGATGTTCAGAACCCTATCATTCCATGGCCATTAAAAGCTGTTCTTTCAAACACACTCTATATGGGTACAGAAGAAAGGTGTACAACATGCTTAAAGTCACTGGAGATGGGGTTGAAGCTTCAACTCTACTACTTATTTGTAGTATGGGACCTTAGACTGGTTATTTTCCAAATCCATTTCCTTATCTATAAAATGGGAATAAAAATGCTTAGACCTCACAAGGTTTTAGTGCATCATTAAGCCACTTCGTGCAGTTTAACATAGTTTCTGACACAGTATAAAATGTTTAATAACGGTCAGCTACTATTTCTGTGGACCCTGATGTTGGTTTATACTAGCACTAAAAGATCATCCAAACTGAGTAAAGGCAGGTTTCTGCATAATGCTCGAGATTTAAAGGTATGACTTAATGTTATATACTTGGTATTTGGAAACAAATTTAAATAGTAAGGGCAACTTGATATGCCACTTTAGCCTTTACTCACAACTGTACAAATGAGAGGCTCTGAGGCAAACGGAAATACTGCTTCAGTGACTCTCAAATATATTTTTCCTTATATTATTAGTATTTCCTTTCCATTACTAATATTAGCTAGAGAACATTAACTGATAGGTGCTTTTTCATGAAAAGAAAGTACTGCTTGTAGTAGGTAATCAATAAGAGGACTTCGTCAAAAAGATACATTCTTGAATCAAAGTAAGTGGCATCTTCCCACTTAGTCTAAGTATGGAAATGCATATGAAATGGAGCCATAAGTTTAAACTTTATCCTTTATCCCTGCAGACATATCTTTACAACTCTTATTTTAGCAGACAAAAGATGACAATATCAGAAAGGCTTTGTATGATGGACAGGAAAAAAAAGATCCTCTTCTGTGGAGCCTTAGCAAAAGCTATATTCAAAGAGAAATTTGTAATACTAAAAGATCTGTACTGGTAAAGTAGGAAGGCCTCAAAATAATGATTTTTGTACTTTCACCTTAAACTAGAGAGTATCTCTCACACACACACACACACACACACACACACACACACACACCCCCAACCCAGAGAGTATTATGCTAAGTGAAATAAACTCGCTGGAGAAAGAAAAATGCTGTATGATTTCACTCATTTGCATTTAAGAAACAAGCAAGCAAGCAAGCAAACAAACAATGAGCACAGGTTAAAAAAAAAGGGGAGGGGGGCAAACCAAGAAACGGACTTAACTACAGAGAACAAACTGATGGTTACCAGAGCAGAGGTGGGGGGAATGATGAAGCAGGTGATGGGGATTAAGAACCACACTTGGAATGAACACAGGGTGATACATGGAAATGCTGAATTACTATACTGTACATGTGAAATTAATATTACACTGTATGTTAACTGGAATTTAAATAAAAACTTAAAACTAGGGGGAAGAAGAAAGGTTTATGGAAATCCCTGTACCTTCTGTTCAATTTTGTTGTGAACCTAAGTATGCTCCAAAAAATAAACTTTATTTTTATAAAAAGGAAAATTAAATTCAAAGTAAGCCAGAGGGAAAAATAAAAAAGCAGGAACAAACGAAACGGAAAACAAAAAAGTAATAGAAATCAAAAGCTGATTCTCTAAGGTCAATATAATTGATATATATCTAACCAGAGTGATCAGAAAAATAAAGACTGGAGGCGCCCGGGTGACTCAGTCGTTAAGTGCCTTGGGCTCAGGTCATGATCCCAGGGTCCTGAGATCCAGCAGCACAGGAAGCCTGCTTCTCCCTCTCCCAGTCCCCTTGCTTGTGTTCCCTCTCTCACTGTGTCTCTCTCTGTCAAATAAATAAACAAAATCTTAAAAAAAAAAAAAGAGTGAATACACAAAGTGCTAATATCAGACTTCACTGATAATCTTTCCACAAAGAAACTCCCAGGCCCTAGAGGGCTACACTGGTAAATTCTACCAAACATTTAAGAAAAAGAGTAATACCAATCTTCTTCCAGAAGATGGGAAGATTTCCACTCATTTTATGAGGTCAGCATTACTCTTCAAAATGCGACAATGATGATACAGAAGATCACTACAACAAAACAAAACAAAAGAATGCTACAGGCATTCTTCCCTCATGAACACAAATTCTAAACAAAATTTTAGCAAACTGAATCCAAAGATATAAAAAAAAGACTATAACCATGATCAAAAGGAGTTTATCCCAGGAATACACAGTTGGTTAAATATCTGAAAAGTCAGTCAACATAAATCATCATTTCAACAAACCAGAAAAAACCATATGATCATCTTAGTAAATGAAAAAGTACCTGACAAAACCCTAAATCTCTTTCCTGATAAAAGCTCAGCAAACTAGGAAAAGAAGAAAACTTCCTTGGTGTAATAAGGGGCTTTCACCAAAAACAAAACAAAACAAACAAACAAACAAAAAAACAATTATCATATTTCATTGGTGACATATTCAATGCTTTGCCCCTAAAAATCAGGAACAAGACATCTCTGTTCTTACCAATTCTACTCAACATAACCAGTGCAATTAGGAAAGAAAAAACAAAAACCAGAAACAACACACACAAAAATCCATTTTGAAAAAAAAAAGAAGCAAAACTCTCTATTTGGAGGTGACATTATCATTTATGTAGAAAATTCTATGGAAGCTACCAAAAGGCTACTAGAATTAGTAAGTAACTTTAGTGGTATTTCAGGACAAAACAATATATAAAATCAACTGCATTTTTATATACTAGCAATGAGTACCTGCAAATCAGAAAACTAAAATCAGTATTATTTACAAGAGAATCCAAAGATATAAAATACTTAGTGATAAATTAACAAAAATGTGAAATACCTATACACCGAAACTGCTAAAAAGTTCTGAAATTAGAGAGCACCTAAAGATATGGAGAGATATATCATGTTTGTTGGCTGGAATACTCAGGACTTGTAAAGATGTTGATTCTCCCCAGAGTGACGTGTAGATTCAACCCAAGACCAGTCAAAACCACAGCAGGCTTTTTTTGGAAACTGACACACTGACCTAAATTTGATCTGAAAATGTAGAGAATCTAGACTAGCCAAAACCACTTTAAAAAGAACAATTCGGAAGGGTGGTACTACATGACTTCAAGAATTATTAGAAACTGAAGTAATCAAGAAGGTATAGCATTACCGTAAAATTATAATTTTTTAAAAAAGATTTTATTTATTTGATAGACAGAAATCACCAAGTAGGCAGAGAGGCAGGCAGAGAGAGAGGGGGAAGCAGCCTCCCTGCTGAGCAGAGACCCCCGATGTGGGACTCGATTCCACAACCCTGAGATCATGACTTAAGCCACGGAGCCACCCAGGCGTTATCACTATAGTGAAAGCAAGCGGATCAGTGGTTGTCGAAGGGAAGGGGAGGGAAGGGGAAGGAAGGGGAGGGACAAGAGGAGGGAGGGATGACAAAAGAGCAAGAGGGTAATGGATCTGCTCATTATCTTCATTGTGGTGATGATTTCACAGGTATATATGTGTCAAAACTTTCAATATACCTCAATAACAGATTTTCCTGAAATCAAATCTCTGTGGCTCTATTCCTACAAAATGGTTAACAAGGCAATATTTGAGTCAGGATGAGAGCAGGGCTATCAATCTTCATGGGAGACTTAAAGAGCAATAGCTAGTTGAGTCAAGCTCCTTCACAGCTCCCTCTTGCCTTCTATATCCTATACCTCAACTAACTACATGGAACCAGTTTTAAAGCATGATGAGAGAGGATCAAGGTGACCCCTACCTGTTGGGTAGTCTTCAGAGATCAAAACAATTGTCTCAATTGCTGGAAAAAACATCCTTATCAAGATCGCAACTTCTAGCACTATTCTGCCTACTCCATTCTTTACTCTGCAGAGAACCTGCTAAACACAAAATGTGATCACATCATTCCCTTTTAAAAAGTCCTCTGAATTTGAGAGGCAGGGCGGAGATTTGTGGGGGAAAAAGGGAAAAAATCAAACAAGATGGGATGGGGGAGGAGAGGGAGTCAAACAGTAAGAGACTCTTAATCTCAGGAAACAAACTGAGGGCTGCTGGGCCTGGGGGTGGGGTGGGGAGGATGGGGAGGGCTAGGGTGGCGGGGTGATGGTCACTGGGGAGGGTATGTGCTATGATGAGTGCTGTGAAGTGTGGAAGGCTGAGGAATCACATACCTGTACCCCTGAAACAAATAATACATTATATGTTAATTAAAAAAAAAAAAAAGTCCTCTGAAGGCTATTCATCACTCCTAGAGGATAATCTCTAAACAACACAGTTTAGAAGATTTGGAGTCATCTATCTGGTGACTGCCCTTCCAACTTCAATTCCCACAGCATTCCTCCCCCAGCACACCCCTCCCCTCCTCTCCCCTCCCCTCCCCTTCTTTGTTTAGTTAACTCCTAGCAATCCTTTAGAAGCAGGCTTTAATACAACTTCCTGTGGAAAGTCATCTCTAACCACCTCAGCTCAGCTCTGAGTAATGTGAACCTCACAGGTGTGCCCAAAGCACCTTGCATTTCTGTCATTAACACTTATCACATTGTACTCAAACTGCCTATATCAGTATCCGCTATGAACACAGGTCAGGTAGGTACCCGGATGCTGTTACTTACTTTTGGATCTCCAAGACCTAGTACAGTTTCTGACATAAGGTAAATATTGATATGATAAAGCTTCTGGTTGAAGAAATGGTGAGGTTGCTCAAGTAATGGATTTGGAAGGAGGTCATACAGGACACCTTCCATTTCAAGCAAACAGGGATTAGCTAACTATCTAGTAACAGCAGCAGTAACTTGAGATCAATGGTGTGTTCAGCAGAGAGAATTTCACCGTTTTTTTCCCAACAGTCTTGACAGGTTTAACTGCAGACGTGATAAAAATACGGAAGGAAGATAGTGCTCTATCTAGTTCCTTTCTCCCTACCCTCTACCCATACTCTACGGGTTAGTGACATCACCAGAAAGGAAGTTAGACACCTGTTCTGCAATATTGATTCTAACTTAATGAAACATTACTGGCTACAAAGAAAAATCTAACCCTAATTTTCAGTCCCCCAGATTCTGGGATTAAAGAAAGATACACTATCTCAAGGGGTCCCTTAGCATTACATGACAATCTTACCATGTTTTCCTTTTTCTCTTGCTTTTCCACTTTCCACAGAGACTATTTTAAGTTTCTTCCACTTTTTTTAATCGACTTTCTACTTCTTTATCTCCTTGTTCCCTTTCATTCTCAGCAGATAACCTCATCATACCCTCACACAGAAGACACCTTCAGACAGCCACTCCCTCAGGAGCTTCCCTCCACTACACCTTCCTACAACTGACAAATCTCTCCTCCTATCTGAAGCCAAACTCTCACCAGTGTTTTGGATATTATCCTTTCTTGTTTTCTTAGAAAATTTAATCCCTTATTTATCCATTTTCTTGTCTATGTTTTCTTTTCTTTCTTTTTAAAGATTTTTATTTATTTGACACAGAGAGAGATCACAAGTAGGCAGAGAGGCAGGCAGAGAGAGAGGGGGAAGTAGGCTTTCCGCTGAGCAGAGAGCCTGATGCAGGGCTCAATCCCATGACCCGAGAGGAAGGCAGAGGCTTTAACCCACTGAGCCACCCAGGTGCCCTTGTCTGTGTTTTCAACCTCTCCCGCTGGACTGTCTCCTTTTCATCAGTATGTGCCATCCACAACTCTTCCACTAAACAAGCAAAATACAACACG
Source organism: Mustela erminea (assembly GCF_009829155.1). Lineage (NCBI taxonomy): Eukaryota > Metazoa > Chordata > Mammalia > Carnivora > Mustelidae > Mustela > Mustela erminea. The sequence goes on along the minus strand of NC_045624.1, from coordinate 17,047,255 downwards.
ATAAGCTCTCCTTCGACCCTCCTTTAAGACCTTTCACTTACTGTTGGCCTCCTCGCTCTCACAGCTAAGCTTTCCAAAAACACAGTCCATATTTGCTATCTCCAATTTCTTACCTTCTGTTCTAATTTGACCTCCACCCTCAACACTAAACCATTACCATTTTCCGCTGAGGTCAATGACTTCCATGTTGCAAAATGCAAAGGTTATCTCAGTCCTCACCTTAAGTGACCTCACAGAAGTGACAAAGTCAATCATTTCTTCCTTTTTTAAACACACACTCTCCTGGCTTCAGCTACACCACATTACTGACTACTGCTTCTCTGCCACTTCCCCTGACTTACCCAGGACAACCAGGTGGTTAAAACAAATTTTGGGGATCTTGGTTATAATTTCCGATTTTCATCACATGTAATTTAAACAGGTGTTAAATTCAGCCAGCCCTATATAGTCCTGTAATAATATCTATATCAAAATACTTAGACTAGAGATTTTTTTGAATAACAAATGCTTCCTTAGGGATAAAGTTTACATGTGTTTATAAAGACTTTACCATGCAGTAACACTGTGATTATGAGACTGTTTCTCATCATGATACGTGTGTAAGTAATTTTGCAGGTCACAAATAACAGCTCTGCACACACACACACAACTCTTCACACACCTTCATACACAGGTGAAGTAATGCAAACTGACACACCTAATTTGTAATCACATCAAGGCTTGCCTAGCTTTTCCTTTCCCTTTTAATAAGAATAATCTATCCAGTTTCATTTTACTCTTTTATTGCAACATGAAACCTGTTGGTTGTTAAATGTACAACACAGATTTTTATTATCTTACAATTATATTTTGACTTATTTTTCTTCTAAGTTGTTTTTAAGCTATTCTTATTTTCTCTAAACACGGCATATTCCAGATAAGTAATATGGCAGAGATAATCGACTTCACAATATTTTCTGGTGAGCAGTTTAAATTAAATACATTCTATCCAGAAGCACTATAGTGACTATGAAATGCTTTAGGATAGGTTGACTCCTGGTGCCTCTCACGTAAGGGGGTTTAGACTACGATGGGAGGAGAAAGTCTATGTGACATTCCAAATTGAATGGAACCCAAGAAGAGTTCTAAGATTATTCCATATTCCAGCAACCGTAGACTACCTGCTCCAATTCTTCCCTGGTCCTAATCAAAACTATTCATAGAACTAAAAGAAAAAAAAAGATGTGATAATGCATGACTAGTTTATATCTATAAATCAGTGAGGTCTATGTTAAGAGGAGAACCAAGTAAACTGCAAACAATATCCTTTATTCCTATGTTGAAGCATGACATTTTAGGGCTGGACAGTGGGTGTTTTTTGAAAATTAAATAACATTACTGGCATTTGTGAAGGCTAATCATGCTTCATTTCTCAAGTATCACTGTTCTGAATAACTAAGAGCCTGAGCCGTACTGATAAATTCTTATCTGACTAGAAAATTATTGGTGTAATGGCCTAGTTCTACTTTTAATATCAATAAATCAATTACTATTTACTGAGCAGCCATGTTGTGCTGGGCATGCGAATGGTACAAAAAAGTAGAATTTATACCTAAATTTATACCATAAATACCTAAGATAGGTGTGCCTACCTTAGAAGTCAGATACTATATCTTGTACTTCTTTTATTTCTACCACAATACCTAATATGGTACTTTTAAACCTCAATAATTTGTGACTGCTCGTTATAATAGTTATAAAATGCTATATTAAGACGTAACAATATTCACTAAGGTGATTTGGAGAATGTGGGTGAACACAGCATACATGCACATAAGAGAATATGCCTGCAGAAATTAATTATGGTGTATGGATTTCTCATAGGAATTTCCTCCTGGGAATCCGGGAAGTATTAATTTGGAAAGTACCTACCACACGACATAGTTGTGAGGTTACACTGAAATAACGTTAAGGTGCCTGGCACATAGTGAGCACTCAAAAATGCCAAACGCTTTTATTAACAGAGTCCTCAATGGTTCTTTGATGCCTTTCCACTCAATTTCTCCACCTTCAGCAATTCAGCAAATGTCGATCAAGTACATCAATGTTCCTAAAAAGTAAGACTGCTCATGCTTCTTCACTCAAAAAATTTCAACTGCTACCTTCTGTTGAATAGTAAATCCTCATCATGACATTCAAGTCCTCTTCACTTCAACCCCAACTTGCCTTTCTGGCCATTTTACCTCATACTACACTGTTCCCAACACGTCCGTGCTCTCCTGCTTCCGGGAAACTTCATGCTGTTGCCTTTCTCTGCCAGGGTTACCCCACTTCCTTTCATGTCCTGATCTGCTGAAATTCCACTTACTTTTCGAGACCTATTTTCTCTCATGAAACTTTTACCAATACTCTTTGCCCCCCTTGATACTCTTGATATAGAATTCCCTTCTTTTAATCCTCACAGTTTTTAGTTTACGTCTCTTACTATATTTTACCTTTTTTCAATTAGGTATTTGTTATTTATGTACTTCAATAAAAACTCCATTAAAAAAAGGAGAGTGCCTTACTTATATACATATCGCCTATGATGTCTATGGGTGACTTGTGCCAACAGTCCAATTTAATGAATTAGTGCAGTCATTTACAGCATCTTTGTCACACTATGGAACCTGCTGCTTACCATAACAACTCTTACTCCACAAAGAGGTAGTTTAAAAATATCATCAGTGGGTTTGAAAGTCACAGAGTCTCAGTGTTAGAAAGGACTCTGAATGTCATCTAATCCAACTCCTCACTCTGTTTGAATCCTTGTTTGTGTTATGTCCAACCTAAAATTGAACCTCTCTAATGAAAGGAAACTCAAGATCTTACTGATCAGCTCATTCCCACTTTACAGTTCTGGTTCTACCCCTTGGGGACACATGGAACAAGCAGTCCCTGGTTTCATGTTGGACTACCCATTATGTTTAGCAGCCACATCAAATTATAACTAAAATGAAATCTTTTTATATGATTTGCTGTTACCCCGAACTTCAGTTACAGATTTTCTGAGCATACATGCTGGGCCATTACATTAATTGCTATTCAATTTCAACTTAAAATGGCCATTTTATTTTTCTAGGCTACCAAGTTCTTTCTAGGTTCTTATTAAAAGGAATTTGTTAGTTCTGATCCCCAACCTCCCTCTAGTTGTACCTCACCTATCTTCATTATGGTGACCTAAGACATTTATTAGAAAATGAGAAAAGATGAGGAAGGAGGCCCGCCAGTACTCAGGAAACTTCCTTTAGCTCACTACATAAAGAAAGAGGCAGAGTATTTGGATACGGCCATTCAAGTAGTCTTGAATCTAGTTCACGACGTTCTTATCCCACCATCCTTTACCATCACTCCCCAAAGCATAACATTAAAACATAAAAATTTCAATGAAATGATGGAGATTTCCTTTATCTAATAGTAGTCTAGGAACTGCAAAAAAAAGGGAAATTAGCATAGCATAAATAATAAAGTCTATAAATAATCTAACTGATCCCTTCATAAGTGTTACAGACAACCTCACAGCCACCACAAGAATACTTAAAAAGTAACACATTCATTAAGATTTGGAAAGAAGAGATCTTTCTTCTAGTGAGTCCTGCCATCTAAAACACAACAATTATTACTACCTCGCTGTCCTTCTGTTTAATTTTTTGCTATGAAAGTAAATAACACTTCCTTAACCCTGAGGTATCTTATCTTGCTACCATTCTTGAGCAGATGTGACAGAGTTTACCTTATTACTCTAATTCTGGAAATGTAGTTTAATACCAAATACCCTGTACCACTAAAGTTCTTATTTTATAGAACATAACCATATCATATATTTCATTTATTCCAAAGCATGCATTTTCCTGTATTTTAACATCTCTGAAATCAGGTTATAAGATAGAAAAAAAAAGTTGGGGAAGAGAAAATGGCAAAATTCACTGAAGGCAAGACCTGCTCATAGTATTCTCATGGGAAATGGGTGAGTGTGCCATCAATTCTAGTTCAGAAACTGAATAGGGTATTTCATATGTTAATAATGTAATAATGATATTAAATAAATTAAAACTAGTAGGAACACATTAAATCCTAATGCTAATACTAAATGTTTAGAAGTTCTCACTTCATCTAAACTGTGTCCACAAACTAAAACAGAAAGCACACTGTCTTCCAGTGTTAACTAATACATTCTCCAGGTCACATTCCTAATATGTCTGCTTCAACTTCTGTGAAAACGAAGAGAAAAAGACAACTCAAAAAGCTCAGAATGGGGACACCTGGGTGGCTCAGTTGGTTAAGCATCTGACTCTTGATTTCGGTGCAGGTCATGATCCCAGGGTTATAAGATCAAGCCCCAGGTTTATTATGTCAAGCTCCACTCTAGGCATGTTTGCATACCCTCAATCTGGACAGCTTTCCCCTTTAAAGGGTAACTTAGAGAAAAAAAAAAAACAGTATCAGGGTATATGAAAACTACAAGAAAACTATAACAAAGGAAATAAAATCATACTGAAAACTCAAGAAAACTGTAGAAAGCATTCACAGAGTGATCAAGATAGAATCCAAAAGACATGGTTTCTATGAAAAAAGTATCTTAAGAGGAAGATAAGCAAATATACAAAGTGAACAAACGGAGATCCAGGCTTTTGGGAATAGGAAACTGGTAGAGAAAGTGAAATATGACAGGAGAATTAAAACTGAAATTGCAAGATTAAAATCCGCACCAAAGTCAGAGCTGGGTAACGCTACCAAGCCTAAATTAAGAAAACTTAAATAAAGAACTGACTATAAGCTTAAGAAATTCTCCCAGAATACCGAGGTTTGATAAACAAATAAAAATGAGTTACATGATATAATGATAGTAAAGCTAAAATCTATAAATAATACATTGTCAAAACAAAGGGAACTGAAAGTTATAAAAGCAAATTTTTTGAGTTAAAAAAAAAAAGACCTGAACCTGCAGATCCTAAAAGCCCACTGACAAAATTCAATAGAACCACCCGCTCCCAGTGCCCATTAGTTTAGTTTTGCAATTTCTGTTTTCCAAGGATTTAAAAAAAAAAAAAGCAAAAGATATGTTAACTCTAATGAAAATTAAATTAGCCTAGTCTCGGTCGCCAACACTGAATTCCAGAGGACAAGAGACAGAAACTATCTATAGTAATGCTTTCTGGAGAGGACTTGGGGATCAGGTCTAAGCCTCTGAGGAGAGTTAATGACACTGACACTGCTGGGGGGATGTATGAGGTGTCCTTTAAGTATGTTGGAGGTAGGCAGAAGGTCTACACACTTTCTGATCTGCAGCTGAGAGAGAATAAATTATGACTCATGCATTCCACACCAAGCAAATCAACATTCATGTATAAAGGCAAAGGCAGTCTTGGGCACCAGCAAATCAGAAAATACACCACTGATGCTCCCATGAGGGGAGGAGGAGGTGAGCAGTATCTTAGGACTTCCAATGCAGTAAATTCTCCAACATTTAGTCTCAGCATCCCAAAGTTATTTCTGTTTATAATGGTTCCATCTATGGGTATTTGTTAAGACAGACAGCCTTTTAACTATTTATTAATTGGGCACCTGGGTGGCTTAGTCGTTAAGCGTCTGCCTTTGGCTAGGTCATGGTCCCAGGGTCCTGGGACTGGGCCCTGCATCGGGCTCCCTACTAGGCAGGAAGCCTGCTCCTCACTCTCCCACTCCCCCTGCTTCTGTTCCCTCTCTCGCCGTGTCTCTCTGTCAAATAAATAAATAAAATTTAAAAAGTAATTCACTTAGAAATCACAAAAAGAAACCCTGCATGCTAACATAAATGGGATTTTTAAAAATGAAAAATAACTATATTCCTCTTCCCCTCTCCCCCAAAATGTGAAGGGTGACACTGCATTACACCTTTTTTTTTTTTTTTTTTTTGGCAATTCTTTTTAATGTCTGCTTTAATAGGGGACAGCTGACTTCTCATATCTGCTATCACATTCAATTTGTTCTGACATACCGTTTTGGGCAAAATATATGAAGAAAATTTGGCCTCCCACAGATATGTAGTTGAACAAGTAAAAAATTTAACCTTTTTTAAAAAAAGAGAGGGAGAGCGACAGGGAGAAGCAGGCTCCCAGCTGAGCAAGGAGCAGGATGTAGGGTCTGAATCCCAGGATCCTGAGATCATGACTGAGCTGAAGGAACTGAAGGCAAAAGTTAACCATCTGAGCCACCCAGGCGCCCCATATTTAACATGTTTTTAACAGCCTTTTTAGTTAATTATGGATTTTTTTTGACTCTACACTAAAACTCAACAAGTGGTAGCTTGTTAAAGGTCACTTACAATGTGGAATCTGTCACTGTAGCAATGAACTTCATACTGTTACATTAAAACCCATCAGTCTACTTACACTTTGAATGGATCTTTTATAAATATGCATGATTTTGTAATGAATTGGTCGTTTAGAAAGTACCGGTTTACTGAGTTTCACAGATCTTCCAAATGTTCACACACTTCTTTCTTCAGTATCAAAACAATCACATTCATTGATAACACTTCCAATCTCATCAGTAAAGCCATTAAGTTCTGGGACGCTGTCAAGCTCAAAATGGCAGATGCAAATGTTCCAATTTTGACTTTTTTCTTCGGCTCACTAACTTCATTTGCAAGAAAATACCTGCCAAATATCCAAGACTGAGTAACCGAATTTATAATCTGCAGGGTTTTGCTCCATCAAATAGGCAGCGAGTTCAGGTAGCAGCTCCAACTGCAAAAGTGCTTTACGCACACTTCCCATTTCTTCACACAGAATATGAAAGAAGTGTACACCATAACCAAGAGCTAATGAAAGTGCACTGTTTAGCATTTCATCAAGGGCATTCTGAAGGGAAACTGGCATATATTTAATTGTGCATGTGTTGGGGTAAATGTGTTGCGGTAAATGAAGTTCACAATGACTAGCAGTCACGTAGTTTGGTGCTGCTGCCTTGATTTTAACAGTGGCTTTACTTACCTCTGCTTCTGCACCATCAGTAGAAGTGTCATCATAGTGAAGAGAGCAAAGAAAGTCTTAATATTCCTATGAAAATAATTCTGACCTCACGGATGTCTTGAAGAGGGTCCCAACCACCCCCACCCCCCCGCCGCCAAGATCTATGAGAACTACAGTACTTTGAGAACTGCTGCTTTAGTGAAATAGAAGAAATGAATTCAAAATGAGAACACAAGATCAGGGAGTTTGGGCATCAAAGAATTAATGATGAAAAGCCAATTAAGTCCTTATTTAAGCAAATATGGTTAAAAACTAGATAATACAGATGTTAGAAGTTTTAAGAGAGAAGATAGAATTTAACACGCACACACAATCACACATTTATATAAAATAGAAAGTAGGTGAGGAAATAAAAATCGACTAGATTCTATCCAATTTGAGCCTTATAAGTGACACAATCACAACTAAATACTGTACATGGAAGACTTTAAAATAAATGCTAGCATATCCTCCATGAAATACTATGCAGAATCATTTAAGATGAAAATAACATAGTTCTTGAATGCTTACCATGTGGCCAGGCAATGTTACAAGTACATTCCAGGTATTAATTCACTTAACAATTACAAAAGCTTTAGGAAATTAGTACTACTATTCCCTTACAAGGAAACTGAGGAACAATGAAGGTAATCTGTACTGCTGACATGCGGGGATGACCATTTCTGTTGAGTGAATAAAGGAATGATCCTACTTACTTCAAAGCCTAGAAAAATGTTTATCTATAATCATAAAAAATTTCAAAGAATACATACAATAAATTTATTAGTTGTCATCTTTAGAGACAAGGACCATGAGAATACTCTCATTTTCTGAATTATAATAATGTTATATTTTTTAAAATTTAAAAATCCATTACTTTTCTACTCAATTACAGCAACACAGATTTTTGTTTTGAAAAACAAAAACAAAAAAGGCTACTGCTTAGCAAAAATTTAGACTCAAACACTTTTTTTCTGATGAAATTTAAGTTCTGATAGAACAACAACAACAAAAGTATCTTTCAAGTCATGGAAGAAAAGGAAGCCAAGAAAATTAATTCCTATGACTAAAAAAAAAAAAAGCAAAATGAAAATAAGTTGAAACAAAATAAATTCAAAGTCTAAAAAGAAAATTTAAACTGATCAGTTATGTTAACAAATGTGAATAGGTTTAACTATCAAATTTAAACATGAAGAATGAATTTGGGTTTTGTTAAGTAACATTGGTAAAAGAAAAGCAAACAAAAATCCAATGAGAGACACGCCTAAAAACAAAATACTGTGAGAAAATGTGAAAAATATAAACAAATGGGCAAAAATATATCAGGCACATATATCTAAAAAATTAATGAGTAAGTACTACATGACAAAGTTGAATTCAAGGCAAAGAGTATATGTGAAAGAGATGTTCATTTTACATTTAAAAATTATGTATGTTAGTCATGAATCTACCAAAGAATAGCAAGAATCAACTGACAAAATAGCACCGTAGTGAGAGACCAATATCATATTATCAGGCCTCGGCAGGTAAGACTATAGAAGGCATGATTAACAATCAGTAAGACTGAAATAATACATACCGAATTTTGTGGAAATTCAAACTTTATGGAAACTACACCTTTAACTTACAATGATTAACAAAACTTGAATGTTAATAGACTAAAGAAAACCTCAGTAATAGACTAAAGAAAACCTCAGTAATAGACTAAAGAAAACCTCAGTACCTCCTGAAGTTGAAAATCTTATAGAACCTATTCTCTAACCCCACTGCAATAAAACTATAAAGTAATACCAAAAACTTTAACATAAACACAAACCAGGACCAAAAAACACCAAAGGAAGAAGCAACAAAAATAACACGCAAAACACACCAATTTAGACACAAAAACATGCACACACACAATGGAACCAATAGTGAATGTCCTAAATTACTGATGAAGCAAAGAAGAGCTCAATACTGGAAAATTACTGCTTTAAAAATAAAGATAAAAATATTAAATTATTATATTAAAGGTAAGAATATTACCTTTAGGCCCAAAACTGTGGAAAACCACAGCTTTTGTAAGAGTGTTAATATAAAGTTATAGGCTTTTTAAAATCTTAAATTTATTTTAATTCACATTAGACTTTGAAGACATTATTTTGCCTAGATCTCGCAACAACAGAAGTTTTAAGTATACTAATTCTGGTAACTTTCCATATTAGCTAAGGTAATGACAATTTTTATAAACTTAAAAATCCATTAGAAAAAGCTATACAGAAACATCATCCAATCCATCTTGCTTCCAAAGAAAATTAACCTCAGAATATCTGATTTCAAATTCAAAAATCTATTTTTCTAGTTTCATAAATATCAGTAGTAAGAGTGCATTTAAGAGTTTTCAATGCTTGAAAAAAACCCCCAGTATTTATAATGTATGTGTACACACACACACACACACACACACACACACAGAGTCCACTATTTTAGAATAATTATCTAATTCTAGACAGGGAATAAATAATTATCCACAAATCTGGTCGAAATATATCCTTATAAAAATAAGTATTTGGAATAAAACAAGAATTAACAACATACAGCACTTTTAGGACTAACTGCAGAGAATCTCCAAGTCTTATTTTAAAGAAGTCTTAATATTTTGAGTCAAAGTCTAGGAGCCAAAGGAGGTGCTGAATTCATTTTTCATTTTAAGCAAAACCAGCAAACAAATACCTGGCTTTGGTAATACTGTGTAATAATATGATTGTTTCTTCCTGAATAACAAATTATTAAAAAAAATAATGAGCAACGTTCTCTATCAAAGGTAAAGAAGTCTTATAATGATCTAAATAAATGATTTTTTTAAAAAGATTTCATTTATTTATTTGACAGACGGAGATCACAAGTAGGCAGAGAGGTAGGCAGAGGTGGGGGTGGGGAAGCAGGCTCCCTGCCAAGCAGAGAGCCCCACACGGGGCTCGATCCCAGGACCCCAAGATCATGACCCGAGCCGAAGGCTTCAACCCACTGAGCCACCCAGGTACCCCTAAATAAAGGACGTTTTACATGAGTAACTCAAAGTGGCCCGGCATCTATGTTTTGATCTCCTTATCTTTTGTGTTACACCTTAGAAACTAGTTAAAAGCACTGAAGAACCCTAATGTACTGGGTGACAAGAGTTAAATCCCAAGATAATACTGTAACTCCCCCTCACCATGATTCAGACCTCTCTTCTGCCAGTTTGCTAATGCCAACATGAAGGGGAACTGGTTCACCTGGATTCTGTCTGTTAACACTTTATTTCCTGTCTAGATTTTGGATGCTCTTCTTTTCCTGCCATTTAGAGACTCAAATCTTGCCAGTGACTTTCAGCTCAAGCTGATAATCCTTAATCTGATCTTAATTTCATCTTCTGGAGAGAGAATAACTACAAGCTCTTTCTATATAAACTCTTATCATCACATGCACAGCTCTAGATCTTTTATAAGACGTTCAAATTTTTTTCATTCCCTAGTCATTTACCCAACAAATATTTATACACTCCCACTAAGAGCAAGATATTACTTTACATGGTAGAAAAGTACAGAAGTGAACAAAAAGACACAAATTCATCAGGTCAAGTAACAGGTGTAATTTGCATAGCACGAGCTGGACTATGGTCACCGTGGTTCTATTGTCTTTTGACAATAGGTTTGTGTTAAGTCACTAAAAAAAAAAAAAAATTGAAACTCCATTTCTCTACCCCGTCAGTCTTAAAAAAAAAAAAAAAAAAAACACAAAAAACTCCTGTTCATGACGTGGAATGAGAGTGGTTTATGAAATCAAACACCTAAAGACAAATCTTGGCTCTGCCATTTACTAGCTTGGTTAACCTGGGCACATTACTTAAATTTCTTCAATTCTCATTTACCTTATCTGTCAAAACAATCTTTTATGGAGTCTTTTTAAAACCAAATGTTATGAGAATTAAATAAGAAAATGCAGACAAAGCACTCTGCAAATAACTTAATATTACATGGTGGCTATTAGAATATCATTATATTTATTTGTAACACAGGACAAGTATGAGGTCTTTGGTTTGCTTTGCTTTACCTATATTCTAGAAATACTGTCATTTTAATCACTTATATGGTCCAGAGAGTAATTTTTCTTCTGGTGGGTGCTAGTACTACCTCACTGTTAAGTATGTCTTCTGGAAGTTTAAGGCAAATAAGTGGCAAAAGGTAGGTACAAGAGTGAATAAAAAAAAATCACTTCAAGGGGCTTTGTGATATGAAGTGCTATATCTCTATCATTCACAGTCCAAACAGACAGTAGGTCCATTCACCTAGTCTAGTTCACTTTGTATTTCTATTTTTCTATATCTTCCTCTCACCAAATTTCCCCAGCTTTTTTCAATATTCGCCTTATCTCCTCTCCTAACAAAATGGTTTTAATATATAATAATATATAATATATAATAAATAATATATAATAAAACATTTATATGTTAATATAATATATAATAAAAACATATTTACAAATACATACATACTTTCAATAATTTCAGACTGCCTATCCGTAATGGCAAAATCTTTAATTTTTATTAATTTTTTAAAATGGTTTCTATTAACATAGAATATATTATTTGCCCCAGGGTACAGATCTGTGAATCGTCAGGCTTACATACTTCACAGCACTCATCATATCACCTTCCCTCCCCAAAGTCCATAACCCAACAAAATCTTTTTTTTTTTTTAAGATTTTACTTATTTATCTGAATGAGTGAGTGAGCACAAGGAGGGTGGGGTGGTCAAGTAACAGGTGTTACTTGACCAGATGAATTTCCCGCTGAGCAGGATGAGCCCAATGTGGGGCTTGATCCTAGGACCCTGGGATCATGTCCTGAGCTGAAGGCAGATGCTTGGACTGAGCCACCTAGGTGCCCCAATGGCAAAACCTTTTATATGCATTGCAGAAGTGTGGTTTGGGTGTGATGTTTACTAGATGCAGTCCTTCCTGCAACACATTAGGTTCATTTGAATAATAAACATTCAGACTGGGATGGCATTCTTTACAGTATTTCCAAATAAAATGGTCATTTGACTCTTGCAGAGAACTCTTTTTAAGGACTTTTTTCAGGTGAAAATACACAGGTAATTTGCTTCCTTTGATCTCCAAGATACCTATGATGTTACTGCAATTGAGTTCGACCAGCATAAGAACATACTGTACTGTCACAAGAAACCAGTGTCCTCAAAAGCTAGTCAACAAAGAGTAGACTAAATTAGCATATGTGTGACCATTTTGTAGCACAGCAGGTAAGTTAATACTGGACACCTGACAGGAGAATGCAGTAAAACTATTAAATTTAACGAATTCTATATAGTTGAGTCAATGTACCCGGTAATTCAGTTACAGCTAAGTATTACCTTTCCTCACTCAGAGTTCAAAATTTCCTTAAGACTGTAGTATTAAGTATTTTAATAATGACAGAGCCTTTTGAGAACTGGATGAATGCTATGGCCTCTTCTTTCCTACAACTGTCCCTCTGTCCTCTCTCCTGCCCCTCGAGGGTACAAATCCTTGCCTCAGGATACAACTTTGCCAAAAAAATTATGCAATACTCCACTAGTGATATTAGTGGATAAAAGTACCAGAGTTATAAATTACATAGCAGTGGATTCAAATGTATAATTTACCACTGAGAAGCAAAGAAAACAAAAAAGGTGGTATCACAGGCAGACAGCACAGGAGAAAGGGAGATGGTCTGAGAAATATTTAATCACTTGCTCTTAATTCTACATATTTTCTACAGTTTTCAGTAAAGGTCTGACATACCAAATGCATGAAACTTTCCATATTATAAATATGAACTCATTTCAAAGTAATGAACAGTAATAACACCCATAATAAGCATTCATTTAATGAGGACCTACTTAGTACATAAATAATAATGCATCCACAGAAAACATTTTAAATTGTTTCAAAGAACAATTTTTTTATTACTAGTTAAAATCCTTACTATGCTGATTCTGACCAAAATAATCACCTTCTAAAATCTACCAGGATCAGTCACCCCAGACACATTCCCAACTGTGGGTTATTTTCACTGACAAAATTACTACAAATGGTAGTACTTTTAACATATTTCAATGGTTAATGGATGGCTGAGAATCTGGCAAAAAATTTTTGAAAAATACTGTTCACAGAAAAAAACCACATATACCTTGTGTAAAGATGAGAACTACAAAATAAAACAAAGTTCTGTGTTTTTAAAATAGTTATGCAAATAACTATGTTTTTCTGTCTCCAGGACTCTTAACTTAGGACTATTCAAGGTTCTGGAAGGATACATTCAAATTAGAGTTTGTTTTCATTAATTTACTTACTAGTATCACACAAAACTAATGAAAATCAAAATGTGAACTGGAAAAAATTTTAAGTGCAAACATAATGCATGACTGTTTTTAAGTATTTTTTACCTAATAGAAGTTTTAAGCATCTACTTTTTTTTTTAAAGCATCTACTTTTTTTTACTAACAAAAAAGTTTTTAAACGAAAGCCCAGAGAGTTAAGAGCTCAAATCTTATGGTATAATCCCTCATCTGCACACTACACAGAACTTTCAACATAAGGTTCATTTTTTTTTTCTTCAAGATGACTACTTCTGGCACTGAAATTAATTTTGTATAGCTGATTTACTTATTAAAAGCTCACTTGATTTTTCTTCTTTGGAAGATTTTAAAGCAATCAGTCACATTTAGAAATTTTCAGATGGAAATAGTGAAGTATTAAAATTCTTACTGGTGGTATAAAATTAAAATTTTAATTTAACAGAATGCATGCATTTATATGAAGACTACAAAAATTTAAAAAATCCATTCAAAATATTATGGTAGTACCTCAGTTTAGAAAGCTACTAGTATGATAAAAAAATTAGCTTCATTTTCAAGAAACTAAGTCATGGCGTCACAGCTGGAATTTATTCCTAAAACCTTACGTAGGCTGGGAAATATCTTCGTATCTGGATCCAATGGTTTACATTCCTAAAGTTTATATGTGCAAATAAAACCACAATAGGGAGAAAGAGGGAAAAGGGAAGGAAAAGAGGGGGCAAGAAAGAAGACAGACAGAAGGGAAAAAGTAATTCAATTTCTAAAATTTTAAATATGATCTCTGCAGAATCTACTGAGTGGGGAAGGGGGTGTATATATTTTCTTAAGATTGTTTTTCTGTCGTGATCATACATAAGTGACAACTTGATTAAATGTTTTATTCCTGACAGAACTGCTTGCTTCACTATTTTCCAATACTATCACAGAAAATCTAAAGGTAAGACGATTTAACCTCAAAATTCACGTTATTATTTTGCCTATAAGCATACAAACTAAAAAAAAATCTTCATAAGTTAATCATTTTAGTCAGGATGTGTTATGCTCCTCATTTACATTTACCGATTTTGAATAAAATGTGGGGACCCTCTATTTCCAATTGTGGGTGTTCTTTTCAGTTGTGAAAACTTGTATTTCTATTTATCAGTTTGAACTTGTATGTTCTTTTCTTATGCTATCTTTTGCTAGTTCGATCTCAATGCTTTAAATATAATAATCTTCAATTTTTCCATCTATGTATTCCATTTGTAGTTCTGAAAATTTTCAGTGCAAATGATGGAAAAGAATACTCTTTTAGAATGAGATCAAATCTTGTCCTTCCACTTATTAGCTGTAGGTTTTCAGGCAAGTTACTTAATTTTCATTTCTCTACCTATAAAATGGAGATAAAGCCTACCTGGGCAGACACGGATTAAATTATATGCATTATCTACATGTATATTACCTTATTCTGTAGGACCATACCTGACACAGAGAAAACTCTCAAAGAGAAGGGATTCTGTTCCCATTATCTTCCATTTTGAGTCTGATGTTCTATAGCATTGATTCTTCTCTATACCGTAATCAAATATGACTTTTTCTTGGCTCTTATAGCAGTCTATTATTTTTATATGGTTGTATAATCCTTAACATTAACATATTTGTATGTTTGCTTTCTAAGTTCTTTTTATGTCATGTTTTAAGAAAGAAAATAATTTATTCAGAACCCATATAACTATCTTACTTATTGTTTGTCGTGTATACCCTTTTAACTGAGACTGCTAAAGAAAATGGATCCTCAGAAACAATCACTGTATTCCTATGCTTACTGAATACGGTGGCTGGTATTATAGGCACCCAAATGATATGCTGAATGAATTATGAATGAACCAATGAAAACTGCAGTAACTAGCTTTCTCTTGAGATTCCACAGTTTGGAAATCAAGCAAGATCCAAGCTCAGTAAATGTGCAGGCATGAAGGAGGCTTCAAAACAAGAAATAAAACCAAAATCTGTCACAAGAAGCACCTGTGTAAAAGATACCACAACGGGCATAGCATGACTTCTGTTTTTGGAAACTGCGTATTTTACTGCTGCTGCTACATTCTTTACAGTGCCAGTGTCTTTGTATCAGTTCCAGGAAAAAAGCATCCAATAAGGATAATGAATTTGGGGCCTATTTTCTAAGTGCAAGCAGGAAAAAGAAATTTATCTGTATTTTTTGGCTTTTGTTGTGGTAGGTCTTGCATTTCACCAAGATTCATACCATATAAGAGTGAACTCCTCAAACACAGGAAGGGCCTTCAAATTCTGGGAAGCCCCACTACAAACACTGTATCTTAAATCAAGATGTGAAATATTCAGGGGGAGGTGATCTCTGAGTTCTAAAGCTGGAGAAAAACTATTCAAACATCTAAATAGTAACAAATGAGCCACTCCCACATGGCACTTTTTTTTTTCTTAACCAGTCATTAACACAAAACTCTTTTCGAATATTCAAAACTTAAAGACAAGAGCAAGACTTCCATAGAACAAGATTTGAATTTCTTAAACCACTATTTTTCTAATTCAAGTCCAGGGACTTGTCAGTCAAATCAGGAGCCTAGAGCTCTCCAGTTCAAGTAAATGCAGTATAGTAGAAACACCTCAAAGAAGTTCTGTGTTAGATACCACATTGGCATAAATGAGGAGTTAAGTGCACAAACAGGGAGTGCCATACAGAACAAGAACTTTTAAAAATAAGCAGAAATTTACTCTGCAGATAGGGTGGGGCAAAAACGAACACACCAACAGAGGTAGTAACCAGTATAAAGTACAAAACACTTTATTATAAAATACCATAGTTTGGTGGTGGTGGTGGGAAGCACCTATTCTGGTTCCAGAAAACTGCCATAAAGTCCTAATTAGCAGTATGATCTGGATCAAGACGTTTAATGACTTATTTTTTCTCATCTACAAAATAAGGGAGGAGGACTACATGATATTTACGTAGTTCTGCTTCTAAAAAAATTTATGGTTATTATTATAAGTAACAGTGGCTAACATTTCTTGGCTAACAATCACCGCATGCAAGGGAAAATGGCACACAGTCAACATATACCAAGCAGGTATTATTAAGAGCCTCATTTTTCCCCAGTTGAGGAAACCCAGGTTCTGAGCGGGGAACTAACGTGCTCAACACAATCCAGTTAGTTAAGAGAGCCAGAGCCAAGAAGGTCTAATTCCAAAGCCATTATGGCTAACCCAACAATGAAATTTCAAATCCCCTAAGGAGACTGTTATTGCTTCTATTATACTACAGGTAAAGTGTTCATTATCTACAACCCCCTTTCTTTGATATCTAAATTTTTCAGAAGGTCAGGAATTTAGACCTAAGTATCAAAATATTCATTATCTTGTATAATGAAATAGAAATTTTTCCAAAATATATCCTACACATCTCTGACTTTTTAAATAAGAGAAAAGTAGACAAATTTTAAACTTTTCTTGAAGCTCAAGGTTATATCCATACATATTAATCACGGTATGGGCCTCTAGAACTTTAAGGTCACATGACTCTTTGTTCTTTCATTTTCTAGAGTAAGCTTATGTTTGCTTCCTCTTTCATTGCTTTCAATAATCACAGCTCCTCTTCCACCCTTGGTAGTGTTCTGTGGACCACCACAAAAAATCAAGCTTCCAAGCTATCAAAACTATTAATATAGTAAAGATATAGCTGCAAAAAAATTAATTCTTGTCTTACTTCTCATTACAAGGTGGCCTTTGTTATGGTACCTAGAGTAACTCTTAAAATTATCAATTCAGCTATGATCGGATTACCTCAACACAACTTCACTACTTCAAATACTTGATACAGAATATTCCCACACTGTACTATATTCTCTGATCCTACCTAAAGGATTATGTTCTTCAGATTAGATGATGTCAACATGCAAGAAAAAAATGTATAATGCTTATGGAGACATACGGGTTAAACTTGAGGTAGTTCCAAAAATGCTCATATTTTCCCTAAGACAACAGAAAAAAGGAAAAAAAAATCTTAAAGGAAACCTCATGCAAAAATTCTAAAGAGAATATAAGAGAAAAATGGCTCTATTCCATGCCAAAATATATTATGAAGCTACAGTAATTAAAACAATTTAGTATAGATAGAACCAGAGCAAGAAATTCAAGCACAGAATTCTGCCAGTGATGAAGATAATGGTTTAGATTAGTAAGGAAAGAAGAACTACACAATAAATGGTATGGAAACAAACTGTTAAAAAAAACAAACACTTCAAAGTAAATAGCAGAAGGATCAAATGCCTAAAATACCAAAAAAAGAAAAAAGAAGTTTTAGAAGACCAAATTTATCTATAATCTTACAGAGAAGAAAGAGGTTTCTGTATGTAGGAGACAATATTCAAGTCACAAAAGGGGAAAGAGTGATATATTTACCACATAAAAATTAACGACTGTTATAGAACAACAACAAAATAGATGAAGTCAAGAGATAAAATGGAAAAAAAAATTACGAAGTATGGGACAAAATGAACTTTCTTAATTTATAAAGGGCTCATGCAAATCAATAAAAAACAGACCAACTACCTAATAGAAAAATGAACAAAAGATATGAACAAAAAATTTTGGGGAAAGAACACAAATGCTAATAAAGTTTTGATGTTTGATTTCCTCATTAAAAAATGGAATTTGAAGCAACTTATTCAAATAGCAAAAACTAAAAGTGTGATGATGCCCAGTGCTGCTGATGTTGTCAGGGAATAATAGGTCTAATGTGCTTACTGATATGTGCCTAAGTTTATAAAACTTTATCGGGAGAGTAATACAGATACAACCTGAAAACTGCCAAGGTATGTATACAAAGGTAATCATGATAGCACTGTTTAATTACAAAAATAAGCTGGAAAAAACATTTATCATAGAACACTAGTCAAATATTTTTTTTAAAGGTTTATTTATTTATTTGACAGACAGAAATCACAAGTAGGGAGAGAGAGAAGAGGAAGGAGGCTCCCCACTGAGCAGAGAGCCCAATGCAGGGCTCGATCCCAGGACCCTGGAATCATGACCCAAGCCTAAGGCAGAGGCTTTAACCCACTGAGCCACCCAGGCGCCCCAGAACACTAGTCAAATAAATTACGGTATATCCATAAAATAGAATACTATGCCCCAGTGAACAAAAGGGGGGGTAAAATGAGTAAATTTCACTGTGGAACTTAAGATAAATTATCAAGGAATTTAAAAACGCAAGTGTAGACGTATGTACAGAATTGTTTTTAAGTGGGGAAGTAGACGAGTAACTGAATTTCCAGTGTTTTTCTGAAATTACGTGAAACTGTTGGTTCACTTTGTTCACAGAGACCAGAGAAGGAAGTCATAGCTGCTGCATCTTTTAATCTGTTCCTGAATTAATTAATTAATTAATTAATTTTAAAAATGGATTGATTTTTAAAATTAAAAGGAATTATCTAGGTAGTAGAATAATGGGGCAACTTTTGTCTTTTTAATGCTTTTCTGTCTTAAAAATACCTAATACAACCTATATTTAAGAAACTACTTGGGCAGGGGAAATGGGCAATGGGACACTTAGCTTCAACTTATTTTATTCAGTGCAGTGTTATCTTTTACATAGTAAAAGCTTATATTTTTGTAATCAAATCAGCTTTAATATATTATACTTTTAACTGCCTGCACTAGTGTAAGGGCAATGTCTACAATTTCAAACCAAACACTATATATCAGAGTGAACATTAGCCTTCCAATATAAAAAGATCTTCTTTTACATTCAAAAAAAGCCTAACAGACAGAAAAGTGTATCTACACTAAATTTTCTCTATCTTCTGAGGGCACCTATATTTATTTATACAAGCTGATATATCTGCTTTCTGACTGAATCACTAGCCCTGATGTAGAAAGGGCAGAATACAGTGACAAATCTTTATAAGAAAGAAGCCGGTAATCTAAAAAAGGAATGGAAAAACTGGAAACTGCCTAAAATGAATAAATGCAAGACAGATTAAATTAAGACTGCTTTTAAGTCGCCTATTTTATTAGGAAAGTGAAAAGTGATCCCAATAAGTCTTGCAATTTCTAAAGATTAGAGTTGATACTTTTCTCAGGTTCAAGAGATCCTATCCTTTCAAAGGGTGCACAATTGTGGCTTTTCAAACCTATCAGAGTGTCAAAGGCAGATGTAATTAGAATGGGGGCTGGAGAGGGAAAGGAAACCATAGAGAAAGGGAAGTTAGAGAACTGATGTATAGTATTTCACAGCAAGTGAAACAGAAGCACATGTAAACAAGAGAGTACATACATCAGATCTACTGGAGGTTATAAGGGCCCATTAATACAACTCACAAACGTTCACCCCTAGGATAGTTGGATCTTCAAAATCTACCACAAAGTTCACCTCTAAGTAGTCTCAATGGATAATTACCATCCTGCTGTGATTATTTTTAAGACTTGCATAAAACAGTACCCCCTGAATTACATAGCATTCTTGAGAAATGAAGGTCAATGGTATGCTGAAGTATATAGCAAGGAGCTATGAAGTCAGAGTTCAAATCTCAACTTCACTACTCAAGAGCTTTATGACCTTAGGCAAGCTAACTTAATCTTTGCTTCAGTCTCTTAATCTCTAAAATGGGGGTTTAACAACATTAACTATGCTCATGGGTTGATATAAGTAAATGAAATTATATTTATACATGGCATGACAGTGCTCAAATAAAATTTTAAGAACATACTTTTTGAAAAAAAAGTGCTATTTGTTAATTGAAACCATTCTGAATAAAGATCTCAATACTTTACTTTGTTTCTTAATGCAGACATAATTTAACCTTTTCTGCACTGCACAGGGTCATCACTAGGAATATAAATTTTAAGATTGTCTGACTACAGGGGCACCTGGCTGGCTTGGTCAGTAGAGTGTGCAACTCTCTGAATCAGGGTTGTGGTTCAAGCCTCACATTGGGTGTAGGTATTTAAAAACAAAACAAAACCTTAAGAAAAAAAAAAAAAAAGAACATGTCACTATAAATACAAAAGTTTCCACAAGCTATCAAATAATCGGTCTCTTCAGAGAGTACCTTGAACAAAGAGAGCCTCTGAGGAGATTTAAAGTTTATGAGATGTTGTCTTTATGCTATTTCTATATTGTTACAGCTAAAAATTTCAAAAATCATAGCCATTTTTCCTATGTCTTTATTCATAATCAGAGATGACTTGTTGTGTCTCCTTCTTGCAAGCCCCTTTCTTTTTCTTAAGGTGCTGATGCTAAGCTACTCAGAGCTAAGAAACCAGATAACCATTTCAAGGCAGACTGATACAATGAAAAAAATACGGGCGGTAGATTCAGACAGCTCTATGTTTAAATCCTTACGCTACTGACTTTGTGACCTTGTTAAGTTGCTTAACTTCTCTAAGTTTCAATTTCCTCATCCTTAAAATGGGAATACTCTTAGCTATATTGAAATGCTGGGGTAAAAAGTAAAAGAAAACTCAGGTAAAGATCGTGCAGAGTGTCTTCTCGTACCCGGCAATATAAATCACTCTGTTAATGGTAATCTTTATTATATAGCTAATGAAGTATACTGAAACTGTAGCTAAGTCAAGAATAAAAATAATTTCTTGGAACATATGCTTTTAATGTGTGAAATTCCTTGGCACTGTACTAGAGATACAAAGATGAAAAAGAATATAGTATCGAAACTCCAGAGGCTCAGAGCCTAATTAAAGACAGACATGTAAACAAAGTCACAGCAATTTGATAAGTCAAACAGTAAAAGAAGCAGTGCACCATCTTAAGTCAATTTTTTTTTTTTTTTCCTGGAAGAAGTGGAATTTAAGCTCAGAGGATAAACAGGGGATAACTAGGTTGGGGGTTAGGGACTGAGGTGCGCAGACTTGGTTCGGGAGGATAAAAAGAGCACATGTAAAGATATACAAGTAAGAAACAGCCTGGCACAGCCTGGAGCAGAGCGTTTGTAGAGAGAAGAGTTTAGAAAGGTAGGCATGGGCCAGATCGTAATGGCCTAATCCTCCAAACCAAGCAGTAACTGGCCCTTTTTAAAATTAATTAATGGGAAAAAATAATAATGGGGAATCACAAAGTATTTTAAGGACAGTGGAGGAGGTTGGCTGAAAAAGATAACATGGTCAGAATTCACAATACAGAGAGATCTCCCCAACTAAGATGTGCAAACTGACCAGGAAAGAGAGGACTACCAAAGTCAAGGAAAATACAGTTCAGGTGGGAAAGATGCAGCAATTAATCACAAGTAGTAGTGTTAAGAATGAGAGTAAAGAGAGAGACGAAGTGGGTAGTCTTGACAACACTGAGTAGTTGGGGAAAATCCCCCAATTTCTCATTTGGGCAAATTGCTGGGTCAGGAGGTCATTAGTCAAAATGGAGACAACAAAAAAGAAAAAGTTTCTGAGAAGACAGTGTGGGCTCAATCTGGATTTTATGTGAACAAAGGCGTCCATTTGGCAGATGGGAGCTCAGGTGAAAGCAGAATTAACTGCGACAGAAGAAATGGACATAGAGGTAGAAATGCAGATGAGGCAAAGGTAACGTCACCCGTAAATACAGAGACTGAGGATGGGGCTACGAGTATCTATTACTGCTGCTCATGAAGATCTCACTCTCTGGCTTTCGCTCGTTTTCCAACTGGACAAACTGAATTTTATGTAAGTGAGATGTTACTTATCGTTTTCATACTTCTTTAAAAGCATGAAAATTGCCCCCTACAAGTCTGCTGAATGTAGATGCTTAAGTCTACTGAGCACCGTGTCCAGCTTCTTCACTATCGGGCCAGGCCTAGCAGAGTGCTTGGGACCTGAAAGATGCCTAATAAAAATGAATTAACTAACCAAGTGTGGTCTTTAGGTCAATTCAAGAAGCCCAAGTGTCTTAGATACTGTTTTTAATGTTCCAGATGAACATTTAATACAGATTAACCTAAAATTTTCTTTATATGCTGCTTTTTACATTTAATAACATAGATTTTTCAATGATCTGGAGACTCTGAATTTACTTTTCAGAGTTAAGAACTCACTCAAAACCAGTAATTTATGCCTATCCTTATTTCCGATTTCTGTATAGAAGTCAATAGCAGGTAGAAAAGTAAGATTATTGGTTTTTTTAAAAAAAAGATTTTATTTATTTGAGAGAGAGAGAGAGAAAGCACAAGCCGGAGAAGTGGGAGAGGGAGAAGCAGGCTCTGGGAGCTTGATGTGGGGCTCGATCTCAGGACCAGGAAATCATGACCTGAGCCAAAGGCAGATGCTTAACCGACCAAGCCACCCAGGGGCACCAGATTATTGATTTATTTAAAATATTAGTTTTAAAAAGGGAAAATATTAAAATACTTCACCTATGGGTCCATTCTTATGTATTAACAATGTGAGAGATCTTCATAGGAGTACTGAGGAGAATATTTTTAAAGACTCACCACTTAGAAGGAAAATTAGATGAGTCCGAACTTCCTTTATGTACTTTGTCCACATACTTTTACTCAGATAAATGCACATTACATAAACTCAGTATCGTAATGAGTGTTCATAAATTGGTAGATGAAATGGATGAGGCAATGAATAAGCAGGGAAGATGGCTGCTGAGCAGAAGAAACTATGTTATAAGCACTTGAGAGTATGAATAGCACTGTAAGGGAACTCAATCAGTAAATACTGGAGTGGTGGGTTTTGGCGATTTTGGGTTTTGGGGGTATTTTTCACTAACAAAAGATATTTTAAGAGACTCGAGATACTCAATAAAACTAAGGAAAAAGCTCATTGTTCATAGGATTACATTATAGTCAAACTTTTCAGATAAGCCAGTTCTTAATACTTCCTTTTGCTTTTCTTTGAATGCCTAGCCTCCCTCTCATGCATCTCTCTTTTGATGAGAATAGGCAGTAGGTTAGTATAGGGAAAGAACAAAATCAAACTGAACATAATGACCTGATTTTGATACTCTTAAAAAAAAATTGGGTAATGTTCTACTAGAATCTTGATATCAAATACTTTCACAATTACAGTTTATATTGGGAGAGACTGCATGGAGCAGTTAAAAGAGCCTAAGTTTTGGAGTCAGCAGTTCTGGCTTCATTATCTGTTATCTCTATATAATATATATATATTGGATTTTTAAGTACCCTGCATCTCAGTACTCCTATCTGTAAAATGGGATTAATAAAAGGACGTTCACAAGACTCACAAGGATGATATAAAATAATGGATCAGGAAAACACCACATAAATGGTATTGTTTTGTAGTTGTAAGCTCCATTAATATTTACCAACTTTTCATATTTCAGGTGTATCAAATAACCTAGCTTCTTTCATAACAGAAAAACAAAAGCCCACTTGATTCCAGAGTACCACTGTGTCCCATCACTGGAAAGTGTACCATGGATAAAAGTACCCCAGTAATGTTTTCCTTTCAATCTTAAACTGAAACATCCAGTAAGTCAGGTTTCAGACTGCCACTACCTGAGAAGGCAGCAAATGGTGTCCTATGAATCCATTGCAAATAACAACAAAAACACATATTCTGCATGCAAAAGTCTAAACTGTAATGGTATTAAATGAGTAAAAACTAGCAGTGGTTTGCCTTGCACAATCCTGCAAGTTTTAAGAAACACTGCTTCTGCTTAGTTCCTTCCTAACACAGATCTCTGAAGCAAAAACAACATACCAGTGGTCATACCCTTTGAAGAACTAAAATCCAGATCCAATTCTCACTTTTTAAGAAGATGAGCAAGATGTCCTCCTTGGTTATGTCATAAAATTATATTTTTCAGAAGACACCCTCCATGGTTACGTCATAAGGTTATACTTTTGTTTTGGGAGATTTGTTTTTACATTACCATCGTATTATAATCGCAGGTCAGTTCTCTAACGATTACAAAAGGCACAGTTTCAGGGTCCAGAGGCAGGTCAGCGTGGGATTCTAAGCTTACCATTCCACCACAAAGCAGAGTCAACTTTCTATTCTGAGTTTAGGTTTGAGATGAGCTTTCTTCATCACGATTTTACCCCTAAACACACTGTGACTACACTGCATACTATCTATCACACGTTTGAGTATTTCAGATGGGATCGAGGATAAACATGGAGTAACTGAAGTCAACCTGCTTGTCTGAAAACTATTCTGATTATCTTAAACACTGCCAGGTGCTGACTGACAACCTCACCACTTGAAGCAAATACCTGTTCGCTGTAGTGTGGGAGAGGAAAAAGGCCACACCCAAAGTTAAGACTTCCCAGTGAAGTGATACCGAGTTTCAAAATTTCAACCACTGCTATTTTCGGCACTCTTTTCCAGGGTCAATGAATACTTCAAATTCTCAACAGGTTCAAAGTTCAAGAAAACGTTCCTCTGATTCTAATCACTGAGGTTACTTCATTCAGCAACCGGCAGGTCCAAGATGGAGAATTACCTCCATTCAAAGAAAGACTGAAGTAACTCCGCCATAGAAGACGACCAAACTCAAGTGACCAGGGCTCAGAAGCGACTCTCAAAGAGGGTTCCCCCTCCTCCCCTCCCCCAGGGAGCAGGCGGACAAGAAGAGTCTGACTGTATCACACCAACCAGTTACCTGACAGAACGCGACCGTGGTATCCGGACCCTTGCTTCAGTTCAGACGCTCCCAGGCTCCCCTCTCTCCTCGGGGCCACCTCCATCCAGGCTGTCTCTCCTCCCCCCACCCCCACCCCCGCCAGCCCAGCTCCCGTCCGCTTCCTGAGCCTCATCGGCATCCCACCTCCGTGCTCTCGCGCACTCCACTCGTCGCCGCTTACCTTGGCCACATAGTCTTTCACCTCATCCAAGTCTCCGTTTTTCAGGGCCCACATGAACTCCTTGTCGCACATCACTGCAGCGGGGCGGGCCGCCTGGCCGGGCAGAAGACGAGGAGGCGGTGGTAGCAGCAAGCGGATACCGCGGGGCGAGAGGGAGACAGGGCCGCGCGGAGCTGGAGAGGGGAAGAGAAGGCGGGGAAGGCTGCCAGGCGGGCGAGGCAGTTGGCCGCGGCGACCGCTGGGCGGGAGAAAGAAAGTTCTTTTGCGGCCACCCGGCCCAGCAGAGCAGGTTCCGCCTGGCCGAAGAGAAGCAGGAGCGTTTGCACTTCCGGTTCACTCCCAGCTAGGATCCTCCCCCAACTTCCTCTTCCTCTTCCCTTGGGCGGAACGCCCCGCTCGGGACCCCGCCCTGACGGCCCGCGGCGGAGCGCTCCACGTGCGCAGGCGCAGTGGCGAGGCAGGCTGACGGACCGGGTCCGGGGGGAGTGGGCGGGACTGAGAGGCCAGTGAAGCGAGTCCGTGGGCCGCAAGGGCCCAGGGCGGAGGCCCAGTTAGGCTATTTCAGGTAGAACCAGGATGTTTTTTGCAGACCACACACGTGGGGAAAAACTTTTTTTAAAACCACAGCCTTGGAGGGCACCTTGCTCACATTCTAAGTGTCCAGTAGGAATGTTCGATTTGAATTCCTTTCTCTTTTCGTTCCCTCCTTTACCTTTTTTTTTTTTTTTTTTTTTTTTTACCCTTCTCTCTCTTACCCTCTTTCCTTCCTTTTCTGTTACTTCTCTTTCTTCTTACACTATCAGGCATCCCTGGGCTCCTCCTCCATGCTAGACTCTGTTAGCCACTGAGGGTATAGTAAGAAAGATGGATAAAACTATGCCTGCCGTCAAAGACTTCTTCAATACTTAAGATAACCGGGTGAATTCAGTAAAATAACCATGTATGATGTTGTTTGGAGCGAGAAAACGTCAGTGTGTGGTGGGGGAAAATTTTTACTCCTCTCCCAGACTAACGAATTTCGTCCAGGACTAGGAATTCAGCTTGATGCCGTAGGATAAAGCAAACCCACCTAACTGTACAATTTGCTTATTTATTTATTTTTTTTTATTTTCTGTTTGTTCGTTTGTTTTTTAATGGGCTGAAGCTTCAGGGCTATTCTCGTGAAGCCAGTTCTACGCTTCTTAGGGTTTGGGTGTGTTTTACCTTAGGGCACAGCCTCTAGGTGAATTGTGCCCAACCCTAATGACCCAGACATGCACACATAAACATAGATCCAATAAAAACTTACCAGAACTATTACATGTATATAAAAGACTATTATTTATGACCCACTAAGTAAATAGGCCGAGCTACTAAATATGCTTGCCATATAGTAGAGGGGTTCAGATCATAGCCTCTGGAAAGAGATTGCTTGGTTTTGTATACAGGACCTAATCCTTACTAATTTTGTAAGGCAAAAGTTATTTAACCCTTCTCTGTTCAGTTTGCTACATATGTTTAAGGTGAACAATAAATGTAATTTTTTTTGCTATGGTTTAGAAATAGTAAATGGAGATAGGTTTCAAATCAAAAGAAAAATCAAATATTTAGTAGCTACCTTGATTGATGTTCTTTTAATTTGACTTTCTGACAAAAACACAGATCCATCCACCTAATGGTGATACATTTCTGGAAAGAAATCTCAAGGAATAATTTGTAAGGCAAATCCTGGAGTCCCTACATCTTCTTGATCTCCCACTCCCACCTGTGTGATCTTCCAGTTAGATCATGATGACAGCTCTTGATTTATGTTTATAGCTCTAGCTCAGACTTCTACTACAAACCATTCTCTTTTTTTTTTAACATTTAAAAAAAATATTTTATTTATTTATTTGACAGAGAGAGAGAGAGATCACAAGTAGGCAGAGGGGCAGGGGGCAGCAGGCTCCCCGCTGAGCGGAGACCCTGAATATGGGGCTCGAACCCAGGACCCTGAGATCATGACCCAAGCCAAAAGCAGTGGCCCAACCCACTGAGTCACCCAGGTGCCCCTACGAACCATTCTTGTATTTAATTTCTTAGCCATTCAAATGTTTCAAACTTAACATGGGATTTGGTCTCCTCTAGATTCTAAACCTAGTTGTCCCTGTAGACTTCCCCTTCTCTGTGAATGACATCACCAACCACATGTCACTAGAATCAGAAACATGTGACAAAGATTCTCTCCTTGACCAAACTGATGCCAGGGTCCTCTGAGAGCCTGTTCTCAACTGGGCCTTAACCTTGGCATATAAAAACTTGAACCAACACTAATGTAGTTTCTAACAGATCAAGGCCACATCCTAAGAAGAACTCAGACCCCTTAAAGTATCTGCCTGAGAAAACTCAAGGCTGCCAATTTTTTTTTTCTTTTCATTTCAGCTGATACCTGAGATTAGGGCTTCTGTCTCCCAGTCTCCGTTGGAAGGTAGAACCCTAGCTTCAGGGATTGCCAGCTAGCATACACAGCTGGCCTACTTGCATTTACTCAGTTGAGTCCCCACTTGCCTCCACTTTCCTCTCTCATTCTTCCTTTAAAATACCAAATAATCTCTGTGCATATCAAAGTTGAGTCCATTTCACATTGGATTCTTTTACCTACGTAATAGTTTGTCAGAAGTTCAGACATAACAGAAGCAAAACGAATGAATCACCGGTAGTAGTAATTAGTCAAAGTTTATTGTGCACATACCAAAAAGACAGTTGCAAACCAGGAGCACTCAAACCAAAGCAAGAATGAGGCTCAGGGGTATATTGCTATAAGAACAGCTTATGTAGTGGAAAAGCAGACTACTCTTCACAGTGGCTGGTTATAATATTAGAATTCTCTTAAATGATAGGACACTGTTCTTATCAACCTTGGGAAACAGTTCAAGCTTCACTTGTGATTTTCAGAGGCATAAGTAAGAAATGACCAAGGTCAAGTTAGTCTTGCAAAATAAGTTAAATTAATCTTTGTTTGTATGACTGAACTGGTATTGTCTGCTCAGGGACTTTTCAAGGCTGGTCTCCAATTTTTTATTGCAACAAGTTGTTACCAATAAAAATCTGTTCCTACCACTTTACTAGTATCCGGATTTGTTTATCTTTGACAACGGAAGTCATAAATAATTCCTATCACTCCTGATCTTTCTCTCTTAATACATCAGTAAAGCCTCCACAATATCTTAAATTGTTCACCACTTACGGTCTTCACTACTGATACCCTTCCATGGACCTTCCCAACCCCACCACCTGTCCCGCGGCTACAGTACCCTCCCAGTTGGTTTCCCATTTCCCTCTCTTTTCTTAGTAATTCCTCACATAGCCAGAGTTACCTTTTTCAAACATAAATCAAACAGGCTCTTTTCACCCTAAGACCTTTCAATGGCTGCCCATTGCATTAGGATAAAATCCTAATTATTTGCTACAGCCTTCAGGTCTTCTGTGATCTGATTCTGACGTCTCTCCCTTCTTCTGATACAACGCTCCTATCCTCATTGCTTCTTGGGTTCCTCAAAATCGTGTCTTCTGTCAGTTTTAGGAAATACCAATCTCATTCCAATGTGCTTTTTCCCCTTACAAGAATGTTCTTTTTATTCTTGCTTACTCCTTCTGAACTTCAAGGTCTCAATGCAAATGTTACATCATCAGACCTCCCAGATCACCCACTTTAAATAGGTCCCTCAATTACTTCTACCATATAGCCCCACTTTTCCCCCTTTTCCCTCACTTATCACAGATTTTTCATTTCTTTTTGTTTGTCGACCTACTTGGCTAGGTATTCATGGTGCTCAAAAACTATTTTCTTTTGTCTACCATCCTGAGCACAAGAGAGAATGGCTCTTCCTGGCTTCCTTGTGGTTGAATAATGTCATGTAACTAATTTTGGCCTATTAGTTATGAGCAGAAGTAATATGAGTCACTTTCAGGCTTGCCAATGCAAGACCCTTCAGAGCTCTTGATTTCCTCTGTTACAGCCGCCAGCAACATTCAAGACAACAGCTATCATCAGCCTGAGTTTCTGAGTGACTCTATTGAACAGAGCTCCCCTACCATTCCACAATGGATATGCAGCAAACTTTTCAGCCACTGAGATTTTAATATTTATTAGTGAGTAACACTGAGCCAATCTTGACTGATGCAGAAATTATTGTCAGAAGAGAGCTGTTACTAGAACAAAAGTCTTAAATAGACGACTTTGGCTTAGGGACTAAACAGTATACAATAAAGGAAGTGATATTAGAAGCCATAAGGATGATGACTCGTATTCATAGGAGTGAAACATTTGGCAAAACAGTCTCCCATGGTAGCATAGTGAAGTCTGGAAGGCAGATAATGTACCCTGTACATTTGTAGCTCTAGTGGGAGAGGTTGGACAATGGAAAGCTGGTTGCTCGTGTTGGTAACTATTTTCTTGTGTGTGTGGTGGGCATATTTTTATTTATTTTTCCCTGCTTTACTGAGATATAGTTGACATATAACATTGTGAAAGTTTAAGGTATACAAGGTGATGATATGATATATACATATATTGCAAAAATGATTATCTTAGTAAGGATGTGTGTGTGTGTGTGTGTGTGTGTGTGTGTGGTGAGAACTTTTAAGATCTACTCTCTTAGCACCTTTCAGGTATATAATACAGTATGTACTGTAGTCATCATGCTATACATTAGTCCTCAGAATGTGACACCTCATAACCAGAATTTTGTTCCCTTCGGCTGCTTTCACCCATTTCTCCCAACCCCTAACCTCTGGCCACCACCAATCTACTCTCTTTTTCTGTTTGTTGTTTTAGATTCCGCATATAAGTAAGATCAAGATCATACAGTATTTGTCTTCCTCTGCCTGACTTCTTTCAGTTATTCATCCGTGTTGTCTCAGATGGCTGGATTTCCTTCCTATTATGCCTAAATAATAGTCCGTGGTGTGTATGTACCACATTTTTTTTAGCCATTCATGTCAGTGGACACTGAACTGTTTCTCATCTCTTGGCTATTGTAAATAATGCTGCAGCGAACATGGGGGTGCAGATGTCAGTTTGGGATAGTGATTTCATTTCCTTTGCTTATATAGCCAGAATTGGAACTGCTGGATCATAGTGTTGTTCTATTTTTAGTGTTTTGAGGAAGCTCCATACCGTTTTCCAAGTGGCTGCCTCAATTCGCATTCGCATCAACAGTACACAAGGATGGTCTTTTCTCCACATCCTCTCCAACACTTATGAACTCTTGGCTTTTTCATGATAGCCATTCTAACAGCGTGAGGAGATCTCTCACTATGGTTTTGACTAGCATTTCCCCGGTGATTAATGGTGTTGAGCGTCTTTTCATGTAACTGTTGGCCATTTGCATATTTTCTTTGGAAAAATGCTTTTTCAAGTCTTTTGCCCATTTTTAAATAGGATACTTTGTTATTTTGCTATAGGGCTGTATGAATTCCATGTATATTTTGATATTAACTTCTTATCAGATATATAATTTATAAATATTTTCTCTAATTCTGTAGATTATCTTTTCATTTTGTTGATTATTTCTTTTTCTGTGCAGAAGCTTTTTGTCTCATACATTTCCACGTGTTTATTTTTACTTTTGTTCCCTGTGTTTTGGGTATCATATGCAAAAACTCATCATCAAGACAAATGTCAAGAAACATTTTCCTTATGTTTTCTTCTAGGAGTTTTATGGTTTCAAGTCTTACATTTAAGTCTTTAATCTACTCAAAGTTAATTTTTAAGTGGTGCAAGATATTGGTCTAATTTCATTCTTTTGCATGTGGCTGTCCAGTTTTGTAAGTACCATTTGTTGAAAAGACTGTATTTTCCCCCACTGAGTCTCCTTGGCTTCCTTTTCAAATGTTCATTTGTGGGTTGATTCTGGGCTCTCTATTTTGTTGCATTGGTCTATGTGCCTGTCTTTATGCCAGTACTATTTGTTTTGGTTACTATGGCTTTGTAATATGTTTTGAAATCAGGAAGAGTGATGGCTCCAGGTTTATTCTTTCTGAGGACTGTTTTGACTATTTGAGGTCTTTTGTGGTTCCACACTAATTTTAGGATTTTTTTTCTATTTCTGTAAAAAATGCTGTTGGAATTTTTATAGGGGTTGCATTAAATCTACAGATTGCTCTAAGTAGTGTAGACATTTTGACAATATTAATTTTTCCAATCCATGAACATGGGATATCATTGCATTTGTTTGTATCCTCTTCAATTTCTTTCACCAGTGTCATATATAGATCTTTTGTCTTCTTGGTTAAATTTATTCCTAATTAAATTATTTTTTGATGTTATTGGGATTGTTTTATTTCTTTTTTAGATAGTTCATTGTTAAGTGTATAGAAATGCAACTGATTTTTATATGTTGATTTGTATCATGCAACTTTACTGAATTCATAGATTAATTTTAACAGTTTTTTGGTAGAGTTTTTAGGGTTTTACATATGTAAGATCATGTCATCTGTAAACAATTTTACTTCTTCCTTTGAAATTTGGATGCCTTTTTTTCTTCCTTGTCTGATTGTTTTGTCTAGGACTTCCAGCACTATGTGAATGAGTGGTGAGAGTGGACATCCTTGTTTTGTTCCTGAGCTTAAAGGAAAAGTTTCAATCTTTCATCTTTGACTATGATGTTAGCTCTGGACTTGTCATATACAGCGTTTGTTATATTGGGGTACCTTCTTGCAATATCCAGTTGTTGAATTTTGTCATGAAAAGATGTTGAATGCTTCGCCTATTGATGTGATCATGATCTTTGTCTTTCATTCTTTTAATGTGATGTTTCCTATTTATTGATTTGAGTATGTTGAGCCATCCTTATAACCTAGGAATAAATACATTTGATCACAGTGTATGAACCGTTTAATGTTCTATTGAATCAATTTGCTAATATTTTGTTGAGAATTTTTATATATTATAGATTTATTTATATTTATATATATTTCTATATTTATATACTTAGCAGTATAGAAAACTTATTGGTTTTCTTTTCTAATAGTATCCTTATTTGGCTTTGGCATCCAGTTAATTCTGGCCTTTTAAAATGAGTTTGGGAGTATTCCCTCCTGTTCAATGTTTTAGAAAAGTTTCAGAAGAATTGTTACTAATCTTTCGAGTATTTTGGTAGATTTTACAACTGAAACCAAAATCCTGGACTTTTTTGGGAGGTTTTTGAATACTGATTTAGTCTCTTACTTTCTTACTCATTATTGGTCTATTTAGATTTTCTATTTCTTCATGATTCATTCTTGGTAGGTTGTATTTTTCTAGGAATTTATCCATTTTTCTATGTTATTCTAGAACAAGCTAGGCATATAATTGTTCATAGCAGTCTCTTATGACCTTTGTATTTGTGTGATACTTATTATAACATTTCCTCTCCCCTTTCTATTTTATTTATTTGAGTCCTCTTTTTTTTTTTTTCTTGGATAGTCAGGCTAAGGTTTATGAAGATTGTTTATCTTTTCAAAGAGTCAACTCTTATTTTGTTAATCTTTTCTATTGTTTTCTTGTTCTCTATTTATGCTCTAGTTTTTATTATTTCCTTCCTTCTCATGCTGAACTTAGTTTATTCTTCTTTTTTAGTTCCTTGAGGTGTAATGTTAGGTTTATTTAAGATCTTTCTTTCTTCTTAAAGTATGCATCTATAGCCATAAATTTTCCTGTTAGAATTGCTTTTGCTGCATCTCATAAGTTTTGGTATTTTTGTTTCCATTTTCATCTGTCTCAAGTTTTTTTTTTTAATTTCTCTTTTGATTTCTCCTTTGATCCATTGGTTGTTCAAGAGTGCATTGTATAATTACCATATATTTGTGGATTTTCCAGCTTTCTTTTTGTTTCTAGTTTTGTACCACTATGGTTGGAAAAGATACTTCATATAATTTATGTCTTCTTAAATTTGTTGAGACATATGATCTATCCTAAAAAATGTTTCATGTACATTTGATAAGAATGTATCTCCTACTGCTTTCAGATGGGATGTCCTGTATGTGTCTGTTATGTCCATTTAGGTTTTGGTAATTACTAATTACATAAGATACTATAGGGAGAGATGAAACAGAAATAATTGTCCAGCTTGCAACTAGAACTAAAAGTGATCATAGAAAGTTCAGAGATTTGGAGAGTTGCATCATTGGAAGATATAAACAATTCTCGTCAATAACTGAGATGAGCAGAAAGGCTGATTAGAACTCAGCCTTGTGTAAAGGATCAAATCAAGGATATGACAGCCACATTCATGACTAAAATCTCTGAGTAGATTGAAGTGGTGCCCAGTAAATACTTTCAGTTGAATTAAATGATACAGGCCTCTGGGGTGCCTGGGTGGCTCAGTCAGTTGGGCATCTGCCTACGGCTCAGGTCGTGATCTCAGAGAGCTGGGATTGAGCCCCATATTGGGCTCCCTGCTTAGTAGAGAGTCTGCTTCTCCCTCTCCCTCTTCCCCTTCTCCTGTTCATGCTCTCTCTATCTCAAATAAATAAATAATTTAAAAAAATGATACAGGTCTTCCCACTAACAAAACCTGATGGGCTCAAGCTTCCCACAAGAGACATTAAAGAAAAATGTGTGTCCCAGAAAGCACAGTGGCTGTGCCTATGGCACATGGAACAGACTTGACTCAAATGTAGAAGAAGTTGGCTACATTTATTAGGGTGGTGCCAAACTATCTAGCAGTGAGTACTAAAGGAAACTGTAAATAAGACTTGAAATGACCCTTGGGCCTGAACTTTCTGTGAGTAAGGATGAGCAGAAAGTAGTCTGAGAAAGCTGTTCAAAAACTGAGAAGGACATATTCTCCAATGCTCACTTAATACAAGGACATGGAGGATAATGGAAATGAACTCTTCTAGAAGATAGAAGGTAGGGCTAAGGAACACAGAAAGCAATACAGTGGGAGGAGAGCCTACCATGAATCAGAATTGGTACTTAACCAAGGAACATTCTCCACCCTGGTGTCTAAGACCCTCAATGTCTGCCTGGCAGGATTCCACAGTTGCCATGGACTAACAATAGCTACTATTCTTCTCCCTTTTATTTATTTTTATTTTTTTTTAAAAGATTTTATTTATTTATTTGACAGAGAGAAATTACAAGTACACTGAGAGGCAGGCAGAGAGAGAGAGAGAAGAAAGCAGGCTCCCTGCTGAGCAGAGAGCCCGACGCGGGACTCGATCCCAGGACGCCGAGATCATGACCTGAGCCGAAGGCAGCGGCTTAACCCACTGAGCCACCCAGGCGCCCCTTCTTCTCCTTTTTAAATGGGAGTATTTATGATAGTTATCCTGTTCCTATTCTACCATTATATATTAGGAGTGGGGTGGAGAGGTAAGGAGGGTAGTGCAGATATTTTGTTTATTTAATTCATATGTCTCCAGATCAAGAGAAGATATATCTAAGCCTAAGTATTAGACTTTTCTTGGACTTTGAGCTTGACACTGTGATAGAATTTCTAGGGTTATTTCTCTGGAGAGGGTATGCATATATTTTGCAAATGGGAAGAAAGATAAACCTAATATCTAACGATCAGAAGGGCAGATTTTTGTCACTAGTCTCATCTGCTCATGTTTCCCACTTTGGAACTCTCTCTGGTCCCCTAGTAGTTAGGTGGGTCTATGTGACTAGTTCTGGCAAAAGACTTATGAACATCAATGTTATTAAATCATTTCTAGGTCAGAAAATTTAAACATTTAAATGCCATTTTTACCTCCTCCAATGTACTTTTTCCAATAGACAACCCTCAAACTGAGTTCCTGAATTCCCCTGTCAACCTGTGAAAGGCATGCAGCCTCAGTGAGAAATAAACCTTTTGTTTTAAGGTACCAAGATCTGGGGGTTTGTATATCATTGCAGAATAATCTAGCCTATTCTGAATAAAATATCAACTTATTGTCTGCCTCTCACATTAGAAGGTAGGCCTAATGAGGACAAGAATCTTGTCTATCTTGCTGCCAGTTAT
This sequence comes from Mustela erminea, assembly GCF_009829155.1. Lineage (NCBI taxonomy): Eukaryota > Metazoa > Chordata > Mammalia > Carnivora > Mustelidae > Mustela > Mustela erminea. The sequence goes on along the minus strand of NC_045624.1, from coordinate 17,012,159 downwards.
ATACTGAATATTTATCCCTATGCTGTCTCATAGCAGGTGCTCAAAAATATTCAATGAATACTGAATGGATTAATCTCATAGTATAATCAAGAACCTTAATTAACCAAGAGTCATATCTGAATAGGCAGTCATTTCACCTTTGCATGGTGGTGAGCCAAAACAATGAATACAAACAGGCTCTAAATAGTTTTTAAAAAGAATTTTGAGACCTGTTTCAAAATATACACACAAAATCATATTCTTAAATAGGGCCATAAGAATTTTAACTGAGACCATGTCTTTTTATTTTCATATTACAAAAGTAATATATGAAAGCATACTTATTTTTTAAATTTTAAGAAAACATCATTGTATGTACAGTAAAATGAGAAAATACCCTTTATTGCAGTCTCTGATCTCTCCCTTACATCACACCATTACTTTCCCATAGGTTAGCATTGACAGTGTTTAGCAGAACTGGTAAGCTGTAATACGCCCTTTTAATTTGAGATAGTAAAGTTGGATCTGTGAATATTATTGTGATATTGTGACTTATAAGAAATATATATTTTGTCTTTGTCGTGTTTCTGGTGCAGAGTTCCTGAAACCCTTGGAATTTCCTGAGTGATGAGAACTATAAAGGTGTCTTTTGTTACATTAACAAGGTGACTTTTGGACCCCACCTAGGGATGGGGCTTGTTGCCAAAAGAACCAACCACCTTCTGATCTTTGGGGCAGGAGGAGGGCCTGAAGATTGAATCAATCTATCAGTCATGCCCCTGTAATGAAGCCTCCATAAACCCCCAAAGAATGGGGTTCATAGAGCTTCTGGGTTGGTTGGTGAACGTGTGGAGGTGCTAGGAGAATTACGCACCTGGAGAAGGCATGGAAGCTCTACGTCCTTTCCCCATCCTGTTCCCTGCATCTCTTCCATCTGGCTGTTCTTGAGTTTTATTATTTTATAATGAACTAGTAATCTCATAAATGAAATGTTTCTCTGAGTTCTGGGAACCACTTTAGCAAAATTGAACCAAAAGAGAGGGTTGGGGGAACCTCTAGGCTATACGCAATCAAAAGCACAGGTGACAACCTGGTCTTACACTGAGTCTGAAGTTGTGTATGTGTGTATTTGTGTGTGTTGAGGGGATAGTCTTATAGGACTGAACCTTTAACTGGTAGAATCTGATGCCATCTCTGGGTAGACAGTGTCAGAATTGAGTTGAATTGTAGGACACCCAGTTGGTATCTAAACATTTCTAGAAAAATACACCAAAAGGAATTGAATATTAATCATGCCAGTCTCTGAGTTGTATGAGTATGGTTGATTTCTTGCTTTCTTCCCTATGCTTTTTAATATGTTCTAAGTTTTCTATCAACAAATATAAATTCAAGTATCAGAAAAAAGAAATTATTTTATTAAGTTGTGTATCTATGTAGAGCAGAACTTATGTCCAATTAAATTGAAGGAGTTTGAGATATTGCAGTAAAAAGTTTATGAAAGTGAGGTGACAAGAAAGAGTAATGAGGTGGATATAGCTCTACCAGATATTCAAACATAATACGAATTTACAACAAATAATTAATTCAGTAAATATTTATTCAGTGCTGGACACTATTTTAAGAATCCAGAAGAAAGTGGTAACTAAGATAAGATTCCTGTTTTCATGAAGATAAATATTCTAGTGGGGGAAAAAGAAAATAAACAAATTAATGAGATGATTTAGGTGTATTTAGTGCTATGAAGAAACTAAAGGAGAGTATCATAATAGTGAGTGTTGTTGGAAGGAGGCCATGTTAGCTAGAAGCCTCCTTGAGAGCAGAGCATTTGAGCTGAGACTGGGATGAGGAGTGAGCCACTCAACCTTCCGCAGGGAGAGCATTCCAAGTGAAAGGAGCAGCAATTGCAAAGGCCAAGGAAGGTTATTAGCTTGATAGAATCAGGGATTGGGTGGGGCTCAGATAGCAGGAATGTGTAAGTCAAAAGTCTGAGCTAGTCCTAACAATAATGTGGGTTTGCTGAATATCTTGTAGGGATTTTGGGGGTGGAGGGAGTGGGGAGAAACTATGGCCTATGGAATATTCCTGATAAACTTTTCAAACATGAAAATGCAGTGCTAAAGGACATGCAGTATTAAAATGGCATTAACATCACACAGAATATCTACTTGAGCATAAAATTCAGTTTCCCACATCTCTTGCTTCTCTCAAGCTCACATTTAGATCCTGTGCCTCATGCAGACTCAGTGCCATGCACAGTAAAGATCCTTACAGTTCAACAATTTCAGGATGAAGTCAAGGAATCCTGTACTTCATCATGACCTGATTAAGCCTTCTAAAATAAGTGCATGGTATCAGCACCAATGCCAGGCAGCAGGTGCTGATGAATCAGTGAGCCATGGTCCAAGACCAGAGTTGGGCCAGAAGGCCAGCCTACAGGCCATGTTGTAAGTGTGTAGCTATGGATCTGGGAGACCACCACACTTGTGGTACCTTTAGTTCAATTGTTTTACCAATGTGGGCTGCACACACAACCAGAGTGAGTGAGTACTGTGCTAGACAGAGCTGCCTATGTGCTTCTGCTTTGGAGGATCTAGACTCATTTTTAGAATGGGAGTAAAGAAAGCTTAAACAGCTTCAGTGTGGAAGGTGAAGTACATCAGGGGCCAGGGAATATACAGCTCTGATCCTTCAGAGTGTCCCTTCCAAGGACTGGATCATGGTGGCAACAGCAGACTCAGAGTTTGGTTGGCTTAGCTGAGAGGAAGGGAGCCATTTTGGGAAGATGCTGAGTTAAGCTGACCAAACAGAGACGTTTAGTTCAGATAAAGGGAGATCCGGACTTACCGTAGACTCTCACTTCTAAAAACTTAACTCTTCTAAGACGTTTGAATTTCTTTGTTCTGAATCATGTGTCATTTTTTAATATTTAACTCATACAGGATAATTTACTGTTTATTGTCTTGGTTATGGAAACAATTATATTGTTTGGACAAAACACTATCAGTACAAAAGTATGCTGTTTGATTTTATTAATCCCTTCTTAAATGGATTCCTGCGCCAGACCCCAGGATGCATCTTTGGCAGTACCTGAATTTTTGGCACATTCCTGGGTTGAAATGAATGGTCTCTGAAGTGTTAACTTTGCAATGTTGAGCCTGTAATAGGAAAGGCAAATGTCATATTGCCACAAGGGATAGCAATTGCTGAAACGGACTCTTAGGCAGCTTTCCTAGACCGGATGGATTAAGAGACAGTGATTTAGCTCTCAAAGTCTGCCACACTGAGTTGAGGTTGTGACACAACTCAACACTTCTTAAAGGAAGAGTTAAAATTTTGTTGGACTGTAAAAACAACCATCTGCCTACAAGAGCGGACACCAGTAAATTGCCAGTGCTGATTATGATAACATCATGGAGACTATATAAAGTCTGATCACATGCATCAGAAGTAACTTCCAAAAACATGCTTGTAGCTGGGGGGAAATGGATTTTTGATTCAAGACACACATATCGGAATGTCTGCATTTATAACATTCCTGACTATCATAATTCTGAAATGTTTTTCTTTGTATATACTCACTAAAGGATACATCTGGGGGGAAAGAATCATATTTTATGAAACTGAAGTGTTACTAGGGAAGATAGACAAGTGAATACTAGTGTGTGTAACTGGGTAACGAACACCTACAATTCACTTTGTTGCGAATAGACTCACTCATTCCACAGGCTCTGAAGTAGTATTTCATGCTGCTGACTCTGGGCAGTAACCCAGGGGAATAGTATGAGGAAGAGATGACTGTGTCTCCATAGCCCAACCATCAAAAAGCTCTGTGCTTCCAATAGGGGACTCCTTAATATCTTCAAAAGCTCAAAGTCAATGGACTATGACTGTTCTTTTTGTGACTTCTTTCTTTGTAGCTTTCCTTGTGTCATTTGTTTTCCCATCTAATGCTGGAGGATAGAAACAATTGAACTGAAGTTCTTTGGGAAAGAGTCAAATGGCTAGATCTTACAGTGACTCTGAATAATGATCTCAATGCGGCAAGACTCTCCAAGGTAGATGGAAAGAGGCTGATTATTTTTGCTAAGTTTAGGGAAATTTACTAAGAGAAAAAGAAGACAACAATTCAAACTTCCATGAACTATGTTTATATAAAACAAACTATCCAAGTCATCAATAAGAAGTCTTATAAATGTTAAGACTAACAAAAATATTATGTATCAATACGTGCAAGACATATTTCTTTTCTATGGCTTGAGTATATTTCTTTTTCAAAGATGACATAAGTTTATTTATTGTTTGTTCTTTCTTTGCTTTATTTGACCCCATTTTTCAACCATGAATCGTAAGATTGTTCTTACGAAAAAAACAAGCTATTTTCTGAAGTTTCATTTTATTTTCTATTCCCAGGCACCATATGGTAAAAATCCCGACTCATTTGTAATTTTTTCCTGCTAAATTGGAGGAGGGTCTAATTGCAGTGTGATGTTTTTCTCTATCCTTCAAAACACGTGACTGTGTAATTCACTGTTTTTATGGGTAGGGCCAAATGTAATACAAATGCATGTTTTAGGTATACTGGTTTTGTTGCCAATACTAAATGCTTGATGGGTACACTATGTGACATCCTTACCAGAGAGCCCTACACATATTAACCATAGGGGATGGGGTAGAGAAAGAAGGTGGGGAGAAAAAGAACACTAACAGTAAAAGCAAACTTTTGATTGTTTTATAGATTATTAAACACTTTTATATTATTTCATCTGATCAAACTACCCTGTGAAGTTAGTTTTATGAAATCATTTTGCAGATGTGGACTTAAAATGACAAGAGCTTACATGACAAGCCTGACTAGATTGTAGGTAGAGAACATGGATGCCCCCAGTGCTTTAGGACTACAATTTTTAGAAAAACTAAGGGTGTACATGTGCTAAGAACAGGAGTTGATTTTGTTAAAGTCTGAGGTTCAAATACACTTAACCGAGTAGAAATGTTTCAGAAAAGGCTCAAAACCAAGGAGTATTTACCAAGGTAAATTTGTTCAGAGAATTTTCAGAATTGGAGATCAGGGCATAGCTTCATCCTCCACAACTTCAGGCTTGAGAATGAGATCTGGATGGACCTCCCAGGAAGAATCTTGCTTTTTAAAGATCTGAGAGTCAGAAGGGGTGTCTCTATGCCAAGAAAGGACAGAACTATGGATTGAGGAAGGAAAACTGGAGATGTCTATGAAAGTCATTGAGTTCACATTAGGATTTCTCAACCTCAACATAAACGGTATCTTGGGTGGGATAATTTTTTGTTGTAGAGAATGGTCTTGTGGCTTGTAGGGCATTTAGCAATATCCCTGGCCTCTAAGCAACAGATGTCAGTAACATCACTCCCCTCTATCCCCACCTATGATTACAAAAATGTCTCCAGAATTGCCAATGTCCCCTAAGGGGCCAAGCTACCCCTGATTGAGAACGATTATCTAAAATGAATCAATCTGGGGTGCCTGGGTGACTCAGTGGGTTAAAGCCTCTGCCTTCAGATCAGGTCATAATCTCAGGGTCCTGGGATCGAGCCCCACGTTGGGCTCTCTGCTCAGCAGGGAGCCTGCTTCCCCCCTCTCTCTCTGCTTGCCTCTCTGCCTGCTTGTGATTTCTCTCTCTCCTGTCAAATAAATAAATAAAATCTTAAAAAACAAATAAAATAAAATGAATCAATCTGAATTAGGTAACCAAGATTTAAACTTCAAATTTACCAACCTGCACATGGATTGCATCTCAATGTTTGTTTTTTTCTCCTCTCACATTGTTATAAAGTATTTTTAAAGCAATATGATCAAATTGCCACTTGTATGCTTATTGGGCAACCTTCTATAGACGTGTACTATCAGGGAAAAATAATAGGGGAAATTGTGGCCTTAAGGTAAAAGACCAGAGAAAAATTCCAGATTCTTGAGATAGTGGAAGTAGAATACTCCTCAAAGCAGAAATTTCCAGAGTATCTTTCTTTTGTATCAACTTTAAGTTGTTGGTAGGCTTGTAAAAAGTACAATCCTTTTGGAGGCCCATCTGACATTGACCTTGGTGTCAGAGACTCCTTCTCTGATGTGTGGAGGAGTCTCCACCGGATATCAAGCTCATTGGGGCTGAATCACAAAGGCTCAAAGCCATCTATTCTGAAGTTTCTGATGAAAGAAACTCTCATGACTGTCTGCTAGAAAAATAAAATTAAAATACCACAAGCAATAAGAATTTGAACTTCTTCCAAGGAGGTCATGAATAGAGACATCTCACTTTTTATAGGGCAAGAGGCTTGTAATAGCGTGGCATCTGAGTGCAGAAAGGGTACAAGTCATGGTGGAGAATATAATGTGCAATTAATGATTTTCTGGAGAAGGAAAATCCATTGGTGAAAAAATAAACCACAAATAAATCAGTCAAACAATTACTATTTTGACCAATCTTTCACTTTAGCTCCAAGACTATCACTTCCACTTATAAAGGAATTTAATGAGAGATGTAAATGCTTGAGAGAACTTCCCTGTGGGAAATTATTGAATTTTTAATGCATGGATTAAAAAATCATGCTCAGAGAGAAATCGTTAATGACCACTTTAGTGGACATTTGCCTTCAAAAGTTATTTTGGCCATCCAGCTTTGCAATGTTCATCCTCTGTTTTGGAAATTCCCCTTCTAATGAATCTTGGAATGAAGCAGGCTTATTTACAACCATATAGAAAGAAATTGCCAAATCCTTGCTTATCTGGTCTCTGTCTGAGACCTAGCCTCCATCAGTCACATGGAGCCCGCTGAGAACCCAGAGCCAGTGATGTGGAGGCCTATGAGCCTCTAGCTCGGTGGTGGTGAAATCTGATGGACACTCAGTTCCTTTGAGCAGATGGTATTTGGGGCTGGGGGTGTTGGTGATGTGACGGTGGTCACATGGGAGGTGTAGAGGGGACAATGTAGTAGTGGAGACACCAACGGCAGGGGTCTCAGCAGACAGGCTCTGCCTCATGACTCTGGGTAGTGTTATTGGCTGAAGCCCCATGCCAGTTCTTTAGTTTTTCCAGGAATTCTGGTGGCCATTCTTTATGTATTTAACAATGCCATTTTTTGCATATGTTAGCCAGAGTAGCTTTTTGTTGCCTGCAACTAAGAACTATGAGCAATCCAATCATTAACTCATAAGAACCCCATTAACAGCAATAAAAGCGGAAAGTGTGTCTTCAACACAAAATTTGGTGGTAGTAGCAGTAATAATAACAACAATAGTTAACATTCCTTGAGTGTTGATTCTCTGCCAAGCACTGTTCTAAGATCACCACATCCATTTCATCCTGACATCCATCCGAGAAGCAAACTGAGTCACAAGGAAGTTACCTACACACCTGGGAAAATGCAGTGTTGGGGTTTGAAACTGAGCATTGTGATCCAGGGCCCGTGCTTCTAATAGTTATCAAGTCAAGTTCTGCCCAATTTGCTAAGGAGCTTCCTTTTTCATTGCTGTTTTAATTTTTCATATTTCTTCAGGGAAAGAGCCTCTGTTTTTTCCTTGATACTTTCTAAAGCAAGAGGCTTTGCCTTCCACAGAGAGGAATAAAATTGCTGCAAGGGGCACAGCTACTCAGCGAGAATAGTCTTCATTTATCCACTCAGCCATCCATTCAGCTAACAGTCAATAACCGCTTAGAGCAGGCGGGCCCCTAAAATGGCCTGGCATGATCTCTGCCTCCTGGTTTTCATGCACTTGAGTAATCCTCTCCCTTCAAGGGCAGGTTGGTCTACAGCCTTGCTTCCAAACAAAAGAATGCAGCAAAGGTGATGAGCTATCATTTCCATGATTACAGAGGATGGCAGCTTATGTCTTGGTAGCAGAATCTCTTTTTTTCCTTAATGGAGAGCTGGCATGGAATATGCTGTCATATAGTTCCTACATGGCCAGGAATGGACCACTGCTTCTGGTCAACAGCCAGCCATGAAGAGACCTCCTTCTAGTGGCCCTCAGAGAACTGAACTCTGCCAACAACCACTTGGGCTTGGAGGCAGATCCCTCCCCAGTCAGGTTTTTGGATGGGACCCCAGCCCTGCCAACATCTTGACTGCAGACCTGTGAGAGACAATGAAGCAAAGCTCCCAGCTAAGGCACGCCCAGGATTCCTGACTCCCAGAAACTGTGTGTGTTTTAAGCTGCTGAATTTGTGATAATCAATACAAGGCCTTTTGTATGCCCAGTACTGATTTTTTAGGTAGACCAGAAGCCTGGCCCTCACGGAGATATAAAAGAAATAAACACGATGACTTCCGGTAGTTATGAGTGCACTGAGAAAAATAAAATAGGGTGATTTCATAGAGCTGTTCTATCCAACAGGATAGCCCCTGTCTGCACACAGGACTAATTATAATAAAATAAATTAAAACAAAATAAAATTAAAATTTCAGTTCCTTAGCGGCTGTAGCTGCATTTCCAGTGCTCAAGAGCCACATGGGGCTTGGCTCATGGCTGCTGTGTTGAACAGCACCGAGTGTAGAACATTTCCAACATTTCCCTCACAGAGGTTCTGTTGGGCAGAGCTGTGGCGCAGAACAAGTAGGGGAATGAGAAACTTCTTTAAAACTAGAAGCTAGAGAAGGCTTCTCTGAGAGAGAAGTACTTGAGATAGGATCTGGAGGACAGATGAAGGCCGGACCTGCAAAGCTCAGAGGGCAAGGCACTAGGCAGAGGGAACAAGACACCCGAAGCCCTTTGAATGGAAACTGCTGCGATGTGTTTGAAGACAGTGTGGCAGGAGCTTTGTGATACAGGAGGGGAGGAATAGTAAGTGAGGTAGGAGAGGAAAGCTAAGGCGCCGGATGGTTTAGGGTCTCACGGTCCGGGGTCAGGGGTCTCTGAATTAAGTGCTAAGTGCAGTGGGAAGCACAGCAGGTTTTAAGTAGGGGAGTGACATGATGTAATTTACATTCATGATGTAATTTACCTCGACAGATCCCTGTGGCTGGTGTGTGGAGAATTGATTGTTGGGATAACAAACAATTTGTGGGAAAGAGGTAGACCATCTGGGAGACTGTTCCTGTAGCTCCATTAGCCCAGGTGACTGCAGCATGACCCTAGAAAGGGATGGCTGTTGAGACAGAGAAGTAGATAAGGGATGTTCTGGGGATGTCCAGCTGCCAGGCCTCCATGGATTGGGTGGAGGAGGGCAGGAGAAAGGGAGGAGTCAGGGATTTTATCTGCAATTTTGATTTGAATGAAAGGCTGGATGGTGGTAGGGATGGGGAAGTCTGGGGGAAAGAACATGCTTGGAGGGCAAAAATGTATGGCTCTCTTCTGACCATCTTAAATTTGGACACCCGTAAGGGGTCTGTTAGATATGCATCTGGAGCTCTGCCAACTAGGAGCTGGAGATATAAACTGGACTCATGGGCGTACAAATGTTACATAGTCCATGAGAATGAAACAGATTAGGGGAAGCATGAAATAGGAATGACCCCCAGGGTGCACCAGCATTTGAAGAGAGGAAGAAAACAGAAGAACATCATGTGTATCATACCATCCATCTCAAACTTCTTTTTTTTATTCCATAAAGAACTGGATCAGTAGTAACACAATGAATTCCTAAGATGGGAATCAACTAGTCTTCTGTGTAGCAGTACCTATCTGTTCTTTAAAAAAACAAAACTGGGGGCTAGAGGTTGTAGTGGGAAGAAGATCCAAACCATTTACTAGGTTCCCCTTTCTAGTCTCATCTTGTGCCACTCCACAGCTGGCTTACCAGGCTCTGGCCACTGTGGTCCCACAGGCCCTCAATCTTGCTAATCTTTCTCACCTCAGGACCTTTGCACATGGTCTTTTATCTGGCTGCCATTCCCCCACCCCCTTTTTGACTACTACCTATAGTAAATCTCCCTTGTTTTTTCTAAGTAATTTTTTTTGTTTCCTGTACATACTTAAAGTTTACACTATCTTATGGGGCACTTTGGTGGCTCATTCAGCTCAACATTTCACTCTTGATCTCAGCTTGAGTCTCAGGCTTAGGGCCCTGCACTGGGCTCCACATTGGCCAGGAAGCTTATGTAAAACAAAAAGCAAAACTTAAAACAAAAATAACAACAACAATTTATATTCTTTTACTTTCTAGCTGCCTCTCCCAATAGAATATAATCTTCACAAATGAAGAAACTAATTTATGTCTTTTTTACCATGTATCTTCAGTGCTTGAGGATAAGCACTTGTTGAGTAATGTTCTCAGTGTCTAGGGGTATGTATTCGTTGCATGCATGAATTTACTTACTGAGCGTTAGACTTTAAAAGTTGCTTAAGAAGTCTTATCTTATTTAAGCCCCTCAAGTCTATGGTGTAGATATTTTTTATTCTTATCTTACTGATGAAACTATAAGGGCCAAGAAAGATTGAGAAGCTTAGCAGAACTCAGACAATAACAAGTATAAAGGCAGCATCTGATACCAGATCCACATGTTCTAAAGCGTGTGTAGAACATAGCAGGAAGATGGGCAACCAGGGGAAGCAGAAGCCAGGGTAATATGTCTAACAACACAACTTAACACCCAGCCAAACAGCAGAGTCCAGGAGGACTGCTGATTTAAATAGAATTGGGGCCCGGGCTGATTTTCAAAGGGGCAGCTCTGCGCTGGTGGGGGAAGAGATGAGGATGGTTGAACAGAGCTGTTTCAAACTAAGCAGTGGAGGAGTGGGAACCAGGCTTTTCTCCAGAAACAGGGCACAAAGGAAGCAGACAAGCAAGTCCGTACTAGTTCACAGACTGTGGGAGCAAGGAGACTCCTTTCTATCCCTTGGGAAAAAAAAAAATAGAGGAACTGCAGAGGCTAAGATAATCTGGTAGACCAGCCCCATGATTTTTTAAAAAAAGATTTTTTTTTTTTTTTTAAAATTTTAGAAAGAGAGAGAGCACAGAGGGAGAGGGGGAGGGAGAAGCAGACTTGCAGCTGAGCAGGGAGCCTGATGCGGGGCTTGATCCCAGGACCCTGGGATCATGACCTGAGCTGAAGGGCGATATTTAATGGACTGAGCCCCCCAGGTGCCCTAGGCCCATGAGTTTTAGGGGCACAGTCATACCTCATGTATTTTATTTATATCATGTTTCCTAGTAAATATTCAGGAGTTTATCTGATTTGTGTGTGCCATTATAGATGCCATGAGGGCTGTTTGGTGTTTGCTTTGCTCAGGTTTGTATTCCAATGCCCTAGCAGAGACCAATAAATATCTAATGCATGACTAAAACAAAAATGGTAGCAACACTAATAGGAAAGACACTGGGCATACCCTATGCACCAGACATTGTTTAAATACTATATATACATGTATGAACTCAAAGACTGCTTGCAATAACTCTGAGATAGGTACAGTTATATTCCACATTTTAGAGATGCACAAACTGGGACACAGAAAGGTTAAGGACATCACTGAAGGTCACACAGCTAATAGGCAGCAGAGTTGGGAACGCAATCCCGTTTTAGGGACGATGCTCTTAGTGTTTTGTTATATCACCTCTAAGTGAATGAAGTTGTGCACAAATATTTGTTTGAAGACTACCTGAGATCTCTGCTTTTGGACAGGGAATAGTCTAAGACTATTGTCAAATCCATCTTTTTCTGTTGAGGATGGGGATTGCTGATATCCTGTCTACTGGCCTTACGTTACTTCCGTGAAGGGAGCCGTTTGCTTGCCGATGACTGGATATGCGAAGCAAACAGCTAGATACAGCTGGAAGAGGGTAAAATTTGGCAGGAGGGGTACCCCACAAATCACAGCGAGCTTCGACTCAGGAATGTCTTGAAACAGAGGTCAGGAGCAGGGTGCAGGCAGAGGAAACACGCATGACACATGGGTCAGTCACTAGAACTGGGAAGGTCTTGGAAGGTGTAAATTGATTTTTTTTCAGACATAAAGATAAGAAGATACAGGACAAAGGAAATTCAATTATAAGTTAGCAGTGAGATGGACACCTATCCATTATGTTTCTTGGTTATAAGAAAGCAAACCTGGGATTAAAAAAAAAAAAAACTACATTTAAAGATGTTACAACACCAGAGTACGTCTAACTGTATACAGATATAATACAAAGTGTGATTGTTAATTTTACTGCATTAACAGATGGTTGTGGCCTTCATTATGGTTTGTGAATATTGATACAGTTTAAGGTCTAATGCCTTTAAAAATTCCTTCTCCTTTTCCCATGACTATGCTCCCGTGTCATAATCTATAAGTGATACTGAGAGTTTTACCTGACAAAAGTCCATTTAAATAAAATAATTGAGTCCTCCACATTACACTGAAATGTAAAGTGGAAACAAATATTTCTTAAAAAGCAATTACGTATTTCTGTGCTTATTGTTTGCTTCACATGTATTATAAAAGCTGAGCGCTTTATGTTAGAGAGGCGATGGGGAATCATTGTTAGCTATGTTCATTGTTCTCCGTACTTGTTAGAACAAGCAAAATGAAGTGGTAAGGAAATCTGAGCTTCAGCATTTTCACTGGATGCTTGACAAACTATGAAAATTAACACTCAAAAATTCCTTCACTCTGTTGACATTGTGTGGAAATATGAAAGTATCCCAGATAGCTACATCTACAAATGAAAATGGAAATTGTATCAACAAACACAGAGAATAATAATAATTAGAATGTTTGTAGAGGATTTTGAAAAATACTTTGTACATACATTATTCTTACTTAATAATTATCAGCAACTCTAGGAAACTAGATGTCATTACTCTTTGCATTTTAGGGTTGAGAGAGTAGATTCCAAGGACTAAATTACCCACGATAGTAGATGGTGAGGCTGAAATTATAACCCCCGTTTTCTGATTTCCAACCCTGTGCGATTTTCATCACATGAGCTGTCTTCCCAATGGTGGAGAAAGAGCTGATGGGCTTGGACCTCACCATCGGATTGAAGGTGGTTTGAGGATGTTCAAAATTAAGAGTTTAGGAAGTAGGTGTAGATATTTGGTTTGATGTTTAGGAAGAGCGTCGGAGTGAAATGAGTCCTTCCCAGAGCAGATGTTTTTGTTTTTGTTTTTTTTTTTAAAGATTTTATTTATTTATTTGACAGACAGAGATCACAAACAGGCAGAGAGGCAGGCAGAGAGAGAGAGAGAGGGAGGGAAGCAGGTTCCCTGCTGAGCAGAGAGCTTGATGTGGGGCTCGATCCCAGGACCCTGGGATCATGACCTGAGCTAAAGGCAGAGGCTTTCTTAGCCACTTAACCCACTGAGCCACCCAGGCACCCCCCCTCCCCTTCTACCTGCTTTCCAGGTAGAAGATATAGAGCCCTAATCCAGACCCTCCCTTCCTCAGTGATATGCAGTCTCTGTGAAGCGTGGTATTTTGCCTCAACTCTGGAGACAGACCTGGGATCCAATCTCAGTTCTGTCACCTCCTACCTAACCACCTTGGACAAGTGGATTCACCCTTCTAAAACCCAGTTTCCTCCTCTGCAGGATGTGGATGAACAAAATACATGGGTACCAAGATTACTGATGAAGGCAAAATAGTTTCTGCAAGATATCCCCAAAATTGCAGTAGGAACATTATTAGCTATTATCTTAATGTCCCATGTTTGAGGGCTAAGACATCTCCAAAGAGAGTAAAAGGAGTGCATGTGAAATATTTTAATAGCTTACACATTAGGACATGATCTCAGTAAAACTAAACATGGCCCAAGTCCAAATGAGGAGAGGTATTGGTACAGTGATCTCTAAACTTTATGAAGATACAGATTAAAATATTTTGTTCCATGGCTCACATAAGTGAACTTATTTTTGACCCAGTGAATACAGTGACTGTAAGCCTCTGAATGTCTCCCCTGACATGCTCACAATCAGGGGAAGCATGTGGCTGGTTTCTGGCTGAAAAGATGCAGAGGGCAATTCATGTAAGGTGCGGGAGGCTCCTATAAAATTCTGGGCATTTGCCAGTATGGACTGTTTGGCATCAATCCGGGACCATTTTGAGTGACTGCCAAGCTACCGAAAGTCTCATAAAGTGTTTCAGCAAGATTGAGGGCAATAGATCAGTTTTTACCATGGTTAATTAGCTGAAACTAGTTTTAGAAAATGGACATTATCTAGAAATTGTTGCAATGGGTATTTTGTACTCACTGATTTGCATAAACATCCATATAGTATTTTAGTAATAGAAGAAATTTGCATTGTTGATTCCCTGGTAGGCTTCTTGGTATGCTTATTATTTGAACTCAAAGACCCCTTATGGCTCTACCTCTAGATATTGGAGAATATCTGCTTCATGACAACGTAGTGATCCTGAGACAGCCCTGACCTTTAGGCATTCACTGATCCATTTAAACCCAGTTAACCCTGAGCCTCGCTGGGCCCTGGAATGTGGGTGGAGGGAGTAGTGTTTGGAATTTCTGGGTTGATCTGTATTGCAATCATATGCATGAAACATTTTGATTTTTGTAAACTCATTCTTTAGCCTGGAGACCTGGTTCGACTGAAAAAGCCTTCCCTAGGTTGAAATGGCACAAAAGGCCATTTGATATTGTTGGCATAGAAAGCTTGTCCCACTGGATTAGTCATTTTTTCCCCCCTCGGAATAGAGCAGTGGCTGAATCTCAGGAGAGGCTATGAGAGAAACAGAGGCAATTTCTTTTCTAGTTGCAAGAGGGAATACATCTCTCAGAGCACAGAGGAGAGCAAATCAAATTTAATGTGTATGCAAACTCCCTTCCAAAGTACTGGCTTTCTCAGCAAGCGGAATCACCTCCTCTCTAAACGGAAGTCCTGGTAATAACAACTTCTACTCAGGAGGTAGTAATTGTTTCAAGCAGAGGTAACTGACGATTAGACACTAGATTCTAAGTTCCAGGAGAATGAAGTCCTCCCTATCCCTGGAAAGTAACTGAATTTGGCAGTGAGCAGAAAGTTGATATTTTGGTGCGTGAGGAAATAAGCGGAATGCACAATTGAGGGAATCATTTTTTCTCTTTCCCCGTCTATACTTTTAATGGTGAGAGAGCCCCCTGCTGGAAGAATGGATATTACATACTCTTTATAGCTATGTACAATGCGCTGAAAATATTTTAGTTACTCACTCCTGTTTTTAGACCAGGTTACAGAAAAAGGATGGCACCTAATGGGACAGAATATCATAAAAATCTCTGTGAAGAATCACTGGATAGATCAGGACACGGTTTGCAGTAACTGGGTATGTTATAGATCAAACAATGGACTTCACAACTTCATACAGCAAAATTTCTGATGTGATCTTACAAACCTGTAACTTGTAGCATGAGGGATACAAGCAGCAGTGAGCATCACGGTCAAGTGACATTCATAAGTGAGCCTGATATATACATATATACCTACATCTATTCGTGTGGCACAAAATCATATATAAAATACATATAATATGTATTTATGTATATATGGACATAAATCTGCATGCTGCATAATAATTATATAAATGATCAACAACTCGTGAAAACTACCATGTATTACTTTCTACGGAATCAGGATAAAATGTTACAGTTTTCCTTTTCGTTATTCACAGTGCAAACCACGAATCCTTCTTACCCACGCAGTTTGACACACATACATGCTTGCACACACTCTCAGCGCAGAACTCACCACTCAGTGCTTTCAGGGCCTCGTGGCCCTGCCTTCTTCCTCCTGTGCTCCATTCCACAAGCCCACTTCTGCCCAGGGGTCTGTAACCCATGTCCAGACTGTTTCTTCTTAGGCTCTCTTCTGGGTTCCCTGCATGCCAGAGTGCTAAAAGAGGGGCGCGGCCAAGGAAGCCTGAATGACCTTTCCAGAAAGTAAAAGCACTATCAGTACGCTTGGGGAGGAGGATGGGGCAGAAGAGATTCAGGTAGCAGCTTCTGCCATAAAGGGGGTGGGAACACAGTCAGATGGGGTACGGGCCCTGGCAGCTTGGAGACTCAGGTCTGAGGGAGGAGACAGAGGCATTGGGAGAGTGGTTGCGAGGTGCTTTTCACCAGGGAACAGAGGTTGAAAAGCATCTGGAAGCAGGGGCTGACAACCAGGAGAGCTCCCGGGTCCTTCACGTGTTAGGAAAACCTCCTCTTTCATCAAAAACCCACAGGAAGAGACCTTTGCCAACCACCAAAGGTCTTCAAAGTGGGCTACATATTGGAATCACGTGAAGAAGATTATAAACTCCTGATACTTCCTACCCTGAAGGAAGGAGGCGTGCCTGGCTGGCTCAGTGGGTAGAGCAGAAGACTTCCGATCTCAGGGTTGTAAGTTCCAGCCCCATGTTGGGTGTATAGGTCACTTAAAAACATCTTTAAAAAAAAAAAAAAAAAGAGCAGAAGGAGAAGAAACATGAAGGGCAGGGAGAAAGTAAAGGAATAAAACAAGGGAGACAAGGGAGGCCCAGACAGACTCCCAGGGCTCCATGGTTAACTCTTCAGTTGGATGCCAGTTATCAGGAATCCTCCAAGCCTAGCTGCACATGCTCAGAATTTTGCAGAAATACTGGTTTGTACATCAGAATCACACTCTTACCCAACATATCATTTTTCTTTGGTCTGCATGTTTCACTAAATAAGAGATCATATCAGTACAATGTTTTGTGCACTTTATGGGTTGGGGAAGTTTAAATTTAGATTTATCAAAGGGAAAGAATTTCTGCATAAAATACTAGCTAAAGATCAATACATGATAACAGTTTGGGTAAAATAAATTTCTTTACGTTGGAAAAAAAAAACGAATATAAACACCAGAAATGAGAGAAAATTACTGATGTGGAAATTAAAAGTTAATCAGATCCCTCTCTCCCTCTCCCCACTTTAAAAAATATATATATTTAAATACAATAGCCAACTGAAAATGTTTTGATGTAATGCGTTGCCTGATCTTTGATCTCTCTCATTGAAATTTTTATTGAAATAATTGTAGATTCACATACAGTTGTTCACATACAGAGAGATTCCTCACATATTTTACCCAGTTTCCCCCAAAGGTAACATTTCAAAAGCCAATGGTATAATACCACGACTAGGATATCGACATTGATACAATCCATCAGTCTTAATCAAATTTCCCTAGCTTTACTTATACTTACGTATATTATTAGATTTGTGTGCATGTGTGCTTCTATTTATTTTTAAATGAAAGGTGCAGGTTGGCTCTGTTAATTTAGGATTGTATAGATGGACCCAAGATTACATGGGCAAGAGTTTAGATAGACAAGTTCTGAGTCATCTCCAATATATAGACATCGGACTAACGTGACATAGACAGCAAAGGAAATAGTGAAGGATAGGCAGGAGTGGATGGCAGCATTAGAAACCACAAGAAAAAAGTGGAAAGAGAGATAAGCTGCATTGACTCCTTTTATGAAGTTCAGGACAATTAGAATATGGAAGTGTTGAGTTGATTTCATCTAACACATTACATTATGTCTGTGTTGTTTCAGCCAATCCTGGTATAACTCCTAATGGTGAAAAGTATTTCAAGTAACAGTAAAAAAGTGAGACAATGATGAAAACCCATCACTGTTACTTAGTTTTGTTCTGAAAGAATTAGCCAATAAAATTTTACAAAAGGAAAAAAATACATAATTTCACAAGGTTAAAAGCCTTTCTAGTATTTTTATTTGGATCTTACTAAATTTATAGACTAAAATAAATGGAACTGGCATCTTTACAAGTTTAAGGTTTTTATCCAAGAAGAAGGTATGTGATTTATTGGTCTTCTTTTATGGACCTCGGTAGAGATAAAATATTTTCTTCAGGATGTTTCTGCTCATTTCTAATTAGATTTATTCCTCAATATTTTAAAAATATTTCTGTTGCTACCAATAACACATTTATATCTATATCCAAATTTATATAGGTTATCTTTAAAATATGTAATAAATATTTAAATGATTATGCACAGAAAGATCAAACTAGAAATGAGCAGAATATTCCTGAAGAAAGCACACACTCTCTCTCTTCATGTGTACATACCTGAATGTATGATATATCGATCTATGTACGTGTTTATAGATATATCTATTATAGTATATATCTATATACATTCATATCCATATATAGGTGTGTGTGTATGTGTGTGTGTTTATACCCTCTGGGAAATATTTTAAATCTACCTCTGGGTGTGTTGGTTTTTTCTGTCTGGTGCGAGAGCCTTTGTCTTTTTCCCTTCCCTAACTGTAACATGTTACATCTTAATTTCCTTCATGCAGCTTCTTGGGCACATAGAAACAAAATCCCCAGAAACACACTGGATGTTCCTTGACATGACCACACTCTTAGAGAAGGTGTGAAGGCAGAGTCTTCTCCCGTGAGCCCCACCAGATGGAGAGTGTGAGCAGAGAGGGAAGCTTGTGATGGGTCACGGCAGGGAGAACAGTGTGGTCACCAGAAGGCTGACACCTTATTTTCAGTAGTGATTTCCTATGAACTGTGACATTACATTGTATCTTAATTTTAATTCAAAGTTGCTTTTAAATTCCATTTCTTTGGTACCATCTTGGTTTTTCTCTCTCTTTAAGGAAACATCATTTCCAGAACAACTAACCTGCTACAGTTCTTCAGATGATTTCCTTCAAATATCTTATGGGAATTAAAAAAAAAAAATAAGTAGTATAATTCTATTTTTTTAACTCTTACCTCAGTTGTCTGAATAGTTCCTATGAGGTTTCTACTCACCTGGTTAGTTTAATTCAATACAAACCAGGAAATCAATTATAAAAACTCTTCCTAAAAGACTACAAAACAGATGCTTGATTTAAAATACATATAAACATTAACATACTTGATACTATCTGATATTATACTTTATTGTAATAAAACAATTATAATCAGTATATTAATAGCATTTGACATGATACATTTTGATAATGTTATATGTTGCTATTACAGCTGGCTGGTTCATCTCTATACAAAACCAATGGCTGCATTTGTTTCAAGTTACAGGCAATAGTGAGATTAAATATCATCTCCTGGAACTTCGATTTCATAACTTAATTCCCTGGAAGGATGACTATATAGGTAGGTGTATGCCAAGTATGCCAAGAGAGAATCTATGGTGTTATTTGACATAGTCAGAATATTGCTATAAGCCAATTCATTAAAGCTTAGAATTAAAGTTATATGGAGAGAAAAAAAAGTTTTATGGAGAACCCCAATAGCAAATGAATTTGGGAATTATGCTTGTCAGCAGCTTAAATGGTTTATGGAAAAACAAATGAGAGAAGAACCCGATTTAACTTGACTAGAGATGCAGCCATTGTGGCTTAATTTCCAAGTGATCATGTCTTTGTGAAGAGGTCCCTAAAGGCAAGGGTAGAAGTGAAAATGGGATTTAGGATTATAGATTTGATAAACAAACTCCAGTGTATCCAGAGATTTTATCTTTCATCTTTGTACTACTTGTTTTGGTTCTGGTGTCTGATACAGCTCCCTAAGTTCTAAGTTTCCTAGGCAAACTGAGTGTTAGTGTCCCAGAGTAAGACTGGGACTACTTGATTCCACATGCAAACTCAAGGGAATATTTTCAGTCCTCCTGTAAGGATCTAGTATCTTAGCATGTCTGCTTCCTCCCCAAATTCCAGGTGAGTCTTGGGCTAAGAAAAGTTCTATGCCAAGGGAGTCTCCCATCAAGCTCTAGGAGTACCAAATGAGCATGTCTGACTCAGTACAACCTGTGACCGGGGAAGGAAAACTAGCCCAATGTACAGTTTCTAATACTGAGGGGTGAGTAACATCTTTCTCATTCAGGCTTCCTCATACCCAAGTGTTCAGAATGCCACTCAGGTAACAGCCACTGTGGTATAATAGAAAGTTATTTTTTAGCCAGATGTACCCTCTTAGGTAGGTCTTCTCATGGGGAAACAAAACTGTGCTTGCTGAAGTCTTGGTGTTACTCACCTGGGCTTGAGCAAAGCCCAGAATTCACATAGAGATATCTTCCAACCACAAGTATTGATTTACATTCTTTTGTTAAAATACTGATGAAATGTGAATATAGAACCACATAGAAACACTTTAGGCTTATAGCTCTTATATAACTACAATCCAAATCAAATTTACAAGCTAATTATATATAACCTATAAAGCCAGTAGAATCCAATTTACAATATTTATTTAATGCTGTTTTGTTAAAAATGAAATCACCTTTCATTATGTGAATATGGTACTTGTGCAGGGTAAATCTCTGAGGCTACCACTTGTTACTCAAGATGGGTCCTTTCATGATCATTATCTGTCTGCAGTAAGGCTGAAAAATAATTTCACAATGCCAGCCAAAAGGAATAGTAAATAGACTTTATTGGAGGGAACTTATAAGGCAAGGGTCAGCAGGAAGGAAGATATATGGTTGCCCTCTGGAGGAAGAAGGGTTGGAGCAGCAAGCTTGGCTGGACATGCCCATAGTGTATGTTTGAGTGAAGGTACTTTGCCCCCTATTGCTTTACCTTCTTATAGTATAACCAAAACAAAGTGGTCGTGTTAACTGTGAGACAAATAGATATGGGATATATGGATTTGGAATCCATTGTTTAAGGAGATGTCTAGGAAACTCACTGACTTGGGGATATTGAGGTCCCCTGTGGAATTAGGTTTGGGTGTGACTTTCCTATTGGGGGAGGGGAGCCACCAAAATGGGTTTGATGCGGAGCCAACGGGCTTGTAATCCAGGCAAGCTATATTGGGTTTGTTGTCCAGTTATTGTTATTTTTTTTTTAACATAAGTTTCTTGTGCATTCTTTTTATCCTTGGGCATGTTCTCAGTTTCTATCTCATTTAGCTTTCAAGGCAACTGGTACGGAAGTCTTCCCGCCATTTTGCAGGAAACATGGTTCACAGAAGCTTCCTGGGCCTAAGTACTCACTCCAGATAGCCTGGATGGCCCTTGCTCTCTTCCTCTTCTCAGGTATGGTTAGGAGTTGTACACAAGCCAGCGATATTACCAGCAACATAGAGCTTTCTTGGAAGATTATGTCATAGGTGATGAGGGCACTGTTATGGACTGCATGTTTAAGTCCTCCTCCCCAAATTCAAATATTGTAGTCCTAATCCTCAGCGTTGTGGGGATTTGGGAGATAATCCCAAATGAGGTGGGCCTTTGGGAGATAATAATGCTTAGATAAGTTCATGAAGGTGGGGTCCTCACAACAAAATTAACACTGTAAAAGAAGAGAACAGAGATCTTGCACCTTCTTTCTTTGCCATGTCAGGACACGGCAAGAAGGGGGCCACCTGTAAGCCAGTAACAGAGCTCTCAGCAGAGCCTGACCATGCTGGCACTTGGTCTTGGACTTCCCCACATCTGTTGTTTCCTCATCTATGGCATTTTGTTATAGCGGCGCAAGCAGACTGAGACAGGTCTTTACGCTGGATGTTTAGGATAAGGTATGTTGTTGGATATTTCGTAGTGTCAGAGAGAGTAAAGCAGTAAGCTGGTTGCCCCAGAAAACCCAACTGTTGAAATTAGGGGATTTTTTTTCTGGGGCAAGTCTGCTAAGGTTTTCTCACCTTTATAGTGAGGTGTCAATGTCAAAGTTACACATGCCTTTAAAAATCTCCTTTAAAACTGGTCATGACTGATTTTTATGATTTGAGGACAAATGTTGAAGATCCAAAAGAAAAATACAACCTGATAACATGTTGTTGGGGGGACTTGCAAGGTCTTTAATGACTTGGCCCATCCTGATGGAATACATCAATGTCAGAGAATAGATGTTGACCCAGATAGGCTTGATATATACTAAAATGGAGGCCTATTTTGTGCTAGTAATTGAGACTTGGATCCCTGCTAGTAATTTCGTTAGTGATATATGAGTCAGAGGAGAATACAATTCTGTTCTAAAGCTATATTAACGATAGAGTGCTGACACTGGGGGAAAAAGGCTTTGTCAGTAGATAAATACAATGCAGGCACAAAGAATTGATGTATATGGTAATAATTGTACTCTATTATAATCTGGCCTACTGATGCTTAGGAAAATATACTACTAAATAACCCTCAAAATGGATGAATTAGTTGAGATATTGCTTCTCAAAATTTAAATTCATTGACTCTCTATAGGATAGAAGATGTCCAAGTGCTTAGGACGGAATATCTAACTAATGAAGAACAAAGACAATTTCACGTATGCATCAGTTGACAATTGCAGATGCCGTTTCTGTAGTCTATTACATTTGTGAATTTGTTTGCACAATGTTTGTAGTAATTCTTCAAACTGGGGTAATGGGAAGAGAATATAGAGTTGAAGTCCCTTCTCACATCTCAGTCTTTCTAAGATACGATTTTTCAATCTTCAAAATGGAAGGAGTCATAACACCTACATCTCAGGGGTGCCTGGGTGGCTCAGTTGATTAAGCATCTGCTTTTGGTCTGGGTAGTGATTCCAGGGTCCTGGGATTGAGCCCTGTATGGGGCTCTCTGCTTAGCAGGGAACCTCTTTCTCCCTCTCCCTCTACCTCTCCCCCATCAACTCATGCTCTCCCTTCTCTCACTCACATAAATAAAATCTTTTTAAAAAGCACTTACATCTCAGAGTTGTTGTAATAGTTAAACAATACAGTATATTTGTAATGTAGCCTAGAGAATACTAAACAGACATTATATACCCATAAAATATTTTCCTTCCAAATTGGAAAATTCAACACAGAAGAAATAAAAAGGAAAGGGGTTTTGTTACCAATAATAAATGAAGAAATGTGTGGCTAATTAGCAATGGAAGTGTGAGCTGAAGGAAAATAACTCAGGGACTAAGCTAGAAGGAAGCTGGTTTAAGAGGTCTCATCATTCAGAGTCAGGCAGAAAAGGTTAATCGGTAGAGAATTTAGTTGCCTGCCTGGGAGCCAGTTTGGAAAGAGAGATGGGGCCACTGAACAAGGGTGTGGGAAGCAGTGGCCTTCTTTGTACCTGCTCATATGTGAGGGCACCTAGCACACAGCAGTGCATGGAGAAGTCTTGCAGTAGCCAAGACCATTGAGGTCTCGATGGAAGTGGTGTTCTCTGCCAGGGTTGCTGGCTGGTGCTGGTGGGTGGGGGGCACATTGTCCATCTGTGGTCCCACTTGCCCTTCTCCCCTCTTCGCACATAACTTCTTAGTAAAAAGCTAGTTTGCTCTGCAAATAAAGTCTTTGTTCCACCCAGATTGACTAAGTCCTTCCCATTTAGTTCTTGAGTTCATTATAGAAGAAGATAAATAGCACAATGCCTGGCACATAATAGGTACTCACTAGATAAAGGCTGAATACATGACAGCATGTAGAGAAGACAAAGACACAAGTAAGAAAGGCATGTGGCATTGGAGAAATAACATTTATTGACTACCTCTTTTCCATTGTTTTACTTATAGTAATGTGTTTGAGCTTTTGAACTACTCGGGAGATAGATGGGGCGGTCCCATTCAGTAAATGAAGAAACCGAGACTTGGGGAACTTACCAAACTTATTTCTGCTCTCATAACTGGTAAATGATGCAGAATTTGGACCAGATTTGCTAAATGTCCATATCCACCATCGACCCACTGCTAAAGTTTCCCTTGGACAGCACCAATCATGACAGAGGAAGGGGAAGATCTGGCTTCTAATCCAAAGGTGTCCAAAAGGGAAGCCAATTGGGATTCTGGGGAAGAGTAAAACTGAATTTTCTGTTTGTTATTAAATACATCTCATGCCTTTTTGAACTGACTTCAGTGTTCTCATTGCGTTAGTCACATGGATAAACACACAGGACTTGAGATGTAGTAGGGATACAATATTTGGAGCACAAATGAATGAAAGTGAATGGATGAGAGAAAAGGATGAATCCGCCAGAAGATGTTGGAGTTTAACCTAAAAGCCACATAGATGAGCATGACCAATAACAGAGAAATGGCAATAGGGTCAATGGGAAGGAAATCATAAAGATGGTGATTTAGAGCCATCTGTGAACCTGAAAGTAATAGAGGAAAATGAGAAGCAAGGCAAACACATTTGAAACCTGCACACAAAGATTTCTGTGTCATCTGTTTGGTTCTCTGAAAATAGAAATGGGTTCTGTCTACAATTCATTGAACACTCTATTAAATAAAGCCCAACCACAGCCCTTGGAAGGTTGATGAAATTTTTCAGGGTCTGTTTCCCAGCATCAGGGAAGGAAGCCTTATGAGGTGCCATGAATGAGTTAACATGCACAGATTACAATGTTCCTCATGCCATAATTATAATATGATCTTCAATATGTATTATAGAGTATAATTTATTATAATATTCATCATGAGTTTTATTTTTTTAAGATTTTATTTATTTTTTTTATTTTGAGGGAGAGAGACAGAGTGTTAGTGGGGGAGGGACAGAGAAAGAGGAGAGAATCTCAGGCAGACTCTGCACTGAGCTCAGAGCCTGACATGGTGCTTAACCTCATGACCCTGAGATCACGACCTGAGCCGAAAATCAAGAGTAAGAGTTGGATGCTTACCTGACTGAGCAACCAAGGTGTCCCCAACATGAGTTTTATTTATTTACTTATACTCAGTAGGCAAGAAGTTTGCTACTGGCTATGGTTTCAGGAAGACCCTCTTCACCAACTCCTGGCAGGTTAGGATGAGGAAGCATCACTATTTCCCAGCAAATACAGGAAATAGGCTCTTATGGTACTGATGTTCATAAGAAAAGCTGTAGTATCTGGGGTTGTCCCTTAATAATTTTTTCTTTCATGTCCATTTTATTTATTTTTTATATGTGTATATATATACATATTTATTGATTTGAGTATAGTTTACACACCATGTTACTTAGTTTCATGTGTACAGTTTAGTGATTTGACAAGTTTGTGTATTATACCATGCTCACAAGTGTAGCTACCATGTGTCCCATTACATACCTGTCACAGTATCATTGACTGTACCTTATGCTGTGTCTTCTATTCCCTTGACGTACTCATTCCATAACTGGAGGCATGTATCTCCCACTCCCCTTCACTTATTTTGCCCAGCCATAACCCTCCTTCCCCAGCAACCATCAGTTTGTTCTCTGTTGGAGGCCAAGGCACGGTTGCAGTCGAGGACCAAACCAGGCCCTGACTTGTGTCTCCTTTAAAGTCCAGAAGCCTTGACAGGGGGTTAAGGATGGGAAAGTTGAGTAACACTGAGAAAGGGTCTGTGCTATGTATTGTGCGTTCACCTATGTGACTTCCCACATGCTCTCTCCACAGAAGGGAACAATGTGGTCAGGGTCATGAATTCTTAGTTGGTCCTTGTTGTTCCTGTACTTCTCATAACCCACTCCCTGGTTGATTGTCTTGCATCAATAGTAGCTAATGGCATTAGCTGTGACTACCTGGCATCATGAGATTTGTTTGTAGTTAATGTAAACTTGTTATAGGAACTTGCGGTCATCTGACTAGATACTGATGTTTATTACTCCTTCTATTGTGGTCTGCCTTATAAACGCTTGCAAGATGTGGAATAAAATCGGCACTGTTGGACATCATCCTCAGTGTTCCTCCTGCCCCCATCTCTTTGTCTCTTAATTTCTTTTCACCATCCTCTTACCTTATGTTCCTGGTCGATTTGTTGTGCCGGCTGTTGTGACAGTTCTCTATATTTATAGTTCTGATCCTGCTTTTTGTTTAATCATTTTTAAGATTCCAGGTATAAGTGGAATTATATGGTATTTTTCTTTTTTAGTCTAATGTATTTCACTTAGTATAATATCTTCTAGGTCCATCCATGTTGTCGCAAATGGCTAGGGCTCATCCTTTTTTATGGCTGTGTAATATTCCATTAAATATATTATATATTATATAATAATATTTTGTATATATATATATCCTTATCCATTTGTCTATTGATGGACACTTAGGTTGCTTATATGTCTTGAGTATTGAAAGTAGTGCTAGAGTAAACATAGGATACAGATACCTTTTCAAGTTAGCATTTTTGTTTTCCCTGTGTAAATACCCAATACTGGAATAATTGGATCCTATGATACTTCTACTTTTAACTTTTTGAGGAAACTTCATACTGTTTTCCACTGTGGCTGCACCAGTTTGTATTCTCACCAATAGTGCAAGAGGGTTCCTTTTCTTCACATCCTCACCAACATCTGTTGTTTCTTATCTTCTTAATGTTAACCATTCTAAAAGTTGTGACTTCTAGTTTTGATTTGCATTTTATTGATGGCTAGAGATGTTGAACACCTTTTCATATGTCTGTTGGCCATCTTTTTAATATTTTGGGGGGATACCTTGCTGTCCCACACACCACCCGTTGGTGTGATTCCCAGAGGCAGAATTCTAACGTGAGAGGATTGGAGGCTACTAGAGCAGGGCACTTTTTACGTTCATTCAACCTGTCTCTTGTCCTGCACAGGTGATGGTAAGGCTCAGGAAGCTGCCCGGCTGTTCTCTGCTTTGTACACCTGGATGAGGGCAAGTTGGGAGAAAGAGCTGAGCACCGTATGGAGCCCTAACTGCAAGTAGTTTTCCATTCATTATGATTATTATTACCTAAAATATTTCCTCAAATTTAAAGATGAGATAATCAAGGATATGTGAGCAGTGATTCATCCAAGTTATACCAGAAATGTTACTGACATATGTAGTAGCTCCTATAAGGAGGCTTGTCCACATTTCTTGAAAAATATAATAGCTCATTTAATTGAATAATAGCAAGGTGGGTATGTTCATATTATTAATTAATCTTATAATTTATCTTATGAATTAATCTTATCTTTAATGACTCTTGCTGACTACCATGTAATTAATTAGGAAGCATTTTGATACACTGATGAAACACATAGGATTTGGACTCAGGCTGGCCTTCCATCCTGGCTAGGTTATTTACTGGTTGGGTGATCTTGGGGAAATTACCTAACTTTGCAACCTGAGTTTTTTTATTTACAAAATGGACATAAGAGCGATAGCTGGCTAGATTGCCATGAGGATTAAATGAGTTAAACCATGTGAATCACTTAGTTTAAAAATGTCTATCACATAATAAGTCTCAGTGAAAGAGAACTAAATATATATTTATATATATATTTGTTTGATTGCAAGGTATACGTTTTCCATATTTTGACATTTCTGAAATTGGATGTGTCTTAAAATCTTTCTGAAGAGACTTTCCAAGTGGTGGCCAGAGAAGCTGTTACCATTGCTTTCTCATGTTCATGTGCTGAATTTGCCAGGCACAGAAGGTAGGTGTTCACCTCAGCTGAGTTGGTGCATCGGTGGTACCAAGACTGCATAGCATTTAAATTGAATTTAAGAGTGTAATTGCAGGGGCGCCTGGGTGGCTCAGTGGGTTAAAGCCTCTGCCTTCGGCTCAGGTCATGATCCCAGGGTCCTGGGATCGAGCCCCGCATCGGGCTCTCTGCTCGGCAGAGAGCCTGCTTCTTCCTCTCTCTCTCTGCCTGCCTCTCTGTCTACTTGTAATCTCTGCTTGTCAAATAAATAAATAAAAAATCTTTAAGAGTGTAATTGCAAAAATCAACAAAACTATTTTTAAATAAGTCTACATCATTGTACAACACTGAAATGAAAAATGACTGTGTATGCAGAAGACTTGACTATCACACATCAGGCAATGCAATTAAAGAGATCAGAGAAGTCCAACTTTTTCAGAATACGTCATAGAATTTTCAAAGCCAGGAGAAAGGTGCATCTAACTAATTTTGTGAAGGTCCATCATTCAAGCTCAGAACATCAGATAAAAGCCTTTAGCTGACTTTCAAGAAAAGCATGTTAAATTCCAGCGCTATGTAATTCAATTAAAAATCCTGTAAGTATAATCAAAGCAGAACCAGAGACAGAATTCCAGATTCTTTGATACACTTTTCAATTATTTTACCAATCCCCAAATTGCAGTATCTGTCAAGACAATGGGCATGGGTAATGAAAATTAGAGTAACTTTATGATCTAAAAGTGACTCAGAATTATTTTTGTATTTTGTAAAAGAAACTGAGAGTCACATTTTGATGGCCATAGTGATAGTGTAGAAGAACGTGGTATGTGATGGGATGAAGAACCAAAAACTTCTGTAGGCTTCGAAATATAGATAGGTAGATAGATCATATGGTCTTTGCTTTATCTGGAAAAGCCTCAGAATGGATGCTTTTATAATGGATGATGCCTTAGAGTCAAGGAATATATTATAATCAAGATAAATGGAAATTTCATGTTGGACCTAGCAGTATTTTTTGGAGTGTGTGTCCAGTCCATAGTGCCTCCCTGTGGCTATTTTACACACTATAACTTCTTCCTGCAGCCTCAGCTGACCAGAAGAGGTATGCACCCCTGGTTTACATTGGTCCTGAGTCCCTCCCTGAGGAGTCTGAAATTGGGACATAGGGAAGGAATCTCTGAACTTGGGACGGATGACAGCATGCCATAAACATGGAGTAGCAGAGAGGGCTTCTCTGCCTCCCAAATTAACAAAGCAGGGTACTGAGAGAAGCAGCAATAGGAGATGTCAAGAGAGGAACCCATGGATGTTGATGACTTTCCATTTCTCCATTCCAATCTTTCCTCAGGCCTGGTTGATTCCTGTTCTGGGTCTCTTGAGTTACCTCTGTATCGTTAAATTCTCTACATTTTGCTTAAGTTAGTTCAGGTTGTTTTCTATATCTTTAACCAAAGGAGTTCTCATGGATCTATATTTCTCATTACAGACTGAGCCAACAGTGTTACGCTGCTGTGGTTTGGGATCCCATAGCTGTATTCATCTGGGGCCATGAGCAGCCTCAGCAGGACTCCAGAGACCCTCCGTTTTGTCCACCATGGAGTTATACATATTATCATTTCCCAGGTCTTCTTGTTAAAGGCTGGGAAGCACTGGTTTAAGGTATATTTTAAGTCAAATCAACACTCAGGGCAATACAGATAGATGTGCCTGAGACCAACGGACTTCTCTCTGAGGCTTCCTAGAGTGTGACATGTGAGCTGGAAGGAAGAGCATTTTCTTCTCTTAGTGCTTCTCACTTCTCCAGCTCTCATACTGCTCTACTAATCACCCCTTCTTAGACTTCCTTGCAGACTCCCTTTCCCAGCTTGACCTCTAAATGGTTGGGATTTTTGTGTGTGTGTGTGTGTGTGTGTGTGAGGTAGGACTCTTACGGCCCTTTTCCCTTTCCAAATTTTCTCTCTAGGTGGATCTTGCCCGTTTTTAAGGATCCAAATACTACTGCAATTTTGAAGACCAAATTTATATCTTTGGCGCTGGTCAGTCATCTGGACTGCAGGCTTTAGATCTAGGTGCCTACGTGACATTTCCACCTGAATGTAACAGATATATGGCAAAATTTACAAGTTGAAAAAGGATTCTTGGCACCTCCAACAAATCTTCTTCATCTCAGTAAATGGTCTTGCCATCCTCTCCAACAAGAATCCTAAGAATAATACCAATTCTTTCCTTTCTCTTCAGACCCCATGTCTGGTCTACCAGACAACTCCGTTAATTCTATTTCTTAAATATGTCTCAATCATTTCTTCACTCCAACGTCATGGCCACTTATTCCACATTAACATCTTTTAGTCTTCCCATAGTAATTCACTACTCGGATATTATTAAGGATGTTATTCTTAAAATAGAATTTGCATCAGGTCTCCCCCTTTCTTAAAACCCTTCAGTGACTTGCCCCTGTAGATAGAACAAAGTCTGAACTCCTAACCATGGCCTCCAGGATTTGCATGCTCTTGTCCCTTCTTCTCCAACCATATGTTTTGATTTCCTCTCTCTCAATAGATGGAATTCGCCATACTTTCCCCTTTCTCAAAAATACATGGTCTTGGGGCGCCTGGGTGGCTCAGCCTTTGGCTCAGGTCATGATCCCAGGGTCCTGGAATTGAGCGCCACATCGGGCTCTCTGCTCAGCAGGGAGCCTGCCTCCTCCTCTCTCTCTGCCTATCTCTCTGCTTATTTGTGATCTCTGTCTGTCAAATAAATAAATAAAAATCTTAAAAAAAAAATACATGGTGTTTCCTGATTCTTAGCGCTTACACATGCTGTTTCCCTAAGCTTAGGTTCTCCTTTTCTCATTCTAGGTATGGACAGAGTTTTTTATCTTCTTGTCTCTGCTTACCTGGCATTTCTATAGAAAGGTCTTCCCTGACTATCTAATATAAAGTCCCCTTTGTGATTCTAAACTTAAACCTCCTGATCATTTCTAAAATAGCATTAGACATAGCATACAATTGTTAAACGATTTTATTTGACTTTCCTGCCTATCTTTTTCTCTTCTAGAGGGCAAGCTCCCTAATGTCAGGGTCAATGTCTACCTTATTTGCTTTTCTACTTCTAGAATCTGTTACAGTGTCTGACTCAGTGTGCTTTATGAATGAATAAGGCATTTGGAAAAATTAGTTTATATAAAGGCAGTAAATTAGCAATCTTTTCCTTTCTGTAGGTAACACATTCTCTGACCACTGGAATGGAATGGAAAGCAGTGGTAAAATTTTAGTTAAGGAAATAGGTAGTTTATAAATAAGAAAATTAACAGAAGAATATCTGCAGAGTGGTATTTTGGAGGCTCTGAAACCTGTGATGGTTGAAATCAGAGTTAGGGGCCTGGCCCCATGAAACAATATTCTTGAATTGCCACAAAACTTTCTATCATGTTATCTTTTGTTTGCTGGTAGTATATTTCATTAAAAAAAATGTATTTTCTTGGAATTTCTTGCAGAACGAACAAAACTCGGCTCTCTGATCTTTGCAATTGCTAAGCTTCTGTTTATTTTTCTCTCAATGATTATGGACAGGAGGTAGGAGCTTATTAATTGCTCTGACATTTCTTTCTAATATATTTCAAGCCCAGGTGTTCAAGGGAGCATGTGTCAGATTTTAATCACTGGCACTTGTGTTTCATAGGGCATATTGATATTTTGTACCTCTCCTTTTTCTGTTCTCTGGGTTTTAAAAATCATTAATTCTTTGGTTTTATAAAATATGATATACACCCTAGGTAAAAGATCTTCCTGGATACTTCAATTCATGAAGGAAAATTCTCTCCAGTGATTTTTAGGGAAAAGCAGAACTTATCCTAGGATTATTCATAGTAGTAGGAGTTCTGAATTTTATTCTGAGCTACCAATTCCTTTGACTGTCTGACCAAAGCTATAATCATTAGATGGAAAAAAGCATCTACATGCATACATACGTGTTTTGGAATACATTTATGAGTTAATGGACTGGCCAAAGCCCGTTCATGAACTCTAAGCTAAAAGTCATTTGCTATGATTTCATGCAGACTCTGGGAAATTTCTTTAGTTTCAGCCCATCAACTGGACATATCAAGAATTTTGGATGGAGAAGATATGCTTAAGGCTAGAGCACCAGGGTTCAATGCCTCTGCCCCCTCAAAGTCAGAGTTCAGGGATTTTTTTTCACCCTAAGATCAATCCACTTGAGAGTTACATTCTATAATAACTACCATTACTGGCGTTCTCTCGAGTGCTGAGAACTGGGCATAGTATTTAAAAAATTTTTTAAAAATACAATAAAATGATCTCATTTTTATAATACACTTTGAGATAGATAAAATTATTATTTACAGAGGAATAAACAAAACAGGAGATCTAGATGCCAGAGCCAGAAGAGAACGGGATTAGGTTCGCAGACAGGAGTGCTTCTGCTCTGGGTAGTTCAGATTCCTCTGGTTCACTCAACAAACATCCTAAGGGTGTCCCGTGGGATTTGCCCTATGCTAGAGTGTCGAGCCATCACCAGAACATTTCAGACATAGTTCATGTCTTCAAAGGCCTCATGGTGCCTTTAGGAAGATAAGACAGAACAGTTTACTAATCAAGAGCCCAGGCTCCTTGCTCTGAATGACACCAAAGCAAGTCTGACGTACTTTTATACTCAAGGAATCTGTGATCTGCTTAGAGGACATTGCAAGTAGACATACGGTACTGACACTAAGGTATACCAAATAATTGTTGGAGGAGTGACATGAACCCAGGGAGAGGTGGTTTCATGGGAAAGTGAGAGATCTAGGGTGGCAGACGGGGCCTCTGTGTTCCGTGTCTGTTAGGACCCTGGGGGTTCTGTGGGGACCTTGGCTATAGAAGACAGAATGTCTGTGCCTCCAGACTTGTAGCACTGCCCAATCCCCTGGCCGGTGAGATTCTTGAATATAATGCCTGAGCCTTATTTGCTTATTAATACATTTCTTCAGGGTTTAACACAGTATTTGCCAAGAGGAGGTGCTCTCCGTGAAGGGGCATGGAGTTAGAAAGAAAACACAAAACCCAGAACCAGCACCCCTCAAAACCATCACCACTACCGTGAAAGAAACATAAAAGCCTATTTACAAGGGCTGTTGTCCTAAATACTAATCAAGGAATCACTTTGGTCCTTGACCACTGGAACTTGACTGCTTCATGTAGACACACTGAGGCAGACCTAGGGAACGCTTGCTACATATCATAGGCCTCGTTTGTGAGAAAATAATTCCACTCATCGGATAAAACAATGTAAAAAAGAATCCCTAATTAGTGATTTCTATTGCTATGACTATGTATTGTTTTGTATATTTTCCTCTTTGGTACATGATGCTTTGGCTGATCATCATCTAAAAGAATGTCGATTTGCTTACTAGCTGTTATAAATTACTTTTCTATACACAGACCATCTTTTATTACTATATGGAGAGGAACAATTTTTTTTTAAAGATTTTATTTATATATTTATTTATTTAACATACAGAGAAAGATCACAAGTAGGCAGAGAGGCAGGCAGATAGAGAGGGAGAAAGCAGGCCTCCCCTCGAGCAGGCTCGAGCAAGCTCCCTCCTCGAGCAGGGAGCCCGACACAGAGCTCGATCCCAGGACCCTGAGATCATAACCTGAGCTGAAGGCAGAGGCCCAACCCACTGAGCCACCCAGGCACCCCTGGAGAGAGCACACTTTTATAGCTGCTTTTATTTGTTCTTTGCCATAATTTCTAGTAATTTATTTTCATTATTGGCAATGCTTACATAATCCCATACTAACACCTACAGGAGTGAATCATAGTTCATCTTGCAGATTTACGGCATGCCTGCAGAACCAAATGCCTTATAATGCAAACGTTAAGGATTAAATGATCTCCTAAATGTGGTTTAGAGGTCAAAATTAAAAATGAATCCATTTGAACTCTTTTCTTCATCATTTAAATAATGAGACAAGTTAAGAAGTTTTGGGAATTGTGATTAGCAGACAGAA